>NC_087087.1:18232434-18564528 GCF_036172545.1 Culicoides brevitarsis | reverse complement strand
GGAGAACCGGATCGAATTGCATGAATGTTGAATGTTAATCTAAATCATCTTAAATTTCAATTCAATTTTTCGAGCGGAAGACTTCGTCAGACTTTCTCATGTGCTTTAATTAATTAAAATTTCCAAAAAATATAAAATGAAATGAATTAAATGACAAAAAACGAAGAAGAAACGTCCGAGTTTATTTTAATTTGACTCAATAAATATTTAAATTACGAAGAATATCATTAATTTTGTCTATTCTCATCGGCAAGAATGAATGAATTTCTCGCGTTTTGTTAATGACAATGATTACTAGCATTTTTCAAACAATATTTATGTTTGTTTTGTTTGTGTGTGGCGATCCGAGTTCTTTTATTATTTATTTAAATTTATTTTTTTTATTGAATTAAAAATTAAAGATTAAAGACGCGCAGCTTTAATTTAACGTTGATTGTTATTACAACTCCGAAAAAAAAATTAAACATAAATATTATTGTTATCCCTGATGATCATGTTGTTTATATGATGAGGAAGAGCAAAAGTAACAAATTTCAAAATAAAATAAAATTTTTCTGGGAAAAGGTGAGTTTTTGTTTATTTTTATTAGCGCTTTATATATTTTTACAAATTAAAAGTAACAAATGACGACCCTTTCTCATTATTATTATTATTATTTTTTATTAAAATTAATTATATTTAGCTCAGACTTGGAGTTCACGTCATTGTCATCATCATCAACATCACTCTTTTTTTTGTGTAAAGACTAAAGTTGACGGCACACCGTAATAATGTACATGAAAATGACAATAATGAGAGACGACATTGCCTCGTATACACGGAAAATGTTCGTTTTTATTCCGGGAAACGAGAAAAAAAGTAAACTAATTACCTATGTTTTTGTTTGTTTTGTATTTGCGGACGACGGAGACAAAAAAAAACCTGTCGCTGGAATAAAAATGGGATACGAGGTGCTGTTCTGTTGTTATATTCGTCCGTTATTATTGTTTTGGTTGATATAAAATAATTAAATAAACATGTCCGTCGAACATTTGGAGCTGCGTTTGGGAATAAATGTGTGAAAGGACGTTTGTTATTGTCAGCGTAACAACACCCTGTTGTACGATAATAATGATAAGATCAGCTATTTTTGGTAGGTAACCAATGGCAGGGTCACCATTATAAATATTTTCCGGGTAAAATTCGAACATATTCTATATATTAAGTTATAAATGGAAAAAATATGCAATTTTTCCATTTTTTCGTGGAAAAAAACTTTTTTTACGTCACGAAACAAAAAAAAAATAAAAAGGAATAAAAGTTTTAAAGGGAAACGGTAAATTATTATATTACACCCGAATATGCAATTTAAAGACCTTTTGTCATGTAATTAAAAAGGGTGTGTTGCTGAGTAAAAAAATAAATAAATAAATAAAAAACGATAAAACGCTAGAGAGGGTCACTACATATCAAGTTGCGGTTTATGAGAAACCTTTGAAAATAGATTCGAAGAGATAATATATATTTTGTGTAAACATTACATATTAGATAAACAAAAACACAAATTTTAAATTGAGTATAAATACAAACAAATCCTCTAATGTTTTGTAATAATAATGTTTATATTATACAGTTGTAAAACATTAAAAAGAAACAACCCCTTTAAAACAAAAAAAAACTAAAAATAAAATTGCATGTGACATATGTGGTTTTAATAGAAAATGTGGTCTAAAATTCTTTGTTAGAAAATTATTAGATACAAATTAAAATTTTAGTATTTTTTTCATGTTATACCGTGTGTTTAATTAATTTTTTTTCTCAAATTTCTTTTTGTATTTTTTAATTTTTCTATTTTTTTCTGTTTTCAGTCAAATAATATATTTAAAATTTTATTTAATTTAAAAATAATTCAATTATTAATTTAAAATTTTTAAAATATTTTTTAATTTATTTTTATTTATTTTTCAATTTATTTTTTTTTATTTTATTGAAAAATATTTTTTTTACGCTTTTGAAATTTTATTTAAACTAAAAATTATCATACTTTTTATTATTTATTTGCTTTTTAATTATAAAATATTTTTTTTATTTGTTTAATTTAATTTATTTCAGTTTTTAATTTTTATTATTAATTTAATTAAAATTTATTTTTAATTAATTAATTTTAAATAAATAAAATAATTTAATATTATTTTTTTTTTAATTTATTTTTCGATTTATTATTTTTTTATTATTTGAAAAATATTTTTTTTTACACTTTTGAAAATTTTTTAAACTTTAAATTATTAAAAATAATAAATTTTCTCATACTTTTTAATTTATTTGTATATGTGTATATTTTTCAAAAATCTTCTTAAATTTGCACAAGATTAATATTGTTTTTTGAGATAAAAAAAAAGTAATTTTGAATGTTTTTGAAAAATTTATATTTATTTATCTTTTAATATTATTATTATTTTAAAGTTTAAAAAAAAAATCAAAAGTGTAAGAAAAATATTCTTCAAATAATAAAAAAAATTAATAAATCGAAAAATAAATAAAATTAAAAAATATAAAAAAGTAAAAATAATAAAAATTAATCAGGAAAAGTAAATAAAAAATTGATTAAAAACACGGTATAATGCTATATTAATTTACTTTTTTTTTTAGATTTTTATTAAAAAATACAGGAGCAGGTGCTTTTATTGTTACACTTTCATAAAATATTTATATGCACGAATAGCATTTTTTTAAAATAGATTTTAATAATATAATATAAGGTTTAACTTTTTTCCATGCATGAAATAGCAGGGCAATGCAATCTATGTAAAAATTACAAGAAATGTACATTAAAAATGTCTAGCTAGACTAGAATTCAAAACAAATTAAACTTTTATAAAAGAAAAAAGTATAAACAGAATTTTTTTCAGTTGCTTATAAAATTATTACTCGTTGCATTCAAAATATATATCTTTAATATGCAAGTAAATATACTTCATAGTATATGATTATATGGTTTTCTTTGTGTTTTTAGCCTTCCAGCCTTCTATTTTTTTTCGATGGAGGTAAAATATTAAACAAGAAAAGGTAGAAAAAAAATATTTTACGATAAAAAACGTATAAATAACACACAGCTTCTACTTGCTCGAGCGTTTGATCATCAAAACGGAAATTTGTATACCGTAATCCGCTTTATATAAATTTAAGTTTGTAAAAAAAAACACGTATACACCGGCAGCTAAACAGGACGTGGAAGTTGATGTGGAAAAGTCAAAATGGCACGAAGCGCAAAAAATGACATCAAACTTGTTTTGAATTGTTTCGCTCGGTCGTTAGAAGGTACAACTTACGAGCAACGCACAAAAATCAATAAAACTGCAGCACGTTTTTGCAGTTTTTCTCATGAAATTGAACTTTTATGCTCAAACACGGAACAAAAGCTCAGAAAAACGTTAAAAAAATGAAAAACTTTCATTGTCAGTGAGGTCAAACGTAAGAAATGATGTTTGCCGGTGTGTACCCCCTTAGCTATTAAATGCGACGAGGATACAAAACTCATATAAAAATTTACTCAGTGAGCTTTTCATTTTTAATATTACGCTTCAATGATTTTGATTTTTTTTTTGTTCTTTGTAGTTTCAGTTGTCGATGTTGAGGGGAATCGCATTTTTGCTGTTATTGTTATTTATTTTATTTAAACACACACACGACAACTTATCTCTCTCTCTGAAATTACTATTAAAATGGGTAAAAAACACGAAAGAACCGATTAAACATAACAATTTTGTTTGTTTTAAGCACCAGCTGGCAATTTCTTGCGTCACCATTGTCAATAACGTTGTTAGAAAATTTTAACAAAAAAAAAAATTAGAATATTGTGGTCTTGTCTGGAAATGATCCAGATCAGTGATTAGCCGGTATTTCACATGCGGACCCCTTTTACCGGTGCTTTTTCAAAGAGAATTCGTAATTATGGCTCTATTTTTGACCAAATATTGTCACGTGGCAACGAAAATTTAATGAGTTTTTTTATCTAATTTTTTTAATGATAGAGTTGAGTGGGCAACGAACTGGACAACAACTGTTTTTTTTTTACCTTTTTAGGGGTTCCTAATATTTATTTTTTAATAGAGAGGAAGTAATATCGATCGAAGGTATCAAAGCGTGTTAGTATCATAAAAATAAAAAATAGTTGGTGTGAAAAACAAGACCGATAAATTTTAAATTGATTAAAATTAATGTAGTTTAATGGCAGCAAAGGAACCTTTTGATCATATTTCAACTTTACAAATTGCGCTTTTAAATTTAATTGATTCCACTCGCTTTTGTTCCCGTCTTTGTCATTGTTCATCCATGCTGGAAGGTGCGGGAAATGTAAAAACAAAAGAAATTAAAAAACTTTAAAAAAATTAAATTTATTTATTTTAATATAATTTATTCAATTTTTAAAATATTTTAAATATAAAATTTTTTTAATGAAAAAAAAATTACAAAAAAAAATTAAAAAATTGTAAAAAAATTGAGAAAAAAATTTAAGAAGATGTTGAACATTCTGACAATTCTAAATATGTATTTTTTTCTCAATTTTTAATTTTATTTTATAGAAATTTTTAATTAAATTATTTATTTTTAATTTAATTTATTTAATTAATTTTTTTAATCAATTTTTTTAAATTAAATATTTTTTTTTTTTAAATTATTAAAAAAAAAAATAAAAAAAAAATTGAAAACAAAACTTCATACTTTTTTCTAAAATTTTTTCCCCATTTTTTAATTTAAATTAATTTTAATTAATTAATCAATTTATTTTTGATTTTTTTATTTATTTTTTAATAAATTTTAACTTTTTTTTTTAACTTTGAATTATAAAAAAAAAACAAAAAAAAATTTGAAGTATTTTTATTTTCAGACATTTCCCGCACCTTCCTATCTAGTGAAAGAAATAAAAGAAAGAACAGGAACAAATTTTTATTTATTTAAAATAAAGACAATAGACGAAAGAAACAATAAACATCATAAAATTTAATATACTTTGACGCGGAAAAAGCGAGAAATTTTTTATTTATTTTTTTATGATTTTTATTATGGACTTGAGTGAGTGACTTGTCCGCTAGAGCACTTGCCCTCTACACAGTAATTGGCCTGTGAGTCATTTTTTTAATTAAATTAAAGAAGTTAGATGAGTTTTGTATCAACTATTCAACTTTTTCTGCCCGTATTCCGCATTCAACGAGCCGTCAAGCGAAGTGGAAGTGCGAAAATTGGATGATGATGATGATGACACTCTCATGTTGTTGTCTTGTCTTGTCTGGTCTGTCTGGGATTATGACTATTTTTTTTTAATGGCCATACAAGTAAATTGTTTGTTGAGTTTAAATGATATTCATTAAAAAGACATGAAGAAAGAACATCATCAACCCACACAAAATGATTTTTTTTTAACTTTTTAAAACTTTTCTCTTTTGTTGTTGTAATAATTGTGCGCACGAGCACTTCCTAGCACTTATGACACGATAATATTATGTTAATGCACAGTAAAAACATTATTTTGTCTAATTGAATTAAGAAATTTACTCGCATATTTGATAAAAAAAAATGAGGAAAAGTGACAACAGACACGCGTCTAAATGTGTTAATTTAATGCAAAATTTTTGTTTCAAATAAAAGTTGTTCATTATAATATAATGGAAAGTTCACGTTTTAAAGATCAATAAAAGACGATTATAAATCTTTTATGAGCCTGATGGCAGAAAAGGTACGAAAAAGGTCATCAAAAGTGAGTGTTTATCTTGAATTTTTAATGAAGATGCTTAATTTTCATCTCAATTCGGGAATGGAACGATAGTGTTATGCTAATATATTAACACTTGGCGTGTTAAATGGGTCCAGTTTTAAGGATTTTTGGTAATTAAGTTGTTTAATGATTATAAAATTTATTTTTTTTTCTAAATAATTAAAATTATTTTTTTTAATTTAAAATTTTCAAATAATTTACTTAATTAATTTATTGAAAAAAAAAGTTTAATTTATTTTAATTTTTAGTATCAAAATTAAATTTTGAATTTAAACTATATAAATTTTTAATTAAGAAATAAAAATATTCTTAACAATTTTAATTTTTAATAATTTTTAAACAATTTTTATCAAATTTTAGTTTTATTTCGAATTTTAAAAATTAAATTTTTGATTAAATAATTTAGCTCAAATAATTTTTAGTTTAAATTATTTATTTTTTTTTATTAATTAGTTAATTAATTATTTTAATTATTAATTAAATTTAATTAATTATTTTAATTTTCAATTTTAAATTGAATTATTTAAATTAATAACTTTAAAATAAATAAAAATTTATTAATTAATTAAAATAATTTTTTATTAAATTATTTTTTTAAATTTATAACTTAAGTTTTTAAAAAAAAAAAATTTTAATTTTTAAATAAATTTTATTTAGTTTTTAATTAATCAATATTAATTTTTGAAATTTAATTAAATATACAGTTTTATTTTAAAAATATATTTTTTTAAATTAAATTTTAAATTAATTATTTTTGATAATAAATTAAAATTTAGTGATTGAATAAACTTTGATTAAGTTATTTTTTTTTATCAAAGAACTTGAATTTTCAATTCAATTATTTTAATTTTTAAAATATCAATATTAATTTTTTAATAATTTAAATTTAATTAAATAATTTTTTGATGATTTAAAAAAAATTAAGTTTGTTATTAAACTAGAATTCTTGTTCATTCTCTACACAAAAAATCTATTTTTGCTGTGATCCGACTTTGATCCCTCTTAGCATCTCAAAGGTTAAACATCCATAAAACTTTGCATTACAAAACATTTGAAGCACCTTCCGTAACAAATTTTAATAACAATAATGAACAAAAAAAACTTCCCTTTTAACGTGATTTTAAAAAGGTGACTTTTCAGACGCAAACACGGAAGTCTCCTCATAAAATAAGTCGTGCATTAAAAGATCTTGATTGATGTTAATCTCGTACATTAAATTAAGAAATAAAATTACCACAACACCTTCTCGTGTCCTTATCACCACCAACGTGGAATATCTGCGTGCGTTCTAAAAGGACTATCTAATCTAGCATCATTAAACCTTTTTATTCCTTTTATTATATTAAATTACCTTCCATTTTTGTCTACAAGAGGCACAAAATACTTGAAACATAAAATAAACTTGTTCCTATTTTTTATTTTATTTTTTTTTTGCTAACGGAAGCAACATTAACTCAAAAGCTTGTTCTATGTAAATTTTTCGTTATAATTTTTTTTTTCGTGAATGAGTTATGAGGGCATGGCAGTAGCTAGCACATAGTTCAGCGAATTCTGCTCATGCTATACAAAAAATATGAACATTATTATTATAATAATAAAAAAATAATAATATGCATGTTCCGAAAAAAAATAGAAAGAATTTTTATGATAAGCAAGTTGTTACAAAAAAAAATAATAACATGATGAAAAACTGACTAACAAGAGCGAATATATGTATTTAACCCTACAACATGGCCCTTAATGATGACAATTAATTAATTAAAATAATCGTCGACGCATCTAGCATAAAAATAATCGGTGCTAAAACTATAAAAAAAATAAAATGACATTCAGAGGATAGAGAGAAGAGCTGTTCTGAATAAAAAAAGGGAAAAATGAGTCATGTTATGTGTTACACCTTGATTTGTTATTGTGGAACAAAAAAAAAGACCAATAACCACCGTAATTATTTTTTTTACTACGAAGAAGAAGAAAAAAATCATTCACCTAGAAAGAATATATTGAATGACTAATTCCAACAAAAAAATACTATAAATTTATGAATGCGTGATAAGAATGAATATGATGATTAAATTACTACGTTAGAGACTATTTTTTGTGTGTCAGGTATTTTTATTCGTAAAACTTCTTGGAAGTAGAAAATAATAACTTATTAGTTTTTTTTTCTAGACACAAAAAGAGCAAATGAGCGAAATTTTTTACGTTCCGAGACTACTGAAGGGAAAATATTTTTGAGGAGGGTGGGAACTGATGTGCATTGTTCTTCAATATTTTTTATTATTATTATATTATTATTCTTTTAGGCAAAATGACATAAAAAATGAAGAAATAAAAGAAATGACTCACCTCCAAGAATTGCTTGACGGAGTTATCGACAACCATGAGTGGGCGATAGATTAAATGCATAACGCCATTCTTTACGGGAATATTTGCCTTTACGATTTCAGCCATTACGACGCCAGCCGAGTGCTTTGAGTCACCAATTACTGTGTTGGATTTCACGTAAGCTGAGAAAGAAAAATTTTTTAATGAAAGTTTTTCTAAGGAAGTAATTTGAGTCACAGTCGTGTCAATGGGGGTTGTCCGGTCTAGACTGAGTTTTGCGTTAAGGATCGATTTTTTATTTTTTTATACAGGGTTTTCCAAATTTATTTTTAATTTATTTTTCTAAATTTTATATTTTGAATGGAAATTTGTTATTAAAATTTTAAGAAGTTAAAAATATATTTTTAATTAAAATGATTGAATTTAGGTAATCGTTTTTAAATATTAAAAAAAATATATACTTTTTATAAATAAAAAGAGTTCAGAACATTTTAAAATTTAAAAAAAAAAATAAAATTAAAAATTTAAAAAAACTTCACAAAATAAAAAAATAATTTTTAAATTAAAATTTTTGTTAAAATTTATTACAATTAAAACATAAATTTTGAAATAAAATGGATTTAGAAAAAAATGAAAGCTGAGTTTTTAAATTTTAAAGTTTATGATGTCAGATTAAATAAAAAATTAATTTTAAATACTTTAAAAATATTTAAAAAATAATTAAAAAAAAAAAAATAAATAAATAAATGAATTTATAATGATTTAGGCAGTTTAAAAAAATTTAAAATTAAGTTTTATTTTTTTTTATTTGAATTATAATTAATTAAATTATTTTTTTTTATATAATTTTTAAAAATCAAAAAATTTTTAAATAAGTCAATTTAAAATATTAAATGAAACTTTTTTAGGATGTCGATTTATTTTATATTAATGAATTTTTTAAATTTAATTTTATTTAATTAATTTAATTTAATTTAATTTAATTAATTTAATTTAATTTAATTTAAATTAATTTGATTTAATTTTAATTTAAATAATTTTATTTGAATTTAATTTTTTTTTATTTTTGATAAAATCGAGTTTTCAAATAATTTTTTTTTAAATAAACTTTCATCATTTAAAAATTTTTGACCACCCAATCTTTAACTAATACAATGTTAAAAAAAAATCTTGCATTGTAAATAATTCAAAGTCTGTGTCATGTCTTGTTCTTGTTAATTAACGCTAAATTGTCTTCTTCCACATGTATAATTAACACACGAGACACGTGACGCATGCATTGCATTTCACAAACACAAAAAGTCAAGTCAACTCAAAATGTCACAACTTACTTTTGGTTTCCTTTCCAGCGTGTTGCGTGAAAAATGAGACAGTCACTTTGAGATTATCCTCGAATGCCAATGTGTAGTACGGCTCTTCGATGGCGGCAGAGGATGTGAAAATAACTTTGTTCGGAATTACGTGACCATCAATGACCTTTTTATCAATTAGGTCAGGGCGTGGTGATGGCTATTTTTGATGATGATGATTGTCATGAATGAACAAAAATAAGAAAGAGAAGAAAAAGAAACGGAAGTCGTAATTAATTAATTTTTTTTTTCATTAAATTTCTCTTTTGTGGCAAGGAAAAGACAAATTATATCAAATTTTGTGTCGCATGAAAGATCAAACTAACCTTGAAACCTTCTTCAACGGGCACGAAGAAAGTATGCCCACCAGCCTCCGAATAAAGTTTGTCCTTCTTGTTCATGATGATGCGTTGACGGAAGGATCTGCAAAACAAATTTCGTCATTAATCATCGCCGAAAAGTGGGTCTACAAAAGTTTTCCTTACCGCACACGATGTGTTCCGATCTCCAAGGATTCCGAGTGTGTCAAAAATTGCCAGGCATCGGGATTGTAAATTTCCACTGGAGCAGTTGGTTTCATCGTCAATGGCTCCAAAACGTCATCAATCACGTGCAAAACCTGCGAAAAAAAATTACGTAAGTAAATTTTCATCAAACCGACAAAATGAGGTCGTTCGGGATGGCTCATGTAGCAGAAATTTCATTTAAATTCTTCTTCTTCGTTATTTTAAGAAAATTATTTGTAATTGCTTCGTAGGTGCAAAAAAACAAATCACATGACAAAATCTGAATTAAAATAAATTATATGCACCTGTTTTTTGCCTTCTTTGTTTTGCAATTGTACATTCGACCTTGATCGCAATATGAGTGCATGGTTGATGTAGATGTCGTCTTGCTTTCCAACACGTTTTCGGGTCACGTACAACGGGGGATTACCATCTAAGTCCGCCAATACTTGCGATCCCAAATGGTCTAACGTCCTTGCGACAGTGGCTGTGAATAAAAAAAAAGAACAAACGAATGATTAGCGATGGATAACGGCAATAAGATGACAATAATAACAAGAAGTAAGTACAAATTGTTACATCATTTATGTATGTTAAGGATTTTCTTCTTGTTTTTTTTGTTGTTGTCGTGTGAGTTGTGAAGGAGCGGAACGAAGGAAAAACTTGAAAGTACACGTGTTGAATAAAATATAAACGAAGACGGGAGACGAAGAGAGTGTTAAAGGTTATTCATGCGTAATATTTATTTTTTTTTTCATCTTATCGAATTTTTTCGCTTGATGTTGCAGCTTCGTGGTTATTTGCAGGGATGAAGCTTAGATGACTGCAGATTCTATCAAGATTGGTTAAATTTAAAAAAAATACTATTTTTAATTTAATTATTTTTTTATGTTTTAGGCCGCTCCAAATGAAACTCAATAGTTTTGTCCGATGCCCTATTTTTAATTTGAAAATCCAATGGGGAAAAATAAAAAAAAGTTAAAAGTTTCATCAAAAATGACCGTTTTTCAGTGTATTTGCAAATTTTTCAATTTTTAGTAATATTTGTATTGAAAATCGTATTTTGACATGAAATCTTCCTTTAAAAGTAATTTTTCATAAAAATTACTGATTTTTTTTTTTTAATTTTGACCGTTATTTTTTATGATATTCAATTTTTTTTTAATTAATAAATAATTTTATAAAAACAAAAAATAATAATTTTTTATTTAATTAAATTTTATTTTTATCAAATTCAAACTAAAAGTTGAAGAAAATGCTGAATAAAATTTTCCAAATCGTATTTTTTTTTTAAATAAAATTCTTTTAAGAGCTTAAAATTTTTCCATTTTTTTTTTGGAATACAAAATATTTTTCTGAAAAATCAGAGTTCAAAATTTTGAATTAAAAAAATTATTTTAAAATTTTAAATAAATTGAATTTTTAAATAATTTTTAAGTAAATTTTCTGAAGTTTTTAATTTTTTAACAAACTTTCGGCATATGATAAAAAAATAAAAATCAAAAATTTGAAAAAAATTTAAATTTATTATTAATGTTAATTTTAGTAAGTTTTTTGTTTTATTTCATTTTTTGTAAATTTTTCACAAAAAAATTTTTATTTTATTTATTGCACTTTAAATTGATATATTATGTATTATTATTTTATAAACAAAATTTTCTATATCTCTTCAAAAATTAAAAAAATCCTATTTTATTTCAAATGTTTTTTTTTTTATTTAGGTATTTTATTTTTTTTATTTAATAAAAATTCAAAAAGAAATTTTTTTAATTTAATTAATTAAAATTAAGATAAATTAATTTCATAAATATTTTTTTTTAAATAATTTTTTTTCTTCAAGACATATAAAAAAATTTATTGGACGGACCTGCTCCTAACGGATAAGGATGTGATATTGTTGTGGTTATCGTTTATGATAAAACCATTGCCACTTGTCATCATCATCATCATCCTCAGCCTACATGTGAGGAAAACCGCAAAGTATCAACAACATGTGCAAAATTATGCAATAAAGACGGAAAGAAAGCGGAAGGAAATATAAATAAAAAATCAATACCCGTCCGTTAAGACAAAAAAACTTTTTTTGTTTCGTCCCACATGAGGGATAAAAATAAACGAAAAATTATGACGACGAGACAGAGATTCCCATCAAAGTGCGAAGAACCCTTAACATACACTTAACGCACCGTCATAAAATGATCAAAACGTGCATAAGAAGCGAGTTTCTATCTAAAATTTTTGTTCATAAAAAAAAAATATTTAAAAAAAATACTTACAAATATGGTATAAAACACTCGTGTTTCCCTTGAATCGTTGAAATGCTTGATTAGTTGGTGCGAAAATTGTCAATGGCCGATACCGCAAAGTTGCCAATGCAATTGGATTCCGTTCCAATAAGGAGTAAAACTGTAAAAAAAGAGATCAAAGAGAAATTATTGAATTGAAATTTAATCTTTTATTTAAAAAAAAAAGTAAATTGGTCATGCAAATGTTGATCGATCCCCTGTTTTTTTATCTTTCGCTTGCATTTCGGTCGCATGCGGCAGTAATAAAAAAAATGTAAATAAAGTCATTCATCATCCAAGTATTTACCGAATTTTATTTATTTTTAAATATATTTTTTCCTGGATTAAATTTACGACTTTTATCGAATAATTTTAAATTCAATGTGACAACACGTTGCGCTTTTATTATTAATATTAATTCTTGTTTTACTTTTACTCCATTCATAATTTGTGCTGAAGCGCATCGTATTCACTTTCGTTTTATTTTTTTTTTGTCATAAATGTTGAAAAAGCGTGAAAAATTTCATGTGGTTTCGCTTTTGTCACTGTTTAACAAAGTGTTTAGATACGAAATGATTTTGAATCGGAGATTCGACAATTTTTTTTTTGTTTGATTTCATGCTGTGACGCCGCCGATTTTCAAATTAATGGGGATGTTTTGGATGACTCTCAAAATGTAATTGAGTTAGAATTCGACAACCAAACAAATAAATAAATAACAACAAGTGTGAAACTGATTTTTTTCAAATTTCGGGAGCAGATGCAAGAATTTTTAGCGCATTTAAATTATCGTAGAAAAAAATTTATTTATTTTTTTTTTAAATTAAAATTAAATTAAATTTTTCAAAAATAAATAAAAGTAAAAAAATTATTAAAAAAATAATTTTAAAAAATAAAATAAATATTTATTATTTTTATTTTTATATGCTTTTTTATTGAAATTCCAATGGTGTCTGTCTTGGTGTCACGCTTTTAGTTATATAACTTGCCACAAGATGGCGTTATTATTTTACAGTGCATTTAGGTAGCGTAACAATTGCTAGTTCCGAGAGAGACCCAGAATGTGCATCGGAGCGAAGTTTTAAAATGTGCATTGGGGCAAGGTTTTGAAATGTGCATTGGGGCGAAGTTTTAAAATGTGCATTGGGGCGAAGTTTTAAAATGTGCATTAGGGCGAAGTTTTAGAATGTGCACTGCTTCGAAAAACTTCATAGAAGCTTTGAGAAACTTCATAGATGCTTTGAGAAACAACATAAAAGCTTCAAAAATGTTCATAGAATGTTCGAGAAACTTCATAGAATCTTCGAAAAAGTTCTTGATACATCATAAACATTTGTAATAACTAAAAAGTATAAAATAAAAAATTATAAAAAAAATATTTTAAAAAGATGCTTTTTTATTTGGGGCCCTAAAAAGTTAAAAATAAAACGAAAATTTTGACAAATTTAAGCTAAAGAAAAAAGCATGAGAGGCCAAAACTCTAAAAATAAATGATAACTAAAATAAAATTGTTGGGCTCGAATGTTTTTTTCTTTAGCTTAAATTTGTCAAAATTTTCGTTTTATTTTTAACTTTTTAGGGCCCCAAATAAAAAAGCATCTTTTTAAAATATTTTTTTTATAATTTTTTATTTCTTTAATTATTTTTATTTTTTTATAATTTATTCACGTTTTTTTATTTTTAAAAATTCAATTTAAATTATCTTAAATTTAAATAAAATTCAATTTAAATTATCTTAAATTTAAATAAAATTAAATTTTTAAAAATAAATAAAAGTAAATAAATTATTAAAAAATAAAAATTATTTTAAAAAATAAAATAAATAATTTTTTTATTTTAATTTTTTTATTTTAATTTTTTTTGAAATTTTATTTATTTATTTATTTTTTTTTTTTTGATAAAAAAAAATAAAATAAATGCGCTCCAGTTAGTCGTCTCGACAACTGAAAATTCTCAATGAAATTGAATTGATTCCAAACAAACATAGAAGTCCATTCATGCAAACTCCCGTAAATCCGTAAATTCAATTTTAACAAAGTTGTTGACGGAAATTGGAACATTTTAAACAAATTTCTATTGATATACAAGCCTCCCCTCTTTAAAGTAATCTCATCGTCTCGTTTCCTTAAATTTCCCATCAACTTCATCTCGCGCGGCAAACGATACATCTTGATCACGCAATGATATGAATCATTGCTGCATGAATCATTTCCTTGATTGCCAGCAATTTGATTTTATTTTTACTCATCTCATTTGAGGCCCTTTTTTTATGTATCGCTTCGCCAAATCATTTTACCATTCAACCACACGTCGTTTGATGTGCAAAGGCGGATCCCGGAGACGAGGGTTCAAAATCTGCGAGAAACTGTTTCGGTTCATTTACTCTTCAATTTAATATTTATTTATTTTTTTTTACCCTCTGCCTATTGTTCCTTTTTAAAAGTAAAAACCTTTAGATATAAATATCGATAATGATAGGACTCTTTAAATGCTGTGCCGATTGAAATGTCGACAGAATCAATCGACGAACGCTGCTCCTTTGTCCGATTGACTGAACGTAACTTCCCTTTTCATGTTTATATGTTTTAATTTTGTGTAATTTGTTACGATATTAAGATTTTTATCTTTTTGATTTAAACGAGATTTTCCAATGTTGATGTGTGATACTCACAGAATGAAAAACCGTTAGGTCTAGTGGGTTCAAAAACGAATAGGGTTTGCGTTAGTTAGGCTTAAAGTATTCGAAAATAGGCTAAATTCAAAATTCTGGAATGAGCTTCTGAGATTTTTTAATTGGTATTAAAGGATTTGAGGGCCAAATAAGACCTTAGTATTTTTCTAGGAAAGTTTTTCAAAATTTTTATTTTTTTAAGATAAATAAATAAGACCTTATTTTTTTTTTGAAGACCTCATGATCTTTAAAGAGGCCACATCGTCATTCTGAGTAATTATATCCCCAAGTCCAATAAAATCTCATAAGCTTGTTCCATAACTTTGAATTTAGATTTATGAACTATTTTAGGCCTATCTTACATCAGGGTTGGAAATACGCTGGATTGAAATAGAAATGCTTTTGCTTGAGAATAAGTCAAAATTAAGGTTTGTTTGGCTTTAAATCAAAATTAAAAGCCAAATATTTCTAAAAATTTTACTTTTTTTCAGTGATACTCAGCTCAGTTTAGCACAGGGTACCAGGGTATAAGGTTTGCACAAGGGGTGCAGCAGCTTTCCATTTTCATAGAAGAGGAACTAGAAGCGCAAATAACTTGCACTTCAACTCTAGTTTAATTGTCGAAAATTTTTGTCCATACCTCAGGCCTTCTTGGAATTCAACACATTAAGTGACAAATTTAGAAATACTGGCTCCGTCAGAAAAAATGGAAAAAAATCGCTTTTTTAGTTCATTTTAGTCAATTTGGAGCTTGTACTCCTTTTTCTCTTTTTGATTGCCCCATTTGAACAGAGCACTTTGATTTAATGATTTTTTTTTGTTTCACCAGAAATAGATTAAGTTTAGTCATAGAGGTTTTTATGTCGTCTCAATGTCTTCCATTCTGTGGGTCTTACTTTCTCTTGGGAGAATCCTAATGAATAAACTAAAGTCTTAGATCGCAACAAGACAAGTCGAACAAATAAAATTTATAAATTCACAAAAAATAGTTTTCGCGTTTCTGTAGAGATATTGTGGACCTTTGGATTTGGACCAGTGGCTCGTCAATGACGTTCAAGCAAATGTGTCCTCTTATTGAGAAATATAAAAGGAAAATCAATGCGAAGAGGAAGAGATCAGCAAAGTACCGATATTAACGCAAAAAGCGACGTCAGCGAATCCGCCAACGGCTCGCAGCCTTGCAATAATAGGGCACCTATTAAGCCGTAACTCCCTTCGGCGAGCAAAATGAGGTTGAGCGATGCTGTGACTTTGTCCGGCGAGAGACAATAGAGATCGAGCGAAGGAACAAATCCCCCTCTCCCCATCGGCCCCGAAGGAAGACCCGAAGGTCCAGTTGACATTTGCATAATTTAAGAGAAAGAGATTCATTCTGTACTAAGATCGCAATAAGACAAGTCGAACAAATAAAATTTATAAATTCACAAAAAAATAGTTCTCGCGTTTCTGTAGAGATTTTGTGGACCTTTGGATTTATTACAAGGTTCTAACAGCTTTTTAAGAAGGAAGCCGGCTTTTCATCTCGTAAAACGAAATAATATTTTTTTTCTATTGAATTAAATTCAATTAATTTGACTTAAATCAAACTTAAGAGATTCATCCTTATGCTTAATAGTTTTGACTTAATAAGTTTTACAACCCTGATTGGCACTAGAAGTTTTTTGTTCTGTGTGTGTGCATCGAATAAAACTGACTTCCTTTTTGCGCAAAAAATCAACGAACGGTCTCTTGCTGCTCCGTATCTCACTTGCAATCCCTTTATTTTTGCGATTTCAGGATTTTATATGTATAATTAATGTTTCATACTTGACTACACATCGCATCGCAAAAAGAGGAATTTTGTCACAAATTAACAATAATAATACAGTAGAGTCTTTCTCTGTGTGTGCCTCATTCTTCCATGAATGAATTGAAAAGAGATCAAACAATTGAGATAAGCAATAAATAACAGAGAAGACCTAATTCCAAAATATAAACGTACATCTTCAGTCGTGTCATTGTTATGTGTGTGTATTATTCATACAATAGGAGAAAACATGCACTTTTTGTCAATAGACTTCGTCGTTCCCTTTTGTTGATTGACTGACGACTATAATGCGTTTTATTTCATTCCATTTCGCTTCAGAAAATAACAAGAAACTATCATCTCTAAATTTCTAATTAATTCAATTCATTAAGTATGTGGCAAAGAAGCAAAAGAAGAAGATATCGGTATCATTTGTGTCATCATCAAAGTAGTAATGAGTTCGACTTCGGGCGCGCGATGATGAGCGTCTATACATAACTAATGAGTCTGGATGGGAATGTTTGTTAAATGAATTTATAATTAAACCCCTTTTTCGGTATATGCTTCTCATTGGAATTGCTGGAGGCGTTGCAGTTGAAAAGTTTACAACTTTGAACTCGGATGAGTTTAGATAAATAGACATCAGATAGGAGGACGAGAAGACAAATGATTATGGTTACGGCGATAAATTTGATCAAGCTTAGCTGATAACGAATCGATTTTTCATCAATTTTGTGGACGAAAAATGATGTTTTTGCCCAGTTTTAGTAACTTTTAGTGGTGAGTTTATGTTCAAAGTTTAGAAGGAGATGATTCTTTGATAAATTTGAAAAGCAGTAAAAATCAGATAAAAATCTCGATAAAAATTTATTTTATGTCATCTTGGTGATTTTTTTTTGTCTTTTCAGGAAGTTGTGGGAAATTCAAAATGAAAAATGTTGAAATTTAATGTTAGGTTTTTGATTTTTTTTAAATATTGAATATATTGGAATACATATTGAGTATAATTTTTATCTAATTTATCAATATATTTTACGAAGAAAATGTTTAAAAAAAAAATTAAAAATGATCCGTTGTTAAAATCTTGTAAAAAAAAATGAAAAAAAAAATTTTTCCGAAAATTTTGTAGAATTTAGAAGTTTTTAATTTTCATACGAGATTTATCACTTTTTAATTTTAAAAAAATATTTTTTAAATTATTTTTTTTATTTATAATTTAACTTTATTTAAAATTATTTTGTTAACAAATTTATTTTCAAAATTAAATATTATTTTATTTGCTTTATTTAATTTTTAAAAATGAAAATTAAAATTTTTTATTAAAAAAATTTATTAAAATTTTAAAAAATAATTAAATAGTTAAGGCTTGATTTAAAAAAAATTGTATAAATTTTTTTTTATACCTATTTCATTGTAAAATATATTTATCAAAAAATCAAAATTAATTGCAACGTTAAAAAAAATAATTTTTATTCTGTTTCATTTTACATTTCCCGCGCATCCCTGAAGAAAACACTAAAAAGCCGGAAAACCTTAAATATTAAATGAAATTTACTCATCGAACTTTAATGATTACCACTTGTAAAAACTCTCTATCCAAACAAATTCATTCAATGTTTTTGCATCTTTTCCAATTAAGTCTTATTTACAACACATTTCTATAAATAACTAATGAAGAAGCATTAAAATTTTTCAATAAACTAAAAAATCTCCATTTCATAGGTACACGAATATATTTTAATGGCTCAGTGTAGACAAATTTAATTAGTGCCTTTACTATATTTTGCTTAGCACTTCAATATCGAGACATGCGATGCATTAAACTCACACAGCAAGAAGCAAACAACGTAAAAGAAGATGTCGTCAAGTGAAATATGAAACTTGTATTTTGTTGTGGTTAACCAGATGTGTAATTTTATTGTCGTAAAATGAACAACATCTTCCTTCTTCGGTTTCCTCTTTGTCGCACTTTGCAACGTTACAAAGTTTCCCGAGAAAATTTTACAAAGTAAACTGTCACAAAACTCTTTTTTTTACTCTTCCAGAACTTGGGCATTTGCTAAAGCCGTAGTTTAATAAAGTAAGTTTTGCATCTTAAATAAATAAAACGATATTTTTGAAAAGCCATCAAGCTATGTCAACACACGCAATGCGCAGTAGAACAATAGAAGAAAACGATGAAAATCGCTCATTCAAGGATTCGCAAAAACTTTTCTTTTTAATTAAAACACAGTAGCAACAAAGAAAATGGGCTTTTTGTTCGGAAATTGTTGATCTATTTGCATTGTTGTAACTTTATCATAGGAATTTTCTTGTTTAAGTTGCTTTTTTGTGTTATGCAACAGACATTGATGGAATATTTTTATCGTAAGTTCACTTCATTTTGATACTACTTTTTCTTCCTATTTTTAAATTTTTTGCTAATTTATTTATTTTTTTAATTTTTACGCATTAAACAATTTTTTCTCAATTTTATTTTTTTTTGTTCCTCTTGCTTTTATTATTATTTTTTTAAATAAAATCAAACTAAATTTAAAAATTATTTTTTTTTATATTTTTTAAAAATTATTTTGAATTAGAAAATTATTTAAAACGTGTGAAAAATCATTCAAAAATTTTGTTAAAAAAATAAGAAAAAAATAAAGAAAATTTCGAAAAAAATAAAATTGAACAAGACAAGAAAAATTAAATATTTTTTTTATTATTTAAATAATACCTATAGGTACTCAATAATTTTTTTTTATTTTTTAAAAATTACAAAAAAAAATATGCAAAAAATTATTTATAAATAAATAAATTAATAAAAAAATTTTTAATGTTAAAATAATATTTTAAAATTTTAATTAAATAAATTTAAATTTTTTTTAACAAAAAAAACGAAAAGCGAAAAATCTAAAAAATTATGATTTGGACAAAAAAAAGCGGCCTAAATTAATAAAAAATTTTTAATGTTAAAATAATATTTTAAAATTTTAATTGAATAAATTTAATTTTTTTTTTTAACAAAAAACGAAAAATCTAAAAAATTATGAGAAAAAAACGAAAATAAATTAAATCATAAAAAATAGTGACAAAAAAATTAAAGAAAATATTAATTGAACACACAATAGATCAATAGCAAAGAAACTTAAAATCTACATTTAAATTTGCTCGAAAAATTAAATTAATATTTTTGCATATTTTATGACAGAATTCTCATCGAAACAAGAGGGAATTGATTTGCAGATTCATCTTTAGCTTCATTTAGCATAGAAAACTCAACTGACGTGATTGATGAGTAATTTTCCGCGAATTTCTTGTCTTTTTATTCAAAAATTTGATTACATTCGTTGCTCGCAAAAACCTTCGCTATGAGGCAGGCTGCCTAAAAAAAGTTCAAGGTTGACACCAAATTTTTCGGTACATTTTTCTGCGATGTCACTCGAATGACATGACACAGATCAATGCCATACCGAAGGAAAAAATTGTTATCACAAAAAAATACAATAATAAAATAAAAAGAATGGAAAATTTAAAGAATGTTTTATTTATTTTATACAAAAAAATTCGGATTTTTTTTTGTGTATTTCCATCATTCACGCTCTATTATCGAGCATTATTTCGCCTGTTTGCCAAAGGAAATGAATAGAAAACATTCCTGTCAATACAATGATGTATGTCTGAAGGGTAAATTATTGCTTATAAAACACCGAGGAAGCGAAACGAAATGATGATCATGTTTTCATCTTATTTTTTTTCTCGTCATTGTTGTTCTTCTTGACGTTTTCCTACTTTTTTTTTTGTTCCGTGGCAAGAAAATTTCCCAAGTCTCTTTTGTTAGTCGCTGCCGAGGAAAATAAGGAAGGCAGCAAGAAGACACATAACATAAGGGATTATCATTGTTCACATGTATTGACGGCATTATTTCGGTTATTATTGTTGTTGTTCCGCATTCACCGAAAGATACACATCGGATTATGGTTTGCTTCTAAACGCTTCTCATTCGACTTAAATAAATTCAAAAAAATAAAAAAAGAGACAAACATTTGGGGTGGTTGATCAAATTAACATAAATCAAAATAATGTCATTATTGAGATGTTTTGTGATTCTCTATCGTCCATTCATTCATCCCTTTATATTATTATTTTATTTATGTTTGGATTAAAACCAGTATAAAGTCTCTTCCATTCAAGAGACAAACATCCCTATTTGGACGTATTTTAAAAACATGGGAAAGAAAGTGCATTGCAAGCAAAAAAAATGTCATTAAATTTGTTAAATTGAGTAATCCGGGTAAGTGTACGTTCCATGAATGATTATTTTCGGTTGTGTTCTATCTAATGGTGAAATGGCAGCAATAATAATTTAAAACATGAACAACCCCTATAGTATTCAGGGAGTAATTGTGTGCAATATTATGTCATGGGTTATGTAATGAATTTAAGAAAGATGTTAATATTTTTATTTTAAACTGTTGAATCTTTTGAGAAGGGAGCGACTTGAGCGTGTTTATTAAGAGATTTTATTTGAACTTGTATAAAAAATGATCAAATTTCGTTCTGGGAAGTTATGAATGATGACATCGGTTATTATATTGGAGTTATGTAATCAACGAGATATTGATATTCCGACCACACATCAATCATCTCGAGATATTTTGTTCTTTTATAGAGTTAATGAAAAAATTTCTTAGAGTGACAGAAAAATTATGTTTAATGAACTCCTTTTTAATTTATTTTATTTTATTAATTTATTTTTTTGTCTAAGGACTTGTCGAAAATTTGCTAAATGTCTGTTTTTAATTTTTCAATTTCTTCATTTTTTTAAATTAAAAATTAAATAAAAAAAAATTAATTAAATTTACTTAAAAATAAATTTATTTTTTATGATTGTAATTTTTTTTAAATTAATTTTAAAATTAATAATAAATATTGTCATTATTTAATTGATTATTTTATTAAATATTTTGTTTAATTATTTATTTAAAAAATTAAGAAAAAATAGACGAAGACATTTAAATAATTTTATTTTTAAATATTGAAATTTATATTAATTTCTTAAATTAAAATTTTATGAAAATAATTCAATTTAATTAATTATTTTTTATTTTATTTTAAATTAAATTATTTAATTAGTAAAAAAAATTTTTTTCACATTAAATATTTTATAATTAAAAAATTAAATTTAATTTTTAAAATTAAATTAATTAATTTAAATTTAGGTATTTAAATATTTAAAAAAAAAATGGTTTTATATTTTTTTTAAAATTTAAGTTTTTAAAGTTTATAAATAATTAAATTTTGAAAATAATAATCAACGGACAGACATCAAAATATCAAGAACAAAATTTCGCTTTGAAAAAATTTTTTGAGTAATAATTTTTAAAACATTAATTTTAAAGTGCCCTAGATCTAATCTTTTCATCGTCCTTTCATCTAAACAATACAAAAAAAGAATCTCTCGAAATTTAAAAGCACGTGAAAAATCTTGCGAGAAAGCAGATGAAAAAGATTCCTCCGTGTTAATAGCCATTAAATTTTATTATTGTCCCCCTGAGACGCATCATTCCGGTTCTCTCAAAATTGCAAATGAATTTGGTTTAAAAAAATTTTTTTCTACAACTTGTTCTTTTTAGTATGCGGCTCGTCCCGTTGTCAGTTATTACAAAACATAAAAAGCGATAATAATAACAGAGAATTTACTGAAAAACTTTTCCATTCAACATTTTTCATCAATATATGTCACATCGACGAAGGAAAATATGCCATTGGATTAGAGGAAATTTTTTTCGTATGACAAAAAATCACCCTTCCGT
The DNA here is from genome assembly GCF_036172545.1 of Culicoides brevitarsis. NCBI lineage: Eukaryota > Metazoa > Arthropoda > Insecta > Diptera > Ceratopogonidae > Culicoides > Culicoides brevitarsis. Next base: position 18,542,059 of record NC_087087.1, on the reverse strand, counting down.
GCAGAAATTGAAAAAAAAAATGTCTTCATCGATGAAAAAATGTCCGTCGATCTTCGTGTGTTCAATGCAGTCACGATAATTTTTCGCAAGAAAAAGTTTTTTTTTTATTTTTATTATTGAATAAAATCTATAATAATAGTAATAATAAAAAAAAACCAACTGAACGATTGAAAGAGACGCACAACTTCCTTGATTTTCTTCACTTTACTTATTCAATTCAGAATTGCCGAAGAAGATGATGATTTCTAATCTAGAGGATATCTATAAATTTATAGGCATAAAGTTGTGAAAGAGGAGGGAAGATAACATTTTTTCCGCTACAATCAGCATAAGCTTGCTAAATCATCTTTGTAGACGGTCCCTCAGAAATGATTGAGGATCCGGAAATGAGAAAAGTTTTGCGAAAAAATTTATATTTTTTTTTGGACCGCGATTCCCGTGTCTCCCACACCAAAATAAAAAAAAATGTACATTAACCACATACAATCAAGGCATAAATGAATGAGAAATGAAAAAATAACATTATATCCTTTATGCTAAAATTTTTGCATGAGCAACATTACGCGACAAAATTTTTCGCCGTATGCTCATGGATGTCACGAGAGATGATGATACATTTTCATTCTGATTTTTTATCTCTTACGTATCTATATCGTCTCAAAAGTACTAAGTAAGGACGGTACAATTGGAGAAAATGTTTTAAATTTCATAGACTTCCCAAAAAATTAAGAAAAAGCAAAAAATGAACAATTTTTAATAGAACTTTTGAAGATTTTTCTTTAAGTGCATTTATTTTGAAAATTAGGAGAGTTGATTTTATTAATTAATTTAAAATCAAAAAATTTTCACTAAAAAACTAAAAAAAAAATATTTTAATTTTTAAGCTCATTTCAGTAAATTTAGCCAATAAAACCTTTTTTTTAGAAAAAATCTTATTTGATTTATTTTATTTCAAATAAAAATGCGGTTTTGGGAGTCTTCCATTGAAAAATTTTACTATTTACCAAATTTATATTGATTTTGCCATACAAAATTTGTTTTTACCATTTTTCGCAAAAACTATGCGTTTCCGATCATATGTTTCATGGAAAAAAGTGATTCTAGAAGTTGAAAACTTCATAAAATACATTTTTTATATTATATTTTTTTATATTTTTTTCATTCGAAATTAATCAGAAAAAATTTTAGTGAAAGTTTAAGTTAAAATCCTAATTTTTTGTAAAATTTTTATTTTTTTCGGCGCATATTTTTTTTGTTCTGTTTAAAATATTTTTAAATTTTTTTTGTTCTTATTTTATTTTATTTTGGTTATTTAATTTATTTATTAATTATTTTTTTAATATTTAAATTATTTTAAATGTTAAAATCTTCAAAAAATAATTTTTATTTTTTTTTTTAATTTAAAAAAAATATTTTTTTAACTTTTTATAATAATTTTTATTAGTTCAAAAACGAAAATTGAACAATTTTTTGCTTTAAAATTAAAAAAAAAATAATTTAATTAAAATTTAATTTAATAAAATAAATAAATTTTAAATATAAAAAAAATTAAATTTAGCAGACATGAAAAATTTTTGACTTTTGTACCAGCCTAAGTATCTACATTTATTTTTTGCTCTCCTTTTTTTGCATATCCATGCAGCAGTAATATTAGAAGATATAATGTATGTTATATGGCAAATAGGAAAGCTTTCAGAAGATGTCGACAATCCTTTCCTGCATTAGGACATTATTGTGTTATTTCAGCATTGTTCAAGTTTGTCACTGCTTGCGTCACACTTTTGTACTAAAAAACGAATTATATGTGTAATAATTTTTTTTTTTCGTTTTCGTGTCTTGGCAAGAAAAGGCACTAAACTTTGTCTGTGCGCTCTTTTACTGCTAAGTGTCCTTGTGAATGTGCATTTTTTGCGGAAAGCGAGGTATTATGTGTTATTCCACTTTTTAAAGAACGCTAAAAAATATATTTATTGCCGTTTTAGTGACACACAACACTGACATGTGAGACAGAGAGAGAAAAGGGGTTTCCACTGACTTATTAACGATTTTTATTCAGACGAGTTTGAGGATATGTAGTCGAGGCATTCTTGAAAGAAAACAGTTATAAATGTGGAATAGATATGCATTTGCTTTTTTGGAGCTTGCGCAAAATTTTATTCTTTTAACTGTATTTCGATTTATAGCTATGTGTCTGTGTGTGAAGATAGTGCTTGCAAAATGTGAAGAAGATTTATGTAATAGTTTACTTTTCATGGCAGTCGACAAGTATCCTGTTGAACTAAAAGTTGGAAACTATTTTCGGGGACAAACAGGTGTCATCAAGGTAATTTTGATTGCACAAAAGGGAGATTAATTTTCACAAGACAAAAGAATTCCAAAGAGTTAAAGTTTATTTTTTTTTTTTACTATATTTCAAAAAATTTTATAATTTCTTACTAAATTTAATTAAACTTTAATTAATTGAAATTTAATTTAATTTAATTTAATTTCTTACTAAAATTTTTTAATAAATTTAAAAAAAGATATTTTTCAAAATTTTTAATGTTTTAAATTAAACATGAAAAAAATTAAAATAAATAAAATTCGAATTAAAATTAATTTTTATTATTTTTTTTCAAATAAATTAATTATTTTTTAAATAAATCAAAATTATAAACTGAATTCTTCAAATTTAAATTTTATTATTTTTAAATTATTTTATTTTCTAATTTATCTATTTTTTAAATTAATTAAATTTATAAAATTAAAATTTATTAATTTAAATTTATTTTATTTAATATTTAAAAAAATAAATTAAATTGATTTTTTTTATTAAAATTAATGTCTTAAATGATTTTTTAAAAATTATTTTAATTTAAAATAAAATTAAAAAATATTTTAATTCAAATTTTATTTAATTTTTTTTTAATTTTTATGTTTATTAAAAAAAATAAAAATTATTAAACTAAAAGAAAAAAAAAATTTTTTTGACATTCTCATAAAAAATATTTACAAAAAAAAATCACAAAAACGTCCTTGCACAATTCCAGTCGTTATTCTAGCACTTTCGTATCGTCTAAATTAATAAAAGCACAAATATAGAGGGCAATAAGAACAAAACCATACAATAAACATAAAACAAGAGAAGACCGAAGAGATGTGTCTCAACACACATTTTTTATATTAAAACGATTATGGTCTGTTTAATGTTATTTTATACGTGCACATAAAAAGCATTTAAGGTAGCAGCATGTTTGGATAATAGATCGTCAGGATTCCGAGACAAAAGCGTGAAAAAAAGAATCTTATTTATATGGGTATCGCTTCCTCCTTAGACGACACGCATCCACACATCTCTCATAAAGGCAAACATGTCGAAAAATAAAACAAGCAGAAGAAGACAATGTAATATTTTTTTTCTCGTCGGCAATGTTTGTAGAAACAAAACGAACTGAGATGAATAAAAAAGGACATAAAACAATTCGGAGGATAATTAGGTGAGAAAGGCTGGGAGTTTCTCATAAGAGAGCGTGGTTAACCGGCTAAATTACTCAAGAAACATTTTAATCTCTTTTTTTTTTCGTTAAGATGAGTCAAATTCACCGCATCCAATCAATTTTAAGTTCTCTGATGAGTTCATGTTTCATCATTTTTTTTTCGTTAACAAGAAAAAATGCATGAGAATCAGTTAGATGAGCAATCATTCATCATCACGTCACGTGAGTGAGTGTGAGGCACGTTGAACAAACAAAACGCTTTTTGAACCATTTTTTCTCCGCAAAATACATAAAAATAATCATAAATAACCTCCGACAATTTCCGAGGCGCACACAATCATCGATTCACCATAAAAATGTACGAAGGTATTGTCCAACCGCCCAATCCTGAACCTTGGAGCGCATAAAAATATCCATTATTCAAGTGTTAGATTAATAATAACGATACGCATTTTATATTTATGACATTTACGGAAATTTATTCCTCGCCATTCATGATCTTCTTTGCCATGAACGCAAATCTTGTGAAAATTGCTTTCGTCTGAAGCAACTATTTTTCTTCACATTATCGCATTAATGTTTAAATTAATGCCTCAAATTGAATAAAAAAGAATTTCTGCACTTCCTTAAAAAAAATGTAAAGTTGTTACAATAAACCACGACGAACAGGATGTTGTACAAAAAAAAACAAATTTAATAATCACTTTTGAACTTTTTAACCTATAATGCGAAAAAAAAATTTACAACAAAATCATCGTTGTTGAACCACTTTTGCTTCAGCACATTTAATGTCCCTTGTCGATTGACCCAGAACGTTCTACAATTTTAACGTAGCTGTAAAATGTTGTCTGGCTTGTTATTTACCGCATTTCGATAAAAAAAAAGCGGTATTAGTGGTTTGAAAATTTCGCAGGTCACGTGGTTTAAAATTTTTTTTTATATCAAATGGCTTAAAGAATTTTTGAGGTCACGTGTTTTAAAAAAAATTAAAGGTCACGTGGTTTGAAAAATTTTTAATTTTTTTAAAGATTTCTTTAGTCACGTGGTTTGAAATTTTTTTTAGATTACTTGGTTTGAAAGTTTCTTACTTTTATTAGTTCGAAGATTTTTTAAGGTCACGTGGTTTGAAATTTTTCTTAGCTCAATTGGCTAAAGAATTTTTGTAGGTCACGAGGTTAGGTTTTTTTAGATCACGTGGTTTTAAAATTTTTAGGTCACGTGGTTTGATTTTTTTAAACTCGGTTGGATTTTAGGTCACGTGGTTCACTACGTGAACTGGTTCATTACGAATTATCGGCTCTCGAGGTTTAGTCAGGTCAAGTGATATAATTTTTTTTTAGATCACATGGTTTATTTTTTTTAACTCACGTTGCTTAAAGCATCTTTAAGGTCACGTGGTTTAAAAAAAATTTCAAGTCACGTATTTTGAAAAATTATTAGTTCTCAGGACTTCAAGAATTTTTCAGATCTTGTAATTTCAAAAGTTTAGTAGTCTATAAGTTCGAAGACTGCTAAGGTCACGTGGTTCAAATTTTTATACTTTTTTAAAGCCTTCTTAAATCACGTGGTCTGAAATTTTTCTTAGTTCATGGATTAGGTTGTTTCAGTTCTTGTGGTTTTAAAATTTATTAGGTCACGTGGTTTGATTTATTTTTAGCTCAATTAACCCAAAGAATTTTGGAGGTCACGTGATTTAAAAATTATTTCAAGTTACGTGGTGTAAAAATTATTTCAGGTCACTTAGTGTAGAAAATCAGTTCTCGTTGTCTAAAGTTTTATTCAGAATTATTTTATAAAAATTTAATAGACCACGTGGGTTAAAAAATTACAAAATCCACGATTGTTCTGCTAACGAAAACTTTATAAAAATATATTTATATTTTTTGCTTGCATCACATCATGAAAAAGATATTAGTTTACGAATAATTTAACATCTCGCAACGCATAAACACCGGAAAATAATCCTTTTTATCATGCGGCCACGCGGGAGAGCAAACTTTTGCACATAAAAAAAAATATTTTTTTATGAGGATTCAGCAAAACTTACCTGTGATAAATCCGAGTCATCACGTATTTTTTCTTCCAAGGTCATGCCATTCGCGACTGCGATGAGAAGTGTTGTTGTAAGTACAACACCGAGCATTATTTTAAATTTCATTTTGATTTCTTAGGATGTTGTTTTTTCTTTCTTTCTTTTATTTCTCGCTTTGTATTATTTTTTTTTATTTTTTTATTATATTATATGATATTTCCGTCTTCGTACACTTTTCTCGCTCACTATTCTTGACTTTTATTTTATTTTATTTCACTTTTTTTGTTGTTGTTGTTATTATTTTGGATTTATATTTATTTTACACAGTGAATGATTTCTCTTAGGAGATACACAATATATTAAACATTCTAGCAGCCAGTGTGCACTGTACTATATCATGTCAGTTTTTTGTTGTTGTTTCAATTCCAGACAACTATTTTTCCTGCAACAAAATTATATTTCATTATTATAATGTGATTTCTCATGTATATCATTATACGTGTAAAGTACATTAAAAGGCTAGAAAATAAAATTGAAACATATCAATCAATTTATAAAATAAATGAATGAAAGAGGATTGCATTGTCTAGTACACAATTACGACCAACCACAACTTACTCACTAGAATTCTCGAAAAAAAAAACTTTTTTATATTACGTTATATAATCATCATCGCCGCAAACTTGTTTTTAAAATAAATCGATACAATTTTTCGTACGGCATGTATGAAGAAGGAGAGTCATGTCGATCGACCGTGTGCCAAGTTGTTGTTGTCAGAACAACAACACACACAACAACAAAAAGAGAGGCGAGCGTTTTGTTGCTTATTATTGATTATTATAAATTCCGGTTTTCAGAGTTCTTTCTTCTGCTGACAAAAACGTTTACGGCGCGGACTGTCTATCGAGTGCATTTCTTGCACGTCATTCTTGTCGATAAATAGTCGATTATTACTTACTGCATTTATGTTTTCAATTCCCTTTTGTATCGTGATATCTTTTTAATAAGCACCTTTTGCGGGAAACGTGCAAGGAACGCAAGAATTATTATTTATTATTATTATGTGGATCGCTATAATTTTCTTATTATTTTTTGTTTAGTTTTTTTTTTTTGCTGCAGTGATAAGAAGTTACTGAGAAAAATCGTAGAAAATAAAATTCTAGTTTAAATGATAAGGAATTCCATGAATTCATTCTGCTTATTTGAGTAAATTCCGTGATTTTTGCAGAACAAGAGACGTTAAAAAAAGATTAAGTTTCGCTTTAAACGAAGGACTTGCTAACGATCATCACTTTTTAATGTCATTTATTTTATTGTAAAAAAAATCGTGTCTCCTGAAATAAAATATTTGCGATATTTTAATAAGAAAAAAAATTGGAAAATATTATTGGAAATATTTTTGATAGAAAAAAAATGTTTAAAAATATTTATTATGTTAGAAAACATAATGGAAAAAAAATTAATTAAAAACTATATAGCAATTAATTTAATTAATTAATTTATTTATTTATTTAATTTATTTATTAAAATTTAACAAAATTTGCTTAATTTCGAATTACAAAAATTTTTTAAATATTTTTTTAAATTTTTTATTGAAAACTTATTCAGTTTCATTTATTTTGCAATAAAAAAATGTTAAAAGTTATAAAATTTAATATTATTTAAGATTAAAAAAAAAATCAAAAATTTATTAATTTTTTTTTAATTATTTTTTGAATACCTAGGTACCTTCTAATGTTTTTTTAAAACAAAAAATAAAAAAAAATTAATTAAAAATTCTGCAAGTAGGTATAAATCTATGTTTATAATTTTTATGTTAAATAAATTAAATCAAATAATTATTATTTTAAAATTTTATTTTTTTAAATTAATTATTAAATAAATAATAAAATAAAAGAAATTTGTTGAATAGTTCACAAAAATATTCACTTTAATTTTTTGTTGAACAAATTTTTTTTTAAATTATTTTGAACATTTTTAAAAAAAATATACTGATTTAAATCTTTTTTTTAAAGCTAAAAAAGATTTTTCTGACTTAAAAATAATATTTTTTAATTAATTTTTTTAAATTTAAATTAACACAATAAATTAAAAAAATGACTAGAAATTATTTTTTTTTTATTTTTTAAACTTTCACGTAATATCGCATCACATTATAAAAATTATTTAGCTTGCGAAACACGAATTTTTTATACTGTTCTACGTACCTTCTACGGAAATATGAGCGAATTACCTCACAATTTAATGACATGATATTGCTTGTTACTCGTTCTCTATCCAACATTTGTACAAACAAAAAAAAATCATGTAAGTGAGGTATGAATATTAAGAAGACAAGTGTATGATTTTTCTGTCTTTGTTGAATAAATAAAACATTTTGCAAAGGTACTTGGCTCTAACGAACCAACAAACGATGGCAGAACAGTGATGGAGTCCACTTTTGTTTTAATGGCAATAAAAATATTTGTTGTATGCATTATTATTACATTATTTTTTAATCTATTAATGCATTTCATTGTCGCGGTCGCTCGTTCTGTATTTTTTTTTAATCATTTTTCCCCCAACAAAATATATTTACAGGGTAAAAAAAAAGTTAAAACGTTTTTTTTTCTTTTTTGTTTATTTATTCATTAAAAAAGTTAAAAATTTCTCCCTTTTGTCTATAACACTGGCTTTGTTCACGCGAAACACCTGAAAAAGCTTCACACCCCTGATTTAATCATCGCATATCTCGTTGTTGAATCACACTGCGCTGCACAGAGTATCATTAAATTTACATACAAATATACTCAGTTTTTTTCCTTATAAAAATTTTTTTTCTACACAAAAACATATTTTTACAATTTAAGTCATTTTACAAGTTTTAAAGCGCACAAAATTACCTAAAAATCTTGTTTTAGAACAAAACGTGCCCATCGACATAGAAAGAAGTACAGCACACAATATAAATTTAATCCAATTCTAGAACGCAACCTTGGCTCATTGTTAAGTAAAGCTGACTTACGCCATATACGAAAATATACCTCGCAGAGAAAAAGATCATTTTGTATTCTTGCTTTACTTTACTTATAATAGGGGGTCAATAAACCTGCAATATATACATATTTTATATTATAATATTATTATTACGAACGAAACGAACGCGAGTGTGGATGATGAACTTGACGTGATTAAATCGCAAGAACGACAACGTTGATCTTTTTCGTTGGCGGAGGACTCAGTCAGACGGAAAATTATTATTGTATTGTAGAACAAAAAAAAAAGAAAGAATAGAATTAGAGGAAAGAAATGGAGAAATTTTAATTAAATGAAATTAATTGGAGAGAACTTGGGATGGTTGACTTGTAAAGGTCGAGTAATGACTTGTTTTTATGTGTTTCAGAATTAAATTGTTCACACCGTTCTTTGATCGAAATGAGTTTACAAGTTTTTGCTGTTTGTTTTTTTTTCAATGAAAAAAAGGATTGAATTTTTTCAAAAATAATTTTAGAATTAATCTTTTCTCCAAATTAAATTTTACAAAATTATACAAAATAAAATAAATAAAAAATTTTAATAAAATTATTTGTTCGAAAAGAAATAATATTAAAATATAAAAAGGCAAAATATTTTTAAATAAAAAATACAGAATTCAGAAATAAAAAAATAATAAATAAAATATTTTTTTGTTCAAGTAAACTTTAAAAGTTGTAAAAATAATTAAAAATAAATATTTAATTTATTTAAAACAAAAAAAAATTTATTATCACAAAAAATATTTTAGATATTTTTTTCTTTGAAATCTAATTTTTAAAAAATATCAAAATAAATATTTTTTAAATACTTTTAGAAAAAAAACAAAACGTTCTTGACTAGAAAAAAATATTTTAATTTATTTTAAAATTATATAAATTAATATTTATTCAAGCTTAAAATTTTAAACATATTTTTGAAACTAAAAAAAGTTGTAAAAAAATGTTAAATTGAATATTTTATTTTTTAAAATAATTCTTCCAATTTTTTTTTAAATGTTGAAATAAATTTAGGTATAAAGAAAATTCTAAAAATATTATTTTAAATTTTTTATTTGTTAAAATTTTAAATATAATTTTTAAAATTAAACTATTATAAAAATAATTTCTTAAATGAATATTTATTTTTAAAATATTTTTATTTAATTGATATTTTTTTCTTCGAAATATTAATTTTTGAAATTGTGGAAATAAATTAAAATTAAGTAGATTTTAAGAAGAAAAAATCATTCAAAAAATAATTGAAGTATTTATGGTGCATTCCATTCTAAAAAATACCGAAATCCCGGATTTTAAATTTACCTATAAAAGTACAGATCTTATTATCTTATTTGATGTCCATCCGAAAATAACATATATTTTCGACTTATTTTAAAAATTTTTATCAATGGTTCAAAATTTTTTAAAAACGCAAAAATATATTTTTGGCTTTTTGACCAAACAGTTCGTTTTCAAATATGTTTGGCAAAAATTTATGTACTCGAATGACAAACAATTTGAACAAAATTTTTAAAATAATTTTTGAAATTTTGAAATCATTTAAAAAAATAAATTTGCATATTTAAAAATATTTTTTTTCGCTACACGGATTTTTCATATATTTTGCGATAAAAATTTTTTAAAAGTATCATAAAATTTTTAAAAATAAGGGTAAAAAAATTTCGCCAAAGCAAAAATTTATTCTTTTTTATGGAATCACGATAAATTAAATTTTCATAAGTTTTAAAAAATCGGTAAATTTAAAAAATAATTTTTTGAAGAATATTTATATAAAATACAAAATATTTTACTTCATATTAAAATTTTCAATAAAAAAAACTTTACAAAATTAAAGGATTCTTAAAAAAGTATTTTTAAAGTAAATTATGTACAATAAAACACAAATAAAATAAAATATTTGCCTAAGAACCACTTCCTCGAAAGGACTAAAAAATTTAATAAAACAAGTTCAATAAATCATCATTTTATTATGATTACGTAGCCCCCCACAAAAAAAAAAAATACAAAACTAAACTTGAACAAAAACTATTATTTTTCCTTTTATTCGCATACATTTTTGTTTGATTTTTCCTTTTGTACAACAACAACTTTTATTGTGCTCCAAAACATATATCTGTACGATTCCGAGTCAAACTGTATAAAAACTGCTCAATTTAGTCGTTGAAACCTGCCGGCATTGAAAAACATTTTAGACACACACACATAACAACGAGCAATGCAAAAATTCTTAAACAAGCTCCAACATATTTCCAGCATTTTATTTTTTTTTCGTATATTTTTGCCATCATGTTATATCATCATTATTGATTTATTTTATTTTAACGTCATACACACATTCTAACATTTTCTTTTTTTTTGTGCGAAAAGATATGTTGTTTTTAATATACAATAAATATATATTTTCATAATATATTAATAGACATTATTTTTATCATTTGAACATTATTATTTATCGTTTAACTTTCGCATAATATATATATGTTTTTTTTTTGTATCATACATTTTTCGCATGTTAGAATAAAAAAAAACGAAATTTATTAATAGTGCAATGAATGCATTTAACTGCATGTGAAGAAGACGTGTCTAAAAAAGTGATCAAAAAACTTTTATGGCACCTCTTTAAAATATCATTAATTAAGTATACGTAGGTATATAACAATATTTTGGGTGAAAATTAAAAATTTGTCGACACTTTAATAATAATAATAATTTTAACTTGTCTGTTGTCTGCACACATCATTATAATTATAACAATTTTTAACATATAGCTTTTTTCGGCCTTTTTGTGTCTCTTACATAATCATGGACTCCATATAATTTTATATTATAGATATATCGTACTTGACGATTTTTTATTTTTATTATATATCATTATTTTTCGTGTTCTAGTTTTTTTTTCGTGGTTTATTTCATTATAAAATATTTTTTTTTAAAAAAAGTAGTGATGATAGTTTTGTCCGGCTGATGAAAGAAGATACAAAAAAAAATAATAATGATATAACCCAATTTTTTATTAGTATTTCACTCTCTTTTATTTTTTTTATTATTATTATTTATAATATATATGTTAATAATATAGTTTTTTGTTTGTATACCAAAAAAACAAACATGAATCTTCAATTATGTTCCTCTCTCATTCATTTCGTTGTCCGGCGTTTATTTTAATGATTAACAAAATAAAATAACTATTTTTACACTTACACTGTTGATTTTTTTTAAATATTTTATTGTAATAATAATAAAATTTTATTCCTTTTACAAGGAGGAACTAACTAGTAGTTCTTGTATTATTTTATATATGTTATTATACAATATATATATTATATATATATATTTTGTATTGCCTGTATATTAACCGCTTTAACACTTTTCACGAGTTACGTCCATTCACGATCGCACACTAACTGTAACTGAGAAACATTACAGAGAACTTCTTACTAGAACGTGCATATTTTGTGTCGTGAACGTACAAAAAGCACGCAATCCAGTATACATGAACGACAAAAATGAGAGAGCGCTAACGAGAGAGAGAGTCGAGAAACGCAAGTTTTTCGTGTATAACGAGTCGAAACAAAGGCCGCACTTAACTTTTTGCTGTTTTTTCGGCATATTTGGTTTAGTGAGAGTTGTTAAAGCACACACTGAAGTAGCGATGACGTCGTTTTTCGTATAAAACATCAACATATAGTTATAATAATAATTGTTGTTTTGTATCGGATGCACCTGTTTCGTGTATGGGTGTGTGTGTGTTACGCGATGAGAAAAGAAACAATTGTGTTTCTAACGTAATGAAACATAAACAGCAACATAAGAGCACTTTTCATGACCTTTAATGTACGTTGTTGTCGAATAATAATCTTCTTTAATAATAATAAACAAACTTTTTTTTTTTTGGTGTTGACTCACACACATGCGATCGACATTCGTTCAGGTAAAATGAACGCCGCCGGTAAATTAAGTGGATTAAAATTTTATCAAATGAACCTTAATCATGTCACTTGCAAAGGTTTTTACGTTCGCGTATCGTCATTACAATATACATTAATCTTTATTTTACTCGCAACCCACAAAAAAAGTATCGTGACACACCAGAGAAATGTTAAACAGAACGAAATTAAGCTTCGTCAATGTTAAAAAAAACGCAAGTGAGAACGCAAACTCACGAAACTGGAATGAAACATATACCTACAAACGTCATTCATGTGATCTACGTAGAAACCAAAAAAAAAAAAAACAAAAAAAATTCGATAATGTTCCTTCCTTCCATAAAGTTACTTCTAATCCATGGTCATCATTAAACTAACTAACTCACTAACCATCCAACTTTTATATGGTTAAACATAAATTTTGTGTTTGTCGTAAATTTATCAGCATTTCTCCTTTCTTTTTTATTCGCTAGGATTATAACTTGAATTAATATGGATTTTAGTGAATCGATTTGTCGTGTGAATGACTAGGCCACGAAAAAAACACGTTAAAAATGGCATTAATGATTACTATTTAGTGAGCTTTGTTCGTGCTCATGTAGAAATGTTACACAAATATTTTTAGAACGGAAACGTATGGTTTGCGTTGAAAGTCGCTCAATAGTTAATCGTGATGATGACCTCTTCTGTGTGATGCGAAAAATTTAAGTTTCGCGATTTTTTTTTAAATAAATTTTTAAAAGTTTTTGTCAATTTTGTTAGTTTAAAAAAAATAAATTTTAATTATTTTTTAAAAAAATCCTGATTTTAATGAAAATTTTTAAATTTTTTTAGATTATTTTAAATTTATAAAAAAAAATAATTAAATAAAAATTTAATTTGAAAAAAAATATTTTATTTAAAATTTCCCCTTTTTTCAAATTCTAGAAAATCCAATCAAAATTAAAATTAAAAATTTTGAAAATTTCCTAAAAATTGACCATATTTTGGTTTTTTTCCTTATCTTTTCAAGAAATAATTTATTTAATAAAAATATTTTCAATTTTCAAAATTTTATTATTAAATTTAACGAAATTTAAATGAAAAATTTTATTTTCAAAAATATTTGCAATTAAAAAAGTTTTTGATTTTTTTTTTTAATGAAATTTTTTTGTTTAAATTTTTACCTTGAAATGAGATTGATTTTTTTTTACCAAATCTTAAAATTTAAATTTAAAAACAACTAAATTATTCTTTTGACCAAAATTTTATTAATTTTTTTTAAAATTTTTAAAAAAACAGAAAAATAATTTAAAAAATTTCAAAATTTTTTATTTTATTATTTTTTAAATAAAATCTTTTGGGACAAAAACAAAATTAATTTTTTGGAAAATTAATTTAAATTTAAAAAAATATTTATAATTTAAAAAAAAATTTATAAAAAAATATTTTTTAAAATTTTTTAAAAAAAATTGCAAAATAAATAATTTTTGAAACACTAATAATTGAATTTTATTCAATTATAGAATTCATGGAAAATTTTTACCAAGAAAAACAAATAAATAATTTAAAAATTTATATTTTGCCATTAAATGAAAAAAATAAAACAGAAACTTAAAATCTCAAATAAATTTTTAAATTTTTGAGTCAAAATTATAAAAACAGACTTAAAAGCTGAATTAATACATTTCAAGAAAATTTTAGATTTTAAATAAATTTTTAATGTTTTTTCCTTAAAATTTTATAAATTTAATTTTAAAAAACGATATTTTTCACCAATTTTTAAAATTTATTAATTTTTGAAAAAAACAATGAAGATAATTAATAAAATAATTTTCTTTAATTAATTTTAAAAATTAGAAATTAGTTTAAAAAATTTAGATTTTTTGAATTTTATTTATTTTTTTTTGATTATTTTTTAAATAAAATTTTATTTTGGTTAAAAACAAAAAAAAAAAAATAGACAAATTTAAAAAAAAAATTATAACCCACAAAATATTCACACTCTAGCTCCGCCATATAATGGAAATTATTGACGTTTTCGTGCAAAAAAAATAATAAAATTTTGTGGTTGTCATGCAGTAATTTCGATTAGTGTAGACCAATTATTATACAACGTGTGCTGAAATTCATCCAAAGTTTTCGTTTCATGTCCCATTCCAGTAAAAATTACACACAACAATGCATTTTTCGAAAAATTTATAATAAAAAGTGAAAACACATCAAAAACCCGCATAATCATCAAACATCTTCACATACCATAACGTCGTCATTGTCGCGTCGACGGTCGCCCATCAAGTCTCTGCAAAAAAAAATATTTCTGTGCAAAAATTAACAATCAACACTCGAGTATGTGCGCACAAAATATAATATAATTTTTTTTGTGAGATTTTTGTTTTATAGAGCATGTAAAATAAAATCCAATTCAATCTTTGTCATCTTATTAAATTACGTGCAGTAAATTGAATTTTTGCTATCATCGTTGTCATCATCATCGTCATCGCTTGTTAAAGGAATTGCAAAGTTCTGTTTGACATATGGATCGATCGATACACGTGACAACATGAGAATTTGCCGAAAAATTTGTACTCGAGACCTTTTTTACTTATTACATTACACTGTGCACGAAAATTGGCTCAAAGGATCTATTTTTTAAAGTAAAAAAGGTTTAAAGTGAAAAACCGGGTTAATTTTTCTTACAAAAAAATATTTATATGAACGTATTTCGGTACAAGCGAAATTTTATTGCAATTTAACTCAGACAATTTTTTTTTAAATAAACAAAAAAAAAAAAAAATTTTTAAAATTTAAAAAAAAATTTTAAAAAATTTAAGGGACTTCTTTTTGACTATTTAAAAAAAATTAAATGTCAAAAAATAATTAAAAGAAAAAAAAAATTTTTTTTTTAGGTTGAAATTTTTTGATTCTCAAGCGACATTGAAAAATAATAAATAGGACGAGAAAAAAGTCTATGAATTTTATTTTAAAATGAAAACTTCCTTAAAACTCGTGATTTTTTTTATTTACAAATTGCTTGAAATTTTAATTTTTTTCAAAAAGAAGTCAATTTTTGTCTTAAAATTTCTAAAGAAAATTTTTGTCAAAATTATTTTGCCCTCAAAAATAAAAAAAAAAATCAATTTCTTAATTATTTAAGAAATTTGCAATCAAAAATATTTTTTACTAAATAATTAAATGACAAATTTTACAAAAAAAAAAAAAAAGATTTTTTGAACACTTTTTAAACGAAATTTGGTCAAAATAATCGTCATTCTTGAATATTGTGTTTGAAGCACTATTTATTTAATTTTTACCGAAAAGAATTTCACAAAAATTAAAAATATGAAAAAAAAATTATAAAATTTATAATTTTTTATCTTAAGTTGCTCAAAAATTATTTAAAAAAATATTTTTTAACGAATTAAAAATTTTGACTTTGACCTTTTTAATTTTGGGATACGACTCGTGTATTTTTGGTACAAAAAAAATTCAATCAAGTACAACAAACGAAAAATCTGTTTCGTCTCGTCTATCGCGATAACTTTTGATGAGCAAAAATTTTCACGTACATTAACCACACGCCACGCATGATTATGTTTATTATTGTTTGTCTGCGAAACTTTGTTTGTTTGTTCTCTCGCATCGTTTTTCGTTCTATCATCATCCACAACGCTCCGTAGATGGAAGAAAAACAACAGGTTATGATGCGAATTTCACTTCGCTGCTTATCAAAATTTCGAGATTAAAGTCGATTTTCGCTATCGGAAAAAAAACTTTTCTATCGAACGTTACTTGATTATTCCGCTTTTTCAGCAAACATCGTCCTCTATTTTATACACAAACAATGTAATATAGGTTTATTATACTATTATAGTTTTGCCTATATAATGTGGATGTTTTGTGCAAAGGAAAAGTAAAAAAGGGGGACAGTGTGGCGCCAAAATTTAAGCATAAAAAATAACAAATTACGAAGCGTCGCTTGTGTGTGTGTGTGTGTGTGCCAGACTAGACCAGATCCACAAATATTTGTGCTTTATAATCAAAATGTATGACGACGCGCGTGCAAAGGAAAAGTCAATATTCTTGCAGCGTTGTTGATGTTTTTTTTTTCGTTGGGGGGAGAAGAGCAGGAAAAAATTGCAGAATTTGTCTATGGATTTAATTTTATTAGGTAGTTGTTGTTATGTGGTGTATGTTCCCATTAAATGTGCATAAAACATTTTTCTTTCCTTTTTTCGTCGGCGGGACTTTAATATTTAATCGCATACAACTGTGTTTCATCGTTTGTGACGACACTACAAAGGTGCACTGCTAGGAAATATGAAAAAAAAAATAAATGTGAAAAACCAGAGGTGCGGTTGATGGACTTTTTTGAAAATGTAAGGGATTGGCGCATTTAATGTCTAGGATATCTTACAATTTTTTTTTTGTTAGAATTTTAATATTTGAGAATTATTTTTATTTATTTTATCCAAAAATTTCAAAAAAAATTTAAAAAACTTGGAAAAAATATTCATTAATTTTTTTAAAAATATTTATTATTTAATTTAATTTTATTAAATTTGTTTAATATTTTAAGTACGAAAAATTTCTTTTTTATGGAATCTAAATCTTAATTTAAAAATAATAATTTTCAATCAAATTTTTTAAAAATATTTATTTAATTTAATTTTATTAAATTTGTTTATGTAATTGTTTGTTAAAAACGAAAAAAAAAATTTTTCTTATCGAATCTATGTAAATCTTAATTTAAAAATAATAATTTTCAATAAATAAAAAATTAATTTTATTTCAATTTAATTATTTTAATGGAAGTCTAAAAAATTTAAAATGCGAAAGCCAAAAATTTTCTAACTTTTGGTGGAAAAATTTTTGAAAATTCTCTCTAAATTAATTTTGTCAAAATTATCAAAATATTTTTGAGGAAATTTTGTGTTTTACAACGACTTTAAAAAATAATTTATCAAAAAATATTCTAAAAAGTTGAAAAATATCGAAAATTAAAAAATTTATGTTCCCCAAATTTCTCGTAACTGGTGTTTGCAAAAAATAAATAAATAAAATTGTTCATTTTTATATAAAAAAAGTTTAAGATTTTTTATAGTGTAAAAAATTGAATTTAGAAGAAGAAATTAAATGTAGAAGTAAAAATTAACTAAAAGAAAAAAAATTCTGAATAATTTAAATTTTTAAAACATTTTAATAAAAAAAAATATTAATTCACAATTTCAACTAAAAAATTCTTAAAATTCTAAATTAGAATCTTATTTGAAAATATTAATCTTCATTCATCAAAATATATCAAAAACCGTAATTTAACCAATTTTTTTTTACTGAAGATGAAAAAAATTTAAAAGCTGTCAGATGCATTTCCAAGAATTGATGGTAGTCGCTTGTTAAATTTTTAAACAAACAAAAAAATTTTAACAAAAAAATCTTCAAACGATTATTGGTAATTTTTTTCTTCATTTTTAATTATTAATAATCATTTTTAATTTTCTTTTCTCCATTTTTTTAGAACTTGAAGAATTTATTTGTTAAATTAAAAAAGTCATCGTAGTATTTTTTCAAGCCTCACGTTGAAAGATTCTTCGAAAATTCTTATTTTTACTCAAAGTAACGATTTTTCCTATTTATTTTTTTAGCAAACCGCTTGCCAAATTTTCCGTTCCACCCTCAAAAACAACATGCGACAACACTTACTCAGCAACCATATATGAAAATATCAGCAAAAATTGTTGACATGCAATTTTGTTCCTTCTAGCATGTCGCAGAGGTGTATGAATTCATTGGTTCACCGGAAGAGAAGCAGACTTGGGGTAATATACCATTCCACTTTTCGTACCACAATAGAAGACCTAGGAAGAAAAGAAAAACAAATTAAACAAAATAATGAAACGAAAATGACGGAACCGAGTCGATAAAAGTCTCCAGAGCTTTAAAAAAAATAATCAAAAGTTCAATCAAAAAAGTGGTCGTCACTCTTTAACGTGCGAGGGTTACCCGTGTTAACTGTGATTGATGAAAAAAATATTTTTCGTCCACAACTTTCATAAATCAAATTATCCCGGTAATGATGACCATAAATTCCTCGGTAAATCCATCTCCGTGCGTTGCGTGAGTATGAGGAAAGCAGATCACGTCTCTGACTTTTATGCCACTTTTTCCACCCAATTCCTTTTCATATTTAATTTTTTCCTTTTGCTAAACATGCGTGCTAATGGTCGTAATACGTAAACGCATGAAAAGCGGCAAAAGCAAAAAAAAAAAATCAGAATGACTCACACACGCAACAAGACGACGACGACGAGAAAAAAGGGGGACTACTTTTATTTTTGTTAAGTGTATTAAAGTGTGTGCATGCAAGAGTAATAGCGCAAAAGATATAAAGTAATAAAGTTGAATGTCACATAAAAATAAAAGGGAAGCGCTGCCGCCGTTCTTGTCGTCGACAATTTTCCAAATTATAATAAATTGTCGTGATAAGTCCTTTTATTGATGCAATTTCTGTTGTGAAAAGCATAATTGCATAGATTTGATCTAATAAATTTATTCGTTTTTCGCAGAAATATGAAAAAAAAATCCTGCGTGAAAGGGCAAAACAAAAAAAAAATAAATGACCTGAAATTATATCCGGAGCATTTGAGGCGCCAAATGGCATTGAATAAATTATAAGTTTGTATTTTTTTTTGCGCTCGATTCTCGGAAAAAAATATTGATAAACACAAATGATTAAATTACAGTGTCTGGATTTTCCTTCTGTACGTGTAGCTTAGGTGCGAATAATTGGCATGCAACACGAGCAAAAAGAAAAAAAAAAAATTGAAATGAAAAATTCATGTAGCATATAATTGGTGGAGAAAACTGTTTGTAAAATTGTCTCGCAACATGCCAACATAATTGCCGCTGCTGCACCACTACACTTGCTCTAGCTGTCACTCTGATGATTCATTTTTCTATGTTTTTTTTTCGCGCAGACTAGACAACTACTAGATGGAACAAAAAGTTTTTTCTTTCCTTCACTGAACAATGTTGCGCTGTCTGGCGATGTCACTTCTAGTTGGTGATAACGAGCTACTTTTCCTGGCACAAAGATACCTTGTGGAAAGGGAATTGAACTGTTTGTGAAGTAGGTGAATGGAGCACTGACCGAAAGTTTTTTTTTCACAAAGAAATTTTTTATAATTGGATTTTTGTTCATTTTTTTTGTTTTATTCTGTTGAAACCAGAAATTGTTAAAAATTTATTTGACAAAAAAAGTTTTTTTTCTTCTCAAAAATGACATCAGTTTCAGCTTCAAATGATTTTTTAAACAAAATTTTTAAAATTTAAATCTGCTGTAATATTTTTTTACGCTAAGTGAAAAGTGTTTCTATAAAAAGTTTCAATTGATTAAATTTTAATCACACTTTCATGATAAAAAAAATGTTTTTCTTACATACCTTTCTATGCGCCACCAATAATCCTCAATTCTATGGAGATTCTAATCGCATGTCAATTTGAAAAGTAGTTCAATGATTCAATGACACAAACACACAATTGACACCATCACAATATCAATCAAGAGCATTGGTTTTCTGTTGTGAACACAAAAAGTTTTTTTTTTGCATGAAAATAATTTGAAAAATCGAACAAGAGTGTAGTTTTTTAATACTTAAACTTAAGAATTTTTTAATACTGAAAATTTTAATAAATTTTGGATATTTCAAAAAATATTAAAAATTTTAATTCGAAATTAATTCAATTTTTTTTATGTTTAATTTAAAATTTCATTTATAAATGTGTAGACAAATAAAAAAATTAAATTATAAAACTTTAACTAAAATTATCGATTTTATTAATTTAATCGATAAAATTTATAAACAAATTTTATGACTTAAAATTATCAAATTTTATGTAACTTACTTTAACTCAATCAAAAAAATCTTTTGACTTGATTGACTTTTGACAAAAGCTTAAGTTAAAGTAAAAGTAAAATTAAGTCAAAAATAAAATGTTTTTTTTTTTAAATTTGACCATTTTTTTGGAAATAATTCCAATTTTTTTAAAACTTTTTAAAAAACTTTGGTAAATTAAGTCAAATAATTTGGGTTAAGTCAAACTTTTGTACTTTTTCAATTATTTTCAAATGGATTCGACTTTAATAATTTAACATGAAAAAAATTATTGTAAAATTCAAAATTATTATTTTCTCAAAATTTCATCATGAAAATTTTGAAATACAATTTTTTTTAATCATTTTCTTTTTGAATTTCTAAAAAAAAGATCGGCTGATATTTTTGAAATAAATTAATTTTAATTAACTATATTTCATTAATTTTTGCAATAAAAATATTTATAAAAATAAATTAAAAATTTTAATAATTTTTATTATTTTGAAATTATTTTGTCTCCTACAATTTTTTGTAAAAAATTAAAAAAAAAATTCACCTGACTTCAGATTTTGACAATTTTAAAAAAAAATCATAACTATTATTCAAAATGAAGCGAACAATAAAAAATTCGCCATACCAATTTTTTCTTATTTTTGGATGGAGATTTAAATTTTTATAAGTAAATTTAAAATTCGGAATTTTGGTATTTTTAAAAAAGGAAAGCACCAAAAGTGAAATAAATTTTTGGACTTTCATAAAAATTTTAGGAAAAATTGTAAATTTTTTTTTTGAAAAGTTTTAATAAATTTCGTAACAAAAGTCAAAAGGTGAGATAAATTTTTCTTAATCATGAGTCAAATAATTTTTTCATTTTATTTATAAATTCTTACAGCCCTAAGTTTTTAACTAAAACTATAAATAATTTTAGAACTAAAAAGATTCCACGAAATGACGAAAAAAAATTCCTAAAAGTCCATCATTTGTCATTTTATACAAAAGTTTCTTGTAGACTAAAATTAAATGGAAATATAACACTATTTTCGATTTCAGACGAAATTTCAAGTTTTCCTATTTTTACTTACGCAATATCCAATTTACTGATTTATCTGTCAAAAAATAACCAATCAACTGGGAAAACTTCTGTATGACGAGCTCTTCTCTTTCCACTGAATAAAATTGGAAAATTTCAGACAAGTCAACATAGAATAAATACTTGTCATTTCATTATTTATTTCCAATAACTAAAAGCAAACACGACGCACGTTTGCGACGATATTTGACATCAATATTACCTCCCAACCATAAATGTATTGCATTACATGTCGTCGTCGTCGTCGATGTGGCAAAAAAAACCAATAGTCGCAATGAATAAACATAAAATAAAATTAAATTTGTGAAATCGGAAATATCATCTCTCTGAAATTCTCGCTCTGGCCTGCCTGGAAATAGCATTTCATTCATGATTCTATCGATTATGTGTTTTAGTTCATATACATAAATAAATGATGTATGCGCGTCTATAATCGCTTGATTGCATAATAAAATTAATTTTCCACAACAACAACGACGACGACGATACTCCTCTCCATATAATTTCGAGCGGTACTTGTACGGAAAAACAGGTCACTATCATCCACAGCTACCACAATTTCTACGCAAATTTTATTATTATTATTTTATCATTGAAAGCGACTCGCAGATGCATTATGCACTTTGTCCTGCTTCGCAACGCTCACGAGTTTTTCTCTCTCTCGGTCGAAAGATGATTTTATTATGTCATGCAATGGAGCATTGTGTGCACTAGCTATATAGTTATGGCTAGATAGGCGATGGAAAGTTCAAGGACGAATGAGAAAATCGTTACAAACTCAGATGTTTCGCACATATACACAACGTGCCGGTGCTGCTTGCCGCATAAAATGCGAGAGAGAGGAAAATCTGCTGATCATACAGAATCACGTACCTCTTTTTCTTTAATCCACATACACATAGATATGAATCGTTGTGCTGAGCATCAATGAATGTGGTTCATTCTATTTTTTTTTTTGTTGTCCTTTCGAACGTGAAAATTTTCTCATCGTAGCTCTTGTGGATGCAGGACTACCTCTTATATTTAGAGAAAAAATCCAAATAAAGCATATTTCTTTTTATAATGCAGACACTTGTAGTTTGTGTCTATGCAATCTATACGTGAATTATTGAGTAATCTAGTTTTGTTCTCCTTGAATTTTCGAGGAATTTAAGCAAAATATTTGTCTTATAATACGATCAATGACATGTGATAAAGAATTAAAGGTCTTACATGATTTTTAACTTATTTTCAGCACATGAGATTCAAAAAAGTTTGTAGCTTTGTTTTTTCTGAGAATGAATTAACGATGATGGAATACTTTAAAAGTTATGTAAGTGTTGAGGAAAATTTGCTTTTAAAGTTTTTGTTTTTCGGAGAATGGATTTGTTCGTTTTGGTGAAGTTTTGGCAATCCAGAAATGCTAAAACTTGAGTTTATGTTTAAAGCTTATTTTTGGCACGTTAAGCTTAATTATATCACAGTGTTTATTAAAAATCCTAATGTAACGATACAGAAATTGCCTCGAGGTTAGATTGCGACCTATTTTTAAGAAAAGAGCGATTATTTCTAAGATTGAAGAGCGATAGTCAAAATTCATTTTTGATGTGACTAAAATTGATTTTTTTAATAAAAGAGATCATGCACCGACAAAACACATCACAGTTTTTATTTATATTAAATCCAGCAACAGCATCCCAAATTTTATAGACAAAAAATATAAACTTTTTTTTAGATGAATTCAAGACTTTTGAAATGACGTTATAACTGCCGAAATTGATGATATCAGTGGCTAAGCCCTTTAAGGAATTGACAATTATTTTTTTGAAATTAAAAAGTATTAAATTGTTAATAACAGAAAAGGAGTGAAAATCAAAGAAATTGCTTTGGATTGCAAAGTGATGAAGCGTGAGGTGAGAGAGAGTGATGTAGAAGAAGTGTCAAGTGTCAAGCGCCAGGTTTCACGGCCAACCACCAACTGGCATGAAGTAAAAAGATGTTGCAGAGTGCATAGTAGTAATAGAGATAGGACAGTGATAGAGTTAGAGAGAAAGATAGTGTTGAAGGTAGAATTAAGGTGCATTCATTCATCAGAGTTCATTCATTCAAGAGTATTCTTCGTGTCTGTTGTGGCGTATTAAGGTAGTTCTTCATTGCCCGAACAAAGTTTCGCGTGCGGTCTATCTTCCTGATGTCTACGGGCAGCTGCAAAATAGAGGTCTTCTGTGGATATGGTCAGCTTTGTGATAAAGTAACTTTGCTTTCGACAAATTTGTGCTCACATCTTTCGTGTAGCTCGCGGTTAGATATCCAGTTGAGCCAAAGTATTTTCAGCACCCTTCTAAGGCATTTACTGACGGTTACCTAAATAAAACTTAATTGTGACGCGCAGGACTAATTTGACTTTTGAGTTGAAGATACGAAGCTGAGTTTGGTGGAGCGCCATATTGGCCTCAACTTTTCAAAAGCTCCTCGAGCCTTTCTGATACGCTGTTCAAAGTCCTCTCTGGCTCCATGATCGTTTATTTTCTGGCACCGAAGTACATATAATGAGAAAATAATCAGATATAATTGAATTAAAGATAACGTTCTTACATTTTGAATGGATTTCTGTTTCAGCGCCATCTATTGACGAGAAAATTTGTCCAAAACTACAAATCAGCTGTCAAAACAAAACATTAGAAAGAATTCATAAATTTCATTTAAATTTTAGTGCAATAATAGTGGCTTTAGAATGAATATAGTAGACGTTTTCATTACCAATTACACAATAATCGATCCAGAAATCTATCAACTTTTCATCGAAGGATATTCATGTAAGGATTTTCACAAGAACTTGTTCAAAAAACAATTTTAAAAAAATTCTTACCTCTTTAGCTTCCGAAGCCGTAAATTTGTTGAAACAAAAGGGCGACAGCATTTTCAATGCACCATTGGAACTCATCACGTCAGATGTCCTCGATCATTACCGCACATATTCACTGCTGGAAAAAGTCCTGCACACCCCTACAAAGCTATCGGAAAACAGCAATTTCCAACTGGAACCACATTCTAGATCGCTCCTCATTGAAAAGTATTACTCGCTAGATGACTCGGTATCACGCGAGCTTCTCGGCAAAAAACTCTCCTCGAAGCATCGCAAGGATCTCGACGAAGTGTCTGAACGGACGGGCGTTCGTCTGAAATCGTGTCGCCGCCAATTCGATAATTTCAAGCGCATTTACAAGGCAGTCGAGGAGCAGCCGGGGAACATTGTCTTTAACATTCGCCATCAATTTTTGCTGCCCGAAGAAGTTGCAAGGAAATATGCGGCCGTTGTTTTTATCGCCTGCCTGCGTTTCGAGACTGCCAAACGAAAGCTACAGTATTTGAGTTTCATGGATTTCTTTGAGTGCGCCCAAGCATTGATGACCTTTTGGACCTACTCGTATTCGCATACGGCGAATCACGAGTACTACGATACGGAAATGGACAAAGATTTTTTGCTGGATTTGCGCGAAATGAAGTGTTTGTTGGACAAAGAAAAGGAAATTAAGCATCTCGTGTTGATTCGTGTCAAGCCGACAGTTTTGGAACGGGCTTATCAGGAAATTGACACGAATTTTAGACATTACTTCCGAGCAATTATCGCCATTGCTACGATGGTACATCGTCCGAGAGAACTTCGAAACTTGTTTGTTGAATTCACCGAACGACTTATTGAGCCGTGGAAACAAAATAATTGGACCATTGAACAAGTTAAAGCATTTTTATCAGCATTGACGAAAAGCGTTCTAGATTTGGATGTGCCACGAGACCATCAGGATTTACGTTTCCTCTGGGAACGTTTTATGCAAGTGACGACCGTGTGCTTAATTCAAATGTATCACTGATACAGGGAGCCAAAACCCCGAGCACGTTCCCTCAAGTAGCAAGTAGTAGTCAAAAAGTTCAATAAAATAATGTTTAAAATTGTGATTTGCGAAATAATCGGTTTTCATTCAGCTTTTGAAAGCGACGATGGAGGTAAAAGTGTAACGATGAGATGTAAAATTTAAGATAATCGACAATAATGCGGTGACATGACATGACACAATCAAGCAGTCATGCCTTAATACTTTATTTCCTACTCGAGACATCATCTTCTCACGATTTACGTAATTTGTTAACTACTGAAACAATTATGGACCACAATTGACAGACAAATCGTGAAACATTGTTGTGACCAATTTTTGACAATCCAATAATTAAGTAACAAAAAAAAATAAAAGATTTTGGATGAATAGTCGTTTAAAAGTTAAAAATGTGATTGTAAAGTCGCTGCAAATGAAACTCAATAGTTTTTTGTTCAAAATGTTTTCTAGTAAAAAAATAAGGGAAAAAGTTTTAAAACGAAAAGTGGATTAGAAAAATTGAAAAATATATTCTGGAAACTATTTTATTTTTTTGTTCTCATAACCTGATGTTGGGCTAATAAAATTTAAAAATGAGTAGGTATTTTTTTTTAAATTAGAAAATTTTTTGAATTTTTTTACAGTTTTTAAAGGCATTTTCAAGGAGAAAATTTAAACATGCACAATTAAAATTTTTATTTTGATTTAAAAAAAATTGGGCAATAATATTTTTTTTTCATTTCAACATTTTAATTATTTGTATTTTTCCCTGAGTGTATTGGAAAAAAATCTACAAAAAAGGGATGAAAATCGAAATTATTAAGTTTAGGTAATCACCAAAATTTTCCAAAATCAAGGAAAAAATATTCGATTAATTTTAAAAAATTAATATGCTTTTTAAAATTGTAGAAAAATATTGAAAATGTTAAATAAAATATAATTTAGAATAATTTTTTAACTTTTAACAAATTAAATTTTAAATTTTAAAAAATTTTTTAAATTTTAAATTTATTTAAAAGTACAAAAAGTATTGTAAAAACAATCATTTTGGCTAAAATTAGAAACTTTTACTGATTCCTTTCATTTTTCCGATTCCAATATGCAAAATTAGACCAACTATTGATTTTTTTTGAAGCAGACTAACAATCAAATTATTAAAAAATTTAAATGTTGTCAAAAACAATTTTTTAACTGCCGTTAAATTGCAGTAAAACACATTACTCGGCTATTAATGGATATCAACTAACAATATAAATATAATATAAGACCACTAAATGTACAATAACAATGACGACAACAGAACACAAAACAACAGACATTCGCAAAAATATGTGTGTTACATAAATGGCATAAAAGTATAATTTATGTGAAGGCATTTTTGTTTGTCTCTAAGCACATTTAGTGGTATTTGTTGTTGTCGTAGCACAAAAAATGCACATACCGTGAACCACGTGACTGAAAAAAATGAATGTCTATGAATGATAAATGAGTGTTAGGTTGAAGTGCGTCGTTGTCGTCAGATCAGCATGCCTACTCATTTTGAGCGCGAGTCGATTGTGAGGTCAATGCGGACAAGAAACATTCACAAACGACACAAATCTCTCATATGGATCTCGTTTTTAATTTTTTTTGAGAATTCTTAAGCGACATTATGTTGTATTTTTTAATTATTTTTCGCCTTTAACGATTTTTACGTGATTAGTTATTAGTTTGCACCTCTCTCTTTACCTCTATCAACAAAAATATGAATGAATGACGGCAAACGTTTATATCTAAATTGGCCAGAAAACATTAATCGAGTGAACGCATATGTTAATTAGTTTCTTGGAGTTGCACGCAAGGAGTTCAAAAAACCAGAAAAAGCTGAGAAGTAGTCCACAAAAGTTTTTAAAGTGCATTTGTAGCTAAAAATTTATTTTTTTTTTAATTAAATAATTAATATTGTAAAAAATTGAGTAAATATAAGAAATAAGTGTTAAAAAAATAATGAATACGTTTTTTTTCTTCAGCAAATTAGTCTGATTTTTCCCTTCGTAAATTATCCGTGGAGTTCAAGTTTAATTCATACTTTATTTAATTTTTGAAATTTTATTTTTAAAAACTTTTTTTACAATCTATCCATTTTTTTTCTTATGTATTTAATATTTCATAAAAATAAATTCAATTTATTTATTAATATTTTTTTTACTAATAATTAATAAATATTTTATGAAATTTGTTTTATTATAAAAATTAATTAATTAATATTATTTTATTAATTGAATAATTAAATTAAATATTAATTGAATTTTGATTAATTAAAAAATAATAAAAAATAGGAGAAAAATTTTTGGTCACAATTAATTTATTTTAATTTTTTAATTTCTTCTTTTATTTATTTTTTATAAATAAATAAATTTATTAAATTAATTTTTTTATTTTTTAATAATTCCTTTTATTCTTCCATTAATTTTAATGAAAAAAAAATCAAAAATTTAAAAAAAAATTAACTAAAAGAAAATAATTTTATGAAAATTAGGTATTAAATTTATAAAAAAAATTTAAAGTTATTTTTGATTTACAGAAAAAAATTATTTCTTTTAAATCTCAAAATCAGACAGACTTTTTTATTTTTTTAAAATAAAATTCTTCGTAAAAAAATCCAATATTTTTGAAAGCAATCCATTTAGCGCAACTTTTTTTAACTGCTTGAATAAATAATTATTATTACTTTAGGTGACAAACTACGCGACAACTCTCTGCTCCACAACCAAAATCCACCAAACAAGCAGTCAACGATCAATAATAAAATTAATAAATAGTGTCAAATAAAGTGTGCATTTGATGAAGTTGGTTCGGCAATCGATTCAACGCAATTCACAAATGGTGCATTTGATTTAAATTTAATTTAATATTTTTTATTTGGTCTCATAAATAAATCTCGAGAGTGAAGGACAACAACGCATTCTAATTGTTATTATTACAAAATATGGCATTTAATGACTTCAAAATAAAAAATTAATTAATAAAGTGGTTCTCTTTCGCGACCATGTCACTCGATATATTTGGATTACATGTGTTAGAAGAAAAAAAAATCGTATCATATCAACGCGCAGCATTTGTGCTCAAATATTAATCAAAATATTTATAACTAGTAGTAACGGACATGCGAGATAAAATTTATGCGTTTTTTATTAAAAAAATTGCATTTAAATATAAAACGACAAAATTGTGTGTCGATTTTTTTTTCATCTTGCATGCTATGGACTTTTATGTCGCAAAGGTATTTTTTCCTTTCAGTTTTTTTGCGAGTGAATTACAAGTTTTGGTTTAGAAATACAAGCAGCAGCATGTTGTTAAAAACGATCTCGCGGTTCGCTATCTAGACCAAAAACTCAAGAGATTTACAAGTATGTAGTAAAAATTGGCAAAAATCGCATGTTTTGTACGACCAAATATGTCCAAGTGTACAAAATAAATAATATATGGGTTTGATTCAGTGGGCAGGAGGTGGTAGATGTGATTTTTGAATGGATCGAAATAATCATTAAAAATATAAATAAACGGAAAGTGATTAATATTTCTAGTTGCAATTCGCGTACATGAAAGGTCTTGTACCAGAAGTGATCTCTTAGATATGTTAAAATTGAATGTGGTCGTCGTTAATGACATTTTTTCTTGTAATTGTGATAAAAATTCCATTTTTGGGTTCAATTAATACTTAATTTTAAATACCTTAACATTGACATGTTAAAACATAAATTTTACTTAAGGAATTAATTTAACATTAAAACCGTCAATTTTTTTTGATTTTTATTATGAAATGTTTATTTATTTGGAAGAATTTTAAAATTTTTGATATCTTAAAAATTTTAATTTATTTTTTTTTTTATTTTGGATTAAAAATTGATCAAAGTGTCATAATATTTAAACAAAAATATTTTTTTTTATTTTTAAGATTTTTTAACCAAATATCAAAAAACAAATATTTATTATTGAGAAATTAATAAAATAATTAAAAAAAGAAATAATTTTTATACTTTTAAAATACTAAAATAAGTTCTCTCAAAAAAAAATAAATTAGTTAATTTTTTAATTTAATTTGAAATATAAAAAAAAAATTAATTTAGGCGAATAAAATTAATATATCCATTTTTTGTCACCCCCCCTCGGATTTTGTCGAAAAAATTCAGGGGGAAAAATATAAAATAAAAATATTTTTGACATTTTTTGAAATTTTTTTATTGAAAAATCATGAAAAATTACTATTTATGATAAAATTATTCAAAAAAACAGAAGAAGCTTGCTTTAGAAAGACAAATATAGAAGAAAATTTTTTTTGAGTCACGTGACCAAAAAAATTTTTTTCAAAAAATTTTCAAAAATTTTTTTAGGAGATTTTATTTGATTTTTGTTAATTTTTAAGCTCAAATTTGAAAATAATAATAATATTAATTTACTAAAAAGTCGCCAAAACTAAAAATAATTCCTTTCTAATATTTTAAAGAAATTTTTTTGTATTCAAACTATATTTTTATCTACGCTTTGTTAACAGATGACGAAAATAAAGCTTAAAAATGTATTAAAATTGAGAAGGAACCTCCAGTCACGTGAAATCGCCTCCAGAACAAACACTTTCCGTGCGAGGCGTAAAGCATGACATGTTAAACAATGCAAAAACAAATTTTATCGATCTTGTAATAAAATCCATAACTCAATACATACATTAAAACAATCATAATCTACATAACTGTAAACAAGATTTAATTACGCGATAAATTGTATTTATAAATATCGACGAAAAAAAAAAGATTTATAAAAAAGTTGTATTAATTATCGGTTTTTTGTTGCTTTTAATTACAATAATTATTATTTATGTCAGAAAAAAATGTGATCAAAAAAAAAATTCGTAATCGTATCAACGAAACTCGCATACAGATCCGCGTTCACAGATCATTCCTTTCTAAATCGCTTCTAATCTGAATAAATAGAGTTTTCGCAACTTACCAGCACCGCACACACATGATTAATGCAAATTATATACATGAATTAGTGGGCGCAGTCTACTACAATGTCTCGCTACAAAGGTTCTACACTCCTTAACCGGTTGTGATAGCGAACCACGTGGTTTTATCAATTGCACGACGTGAATTTTGAAACCGCACTTGTTACTTGCATCACGCCGCAGTCGCCGACAAATTTTGTTTATTTGGATCTTGCTAGGTGGTCATGCATGACTCGAAATTATCCGTCCTCCTGTCACTCACTACTCATGAGCAAAAGTGAAGCCCTTCCTTTGTGGAGCCTTGAATAGTCGTCTTCTTCATAAAATTATTCTGAAACTAAAACATGAAGTGGTTATAAGAAGGTGATTGGATGCATGTTAATATTACACTGTTCAGAAAATTTTTCGATTTGCTTGAAAAATTTTGTAATCTAGTGAAAATTTGTAAAGAGCAAAAAAATATTCGTCAATTCAATTTTTTACTATGAATTTTTTAAAATTACCATTTTGATCCATGATCTCTATTTTTGTCAAAATTTTCAATTAAATTAAATTAGGTCTCAAAATATTTTTTTAAAATTTTTTTGCAAAATAAAAAAAAAGTTTTGAAATACTTTTTCATACAAAATTACAAAATTTGAACAAAACTCAAAATTTTGAAAATATTTTTTTTGAAAAATTTATGTAAAATTTTGTTTTTCAATACAAAAATTCTTGAAAATATTTTATGAAGATTTATGGAAAAAGTCAAAAAACGATCGATTATGAGAAAATTTTTCAATTTTTTTTTATTTTGCCCCATTGGATTTTCGGCTTATGAAATCAAAAAGCCAAAAAATATATTTAGGTTAGAAAATTTTATCCATTTAGATTTTTACAAATTTTTAATACTGTTTTCTTTAATTTTTAGTTAATTTTTTTTTGTAAACAAATTTTTGTTAATTGCCTGTCAATTTTTTTTTTATTAAATTGAGTTCAAAAAGTTTTTTTAATTTAAATATTTTTAACTTTTTAATTTTAATCACTTTTGATTAAAATTCATTTTTTGTAAAATTTTATAATTTAAAAGCCTCCAAATTAATTAAATAAAAAATTTATTAAAATAAACCGTTTTTTAATTTAAATTCCTTAACAAAAATTACAAAAAAAATATTCAATATATAAATTTAAGTACAATTCAATTAAAAAATCTAAAATAAAAAAAAAACCCGAGGAGCAAAATGACCCGTTTTCTCAATTTTCAACAGTTCATAGAAAAAAAAATTAAAGTGCTAAAAATAATAATTTTTGGCTTTTCAACTGAATTTCGGGAAAATCGCAAATTATTTTTAACAATTTTTTATAGTGTAGATAAATTTTTCAATTAAATTAATTGTTAAAAAATTTATGTAGTTTAGGAAATTTCATCCATTTTGATTTTTACAAATTTTTCAATTTTTAATATTTTTTTTTCTTTAATTTTGAGTTAATTTTTTTTTTTTGTAAATAATTAAATAATTGCCGAAATTTGTCAAATTTTTTAATTAAATTGATTTCAATATAATTTCTATTAAGTTATTTTTTATCGTTTTGTTTTGAAAAAAAATTTCTTTTGTATTTTAATATTTTTAACTATTTAATTTTAATTACTTTTAATTAAAATTGATTTTTTGTAACTTCTTAAAATTTAAAAGCCTAAATTTATTAAAATAAACCATTTTTTTAATTTAAATTCCTGTACAAAAAATTACCAAAAAAAAAAAACACAAAAAAATTATTCAAAATATAAATTTAAAAAAATTGTATTACCTAATAAATTTTTTAAAAATTTAAAATTAAAAAAAACTCGAGGAGCAAAATGACCCGTTTTCTCAATTTTCAAAAATTAATAGAAAAAAAAATTGAAGTGCTAAAAATAATTGTCAAATAATTTTTGGATTTTCAGCCAAATTTCGGAAAAATTAAAAATTATTTTAAAAAATTATTTTATTTTTATTTTATTTTTTTGAATTAAAACAAAATTTGAAGCTCTGATTTTTTCTTTTCTATCATTTCTAACCAATCCTAGAGTCAAGAAAATTTGTTAAACAGTGTAATTTATTAATATTTAATATTTATATTCAGTGTGTGAGAAACATGATGTTCACTTCATGCAACCATAAACTCTTGAAACGTGTCAATATAATCATTCGACCACAAGTCTGTTTTCCAACATGAGTGTTTGTACAAAAAGATTTGTAGACGAGATTCGATGCAACTGTTGCACCTTTGCATGTTCAAAAATACATATTTGCACTCTCAAGTGGCTGTTAAGAACATTTAAACGTACATTTTATGCATAGTTTATTATGCGCTCGTTGATATACTTTATGAGATCGTATTTACGTGTAGATAGGTGATTACTGCAAATGTTACATAATAAATGCATGTATTAATAAAAATATTGTAGTCAAATTAATATAAATAAAACTAGGCTAAATACCTTCGAGTTTCGGTTGAAAACTGAAACTTTTTTTTTTGTCAGAACATTTAATATTTTTTGTGAGATGTTTGGCAAGATACTAACTTACCAAGTGTATGATTTATGTTGGATTTATTTTCAACTAGATGGTTTTTAATGGACGGTAAAATCTTTCCCACAATGCGCATTGAGCCAATCAATGACAAATTCAATTTATTTATGAGTGAACAAGTGAGAGAGAGTGCCGCTGGCAATTTCGGACAAGTGATATTTATCTAATTGGAGGCAAACAAAGTTACAAGTTTATATTTTTTTGATCAGATCCTGAGTTGATTTTTTTTTTATAATTATATTTAGGTTTAAAACTCAACAGCTAAAAAATTTTGATACTTAAACTTAAAGCATTCATATTATGTACAAAAATTTAAATTAAAAAAAAATAAGAAATTTAAAATAGTTTTTTCTTATGAGTACATAATTCGATTAAAGTAATTAATTTGTATAAGTAATTTGTTTTTCTTCAAAAAAATAATATTAAAAAAAAAAACAAATCAATCAAATTAAGTGTAGAATTTTAATTCATTTAAATTATTTTATAAATTTTTTGAAAAAATAATTTTTTATATAATTTTTTTTTTGCTAAATTAAAATAATTTTATTAAAAAAAAAAATAATTATAAAAAAATTGAAATTGAATTATTTAAAAAAAATTAAAAAATAATTTGAATTATTTTAAAATTTAATTTTATTTAAAAAAATAATTTAATTAAATTTTATAATATTTTATCAACCTTTTTTTATTAATTTTTTATATCCTAATTTTTTAACGATGATAAAATAATTCATGTAAAAAAACAAACAACGATTTATATAAATAATTATTTTTTTAATAAAAATCAATAAAAAAATAAATTTTTATTTCATGGACTTACCTGGTAAACCTCATAAATTTTCGATTTAATCCTAATGTAGATTTAATTCTCCAAAAACCTTAAACTTCTTAATTGAAAAAAAAATCGCTTGTCAAAAAAACATTACCAAAATTCTTCACAGCAAATCCGTTGATTGCCATCTGACCTTCTAACTCAACCTATCACTTTCAGATCAATCAACGATAGATTTGTAACAATTTAGCTGTAGAAACGCCCAACTGCGAAACTTTTGGTTTGCAATCTAATTTTAAATATCTTATAATCGTAAATCCAAACGTCATGTCACTCAAACTTCCATTCATATACAAAAATTAAATGAACTGGACTTTAAAAGAAATTAATTCAACCGCCTAGAATTCTTACATAGCCTTGCGCCAAAGACACATAGCCGTGACTTGTAGTTGGCGAAAAATTAACAAAAATACAAAACAAATGCGTAGATAAATACCATGCGCGCATAACACGACTCCAATAAATTGTAATTATTTTTAGGGTCAAATGAAACAACTTTTTTTTGCTCTCGAAAAAAAAATGTTCTTTTGATCACTTTTCGCAAAAATATAAAATTATTCAACAACCTTCGTATTTATTTATTATTTTTTTTTTGTTTGCACTAAAGTTAATAAATGTTAATAAAAGACATTAATCGGATAATTTTAAGCAAGAGTGCGTAAATGTCACTACTTAAGATCTTAATCAACTGGGCTTGATCTGATTAACGCGCGCGACTTTAAAAGGTCTTTAAAATTTGAAAGTGTCACTTGGCTTTTGTTTGTTTGTTCATTTTTTTGATAAATTACCACACCCAAGTCACGTTCGCGAGTCACATTAGATGCACATTAAACTAAATTTATGCATTTTTTTCCACAACTTTTAGCTAACATTTTTCTATTCTGTAAAAAATGCAATTTTTCGCGTGTTTGTACAGTAATAATGTCTCAATATTGGCTTATTAAATTAAATTCTGCGTGTTTTTGTACGGAAAATATCAAACATTTCATGTCATAAGAGAGGGCAGTTACCATTTTTTATCGCTTTGAATGTTTATTATTATTATTATTTTACTTTTTTTTTCGACGACGCGTTTTATTATTACTATTGCTAAATAGTGGCTTTATCTGTTAATGTATACCAATAAAGCTAATTTTAGGTCATATTGAATTTAATTTTTAAAATTATTATAAAGAAATAAAGGTATAAAAGTAGAGAGAATTAATATTATTATGTATCAAGTGAAAAAATAATTGCTTGTCTGGGCGATTATACTTTAATTTTTATTATTTATTTATTACTTTTGTGCACACGACAGATAAAAACAAAAGACAAAAAAAACACTGATAAAAGCCGTGAAATTTGCTCGACGGAAAAATTATTATGTCTTATCGATTAAAGTTAACATTAAATTATGTTATAGATTTATGTTCTGTCTAATTTTGCCGATAAAGTTGTTCGTTGTTTTTGGTTGGTTTTTGATTTCTGGTTCATTGTACTGGTTTTTGTAAAGTTGCGAAATTTATTTTTATCTGCCCAAATATTTTTAAAAATCCTTTGCGTGATAATAATTTAAAATTATTTTTTCTAAGTACAAAAAAATTAAATTTTTTCTTGTATTAATTTTTTTAACAAAGTTTAAAATTATTAATTTTATTTATTTATATTTATTATACAGGGTGTTCCATGTAATTTTTAACTATTTTTTTGTAACGATTTTTTAAAGATTTAGTAAACAGTAAAAAATAATAAAAATGTAACAATTTTACTAGACAAACGTAAAAACAATTATATTTAGTTGTCATAATGGCTCCGTTTATTCAAGTCGAGTGCAATCGCGCATTGTTAATAATCCAATTTCGACGACCTTTCGGCCAAGTGTCGCGTTGAACTCTCGTGTTAGTTTCTCGTCGACTTCTTTAGCAAATTTCCGGCGACTGCACAGTGCACATGCAACAACAATTCCAATTGCACCATTTGTTTATTTAAATTTGACAACCTATCATATGGGACCCTTCATAATATAGAAAACTCTAGGTAATTACACCGTTCATCCCGTTCAAGCGATAAATGAAATCGTCAACGCTGTTTTGTTGAAACGCATTTTTTGAAGAATGGTTTTTGACAAATATCGTTAACAGCATAATAATACATACTAGGAACATTTCCTAATCTGACTAATGAGGCTGGAGGATATGTAAGTTATTTTTTTCTTTCTTATCTTTGAGAGAATTGCAATTACATGAGCATGGGAATACGTTTTTTCACAAAGGTTTTAAAAAATCATTTTACTTTTAAGCTGAAAATTTAAGATCAACTCATTCAGTAATTCTTTTGATTTCAAACTTTTCTGGCAAGAAAAGTAATAAAGTCATCGTTATTACTTTATATATTTTTTATTTTGAGTTAAATTTCTTTTTTTTTTGTTTTTCGTTGAATGATGAAGTTTTCAATTAAAATTTAGCTCTTGTGTTTTTGAATAAAAAAAAGGATAAAAAACAAATATGTATGGAAAATTTAAAAAATGCTTTTAAGAAATTCAAATTTTAAATTTAAAAGAGCATGATTTATATGAAGTATGAAAAATTTACGAAACACTCTGTACATAAAATTTAACAAAATTTGCCAAAGAAAAGAACCTTTGTTCTAAAAACCTTGAAGAAATGTTTTCTTAAGTCTGCATTAAATTTTGCATGAAAAACGTGACGAAAAAAAATTGACCTTTAATTCATTGTCAGAATTTTAAATTTTTCAGGGAAAGTATTTTTCCTCCAATTAATAATTTAAAAAAATTCTAATCACGCAAATATTTTTCTTGTACATTGTTGCTTCTTCCTCATCATTCTTCATTTAATTTTTGTTCCGGTCAGTCATAAAAATGAAAATTCCCTTTAAGGAAAAACTTGAAAAGTTGGATCACAAAAAGGTCCTTAAAATATCTCTCGTCTTGGCAGTCTCGGGACTTTTTATGTCACTCATCTTTGTACCGACTCTCGTAAATACAATTGTAAAGTTCTTGACGATCCTCAAGCCCGGACGATTTATTCGTAGTAAGCACGAGAAACCTGTTGTGTTCAGATACAAAATCTTTTTGTGGAATGTTACGAATCCCGATGACATTATGTATAATCGTGCGAAGCCCAAATTACAAGAAGTTGGTCCCTATGTATTTGAGTAAGTAGAAAAATTTTAAATAAAATCTAAAAATAAAAGGAAAAACATATGAATATGCTAATTTATGACTAAAAAATCCTTTTAACGGAAATTTTCCCAAATTGAAATTTTTATAATTTAAAAGTTTAATAAAAAAATTTAATAGTTTTAAAATATTAAATATTAATATTTTTAAAATTATTTTTCTTTTAACAAATTTATTTGATAGTTTTTATAAAAGAAATTTATTAAAAAATATTAAATGAATTTAAAATTTAATTATGTTACATTTTTTATCAATTTTTTACTAAAATTCCTACTTATTTTATTATTTTTTTTTGTTATTATTATTTTCGTATTTTTACTATTTGGATATTATTCTTGAATTTTTATTTTTAAAATCCTAAAAATAAAATTTAATTTCATTATTTTTTAGACAAACGAAACAAAAAGTTGAAACTTTCGACAACGACACGGAAGACAGTTACTCCTTCGACCTCATTAACGTATATCGCTTCAGCAAAGAACTCAGCTATCCTCTAACTGGCGAAGAGCAACTAAATATGTTAAATTTAGTCCTTGTTAGTGGCATGGTCAAAATTTTCGAGGAACGTCCGCATTTGTTAGACACTGTAATGCGAGGCATGGACTTGGTATTTGACAACCCAAAATCTATCTTTCTGTCCATGACAGCAGACGAATTTATTCACAACGGAATTTTTCTCAATTGTGACCAGCACGAGTTTGCAGGAAAGGCTGTTTGTGCGGAATTCCGCGATACAAAAACCCTCAAAATGATCGACGGTGACAAAACTCGTCTGCGATACAAGTGGTTCGATAAGGTTTAGTTGAAGGTTATTTTTTCGATCGAATTTCAATTAAAAATTCAAAAATTTTTTTTTAGCTAAACAATTCTGTTCAAGCACGTTATACGCTGCTACGTGGCAATCGCGACACGAACGATATCGGAAGAATAATTAGAGTTAATGACGAACCAATGCAAAATATTTATAAACACGATAGCAAGTGTAATGTAATTAACGGCACCGATAAAACCTTTTTTCCGCCATTTCAACGGAAACGCGAAACGATTTGGGTGTATTCGCATGACGCATGCATTTCATTTCCCATGGTTTACTCGCATTCGCAGTTTTTGAAAGGGGCTCACACTGCTTTCAAGTCACTTTATTTGTCGGATCCATTGGTAAGGATATTTTAATTGTTCAAGCCACTCCAAACTTATTTTTTTTGTTTGTCCCATTATTATAAAGTCAAAAATCCAATCTCATTAAAATTTAACTTTTTTTTCAAAAAAAGTTTTAAAAATTTTTGATTTTCTGAAAAAAAATGAACAAGAATTTGTATTTTTAAAAATTTCAAAAATAATTTTTTAAACATTTTTTTAAAGTTGATGTTGGTTTTCATTTGAAATAGGTATATTTTCCAAATTTAATTCTTATTTTTTATTATTTTTAATTTCATTTTGTATTTTTGTATATACCTATTTTATGTTTTTCATTAAAAAATAATTCAAAACATTTTTTTTTATTTTGCAAAAAAATTTTTTTTTTGGAAAAAACAACTTTAATTAAACTTTTAGTCTTTATAAAATTTATTTATCACATTTTTTATTTTTCAGATGAGTCCAAATTGCAATTGTAACCCATATACCGGATGCAAAATTCCCAAAGGTACGATAGACATGCATTCCTGCCTCGACATTTTTGTTCTTGGAAGTTTTCCGCACTTTTATTTGGCCGAACCGAGTATTTTTGAGACCATTGATGGAATGGAACCCCAAGAAAATATTCATCGAAC
Source organism: Culicoides brevitarsis (assembly GCF_036172545.1). NCBI lineage: Eukaryota > Metazoa > Arthropoda > Insecta > Diptera > Ceratopogonidae > Culicoides > Culicoides brevitarsis. Next base: position 18,503,502 of record NC_087087.1, on the reverse strand, counting down.
TGGAATTTTCTTTGATTTGGTAAATATATTTTTCCACAATTTAAAAAAAACTATAAATCTCAGTTATAATATCAGTTGACAGGTGTTCCAGTTCTCTCTTTGGAGCGTTTTCAAGTGAATTTTCGTCTTAAGCGAATTCTGAAATACCCAATCATGGCAAATCTACCCTACGATGTTTGGATTCCTGCGTTTTGGTATGAAGAGACCTTCACTCCGTTGAAACCTGATTTGGCACTCATGGTTTTCAGTCAAATGTAAGTTTCATGTTTTTTTTTGTGTTTCTTCTAAAGAATTTTAATTTTAGAGCAAAGTTTTTGGGAATCTTTAGTGGATATAATCTATTTGTCATTGGATTACTGGGATGTGGTCTGGCAGGTGCCAAACATTTCTTAACGAGAAATCACAGTCAACCTTTGGGCATTAGTACCATACAACAAGTAAAGTCGGTAGAAACGGAAAAAGCTGACGAAGATGAGAACGATGTCTCAGAAATGAATAATTACAATAGAATCAACTACATGCCATAATTTAAAACAACTAAAACCACAGATTTGCTTAAAAAGTGCTTTTGCGACAAAGTTGCTTTTGCTGCATTTTAAAGTGATAAACTCATCACTTTGTCACATTTTTCATATCAAAAAAATTACTATCGAAACATATTTGGTCCGAAATACACATTTGATGACATGACGGTGTGAACCTTTAATGTTAGTCCTATTTTAATTACAATATTTTTTACATAGGTAACTATAACATTTAAAAAAACAAAAAAAAAATGGAAAGGAAACTCCATAACCAGTCTAGACCAGACATTTTAACGGCTCATTAAGTGATTGATGAATAGCAAGCATAACATGAAAAGGTGTTTCCCAATTTGGTTGCGCGCAAAAACAAAACGTTTATTTACATTCATCTATCAAAACTCACATCAACCTCTATCATAATTAAATTTACTTGTAGCTACATCGCAAAAAAGAGAAAAAAAAACATTACACGCGGATTATTTCAAATAATAAAAAAAAGTTATAAGTGACGTTACCTTGTCTCAATAGATTATCATGTTGCGGTTTTTTTTCGTCATTTATTTCAAAAAGAAAAAAATATTCATATGGCTTAGCATAGTGAGAGCAAAACTGTAAATCAAAACAAATCACATTCCTTTTGGTCATACAATACTTAGTACTCATAATTCGAGCAAAATTGTTACATAATTTGAATATTGTATTAACACCACACACGGCAAATGAATCAAAATTGAATCAATTTTTTTCTCCTTCTCTTTCTTAAACCCTACGGACTGAAAAGGGGTTTTATTAGCGCTTTACACTTATTTTACACATTTTTTATTTTTATTATTCTAAGATAGTTAAAAAATTTTAAAAACCAATTTTTTTTTCTCAAAGAAGAAAAACTGTGGAAAATGTGTGGATTTTCGAAAATGATGAGTCTCACTCCTGCGTCAATCAAATGTGATAGAAAATTTTCTATTTTATGAATTTCGCGGGGTAAGTTAAATAAATCAAAGCAAAAATTTTTAAATAAATGTACTTACTGTAATTACAAAAGAGTTATTGACTTTACAAAGAATAAAAAAAGTTTTGAGGAAATTATCCAATTAAAAAAAAAATTGGAGACAAAGTGCGTTGCTTTTCCTGTCAAGTTCGCAAAAAAAAATCACAATGAACAACATAACTTTTTTCGTGACAAAATATTTTAATTTTGACAATTTTATCGAAGAATTTTTCATTATTTGCAAAGTTAACAACTATTTTGTTATTACAGTAAGTACATTTATTTAAAATTTTTGCTTTGATTTATTTTACTTTATTTTTACAGTCATTACAAGAAGACGAATTTATTTCGGAATTCAAAAAGAATTTTATCAAGCAAAGGATATTTTGAAACGTTGTTGGAGTTTTATCCGGAAACGGGAAATGGCTTTTCTTTTTGTGTTGAACACTAGTTGTCCTTAAAAAAAACTCGGAGAAACTGTGGAAAAAATGAGAATGGAATCGTTTCATGAAATGGCAAACATTAAACTAATCTATATCAAAATTTAAACTTTACAGTTGTCCCACTTTCAACATCCGAGTTCAAAAAGTATTGGGGTAACATCCTACTGCTGTGAGCAACGTCCTCAACAAATGACGTTCGTAAAAAAAAACATCGAAAAAAATTGCTGATTAGTGATTATCTATTCAATTAACATGAAACTAAACATGAGACGACCAAGCTTCAAGAGAATTATTTGCAAAGTGTGATGTCAAATTTGACAAATGAATTTAGATATGATTTTTAGAGTTTTTGAATTCAGGGTTTTTGCAAATGTAGACTTCAACACCAACTTGATCCATTAAACCACGTTAATTATCCCTTTGCGCTTTTAGTACACGTCTGTTCTCTTGGGTGGTATGATTATGAGCAGCTCTTTCCTTTCACTTTTCCTCTTATTTAACTTCTATGCCTGAGGTCAACTGACATTCCTGACACACATGACAATAATAGATCCGTCCATGAGAAAAAGGATATTTAGATTTAGCCCCTCAATGTGTCAAAATCACCCCTTTTCATTTCAGAAGGCAAAACACACACGACACATGAGCCCCTGACCCCAATTGCTTTTATCAGCAGCAGCCATTAACGGCCGGCAGCGAAAATTAAGTTTTTTCTGTTAGCAAAGTCACAAATATTGATTTTTTTTTGAGTGATTGAACCGCAGTTGAACTAGTTAATTTATAATTTTTGCATACATTTATTGATTGGCGTGACATGATAAGTTTTTGTTATTAACTTTTTTGGCAATGACCTCGCTGCGTATTTCTCTTGTGATTTTTTTGGTACATGAAATTTGTCCATGAACCAGGACACCGAAAAAAATACTTTTATTGAAATCTTTTGATTGTTTATTGAAATTTCGCAGAAAAATAATTGATTTTTTTTCGAAGGGGAATGATATCAGTAAATTACATGCGTTACGAAATTTTAAAATTAAATTGTAGTCGTATATTATCAGAATCTAGGCTAAATGTGTGCCTTACCTACTCTTACTCCGCAACTCGTGTGCCAAACTAACAATGATTCATAAATAGAGCTGCAAGCAAGTACAAAACACCAATTACACTGAAAATTAATAAAATTCGCCATGTGTTGCAAAACCTTTGCTCATTCCATTTCACTTATACGGCCAATTGATATTCGCGACAAACAAACAAAAATAAGACACCACAGCTATTATCTGGTACTTACTTGAACATATTTCGAACTTGTTTGAACAAAACTAAATTGAACTTAACTAAAATATAACAATCTAATTCATACAACGAGCGACTTTGTTGAATTCAACTATCAACGATTCAAGCAAAAAAAAAAACAAATGACACACGCACTGATTTTAGACAACTTTTCAATAAAATAATATTATTAATGAAAAATGAATTAGAATGCGTCGCGTCAAATCGCGCCAAAAAATTCACATACTGCTGTGTCATTAAGCACATTCGTACACGTTCGCCATGTAGCTGTTATTATTTCGAACGTTTTAAAGACATTTTTGATCTACTTACATATCATTATTAATGTTTTTGAGCGATTTTTTTTAAACGTTAATTTTTTTGATCATTATTATTATTTGTAGGTTGAAATTTATAACAAGTGTCTATCACATGTAATGCCGGGCGATTAGTGGTACTCCTTGCTAAGAAGAGAATTGCGACAAGATACCGTTAATTGGCAGGGACGTGATAAGAGCAGACTTTTAGAAGGTTTGCTTATTAATTTCAAGTGTTGCTTACGAAAAATTAATTTTCATAAAAAGTTTAATAATTAAAAAATAATGAATTTTTTAAATTAAATTTAATTAAACAAAATAATAATTTTATAAAAATAATTTTTTTTAAACTTCAAAAAATTTTTATAAAAAAAATAAAAATAAATTTTTGTAAATTTTGGAGAAAATATTATTTTTTTAGAAAAAAAATTTAATTTTTTTATTTTTTCAATTTATGTAAAAGTTTAAATATCAATTTTTTGAAAATCACTAATATTCGAATTCAATATTTGTTTTCAAAACAAATTTCGATCCAAATGATCGATTTTTTATAAAATTAAACAAAATTTTTTTTTAAACTTTTAAAAAATTTGATAAAAATAAGGCTCAAGATTTTTTTTTTAATTTTTCATATTAAATATCAAAAAATTTTTTAAATAATTTCAATTATTTTTTTTTAAGTTTTTGTTCTGAGTTTTATTTAAATTTTTGGAAATCACTTTTAGTATTAAATTTAAAAAATATTTTATCGTTTTGGAAAAAAATATTGTCTTAAAATATTTTTCCGTCCCCCTTTTAACTTCATCCCTGAAATATTTCAGTGAAAAAAGGTACAAAATATTAACCAACAAGAACATGAATAAATTTTCGCAAATATTGACAAAATTACACACGCCACCGTCCACAGATTGATCAAAAACGGTAAATTTAATTTGAAGTGAATGAAACATAATTTGCCGTAACTTTGCGAGGTATCAAGACTTAATTGATTAATTGACATTTATTATACGTATACATATCAGAACCGATATTGCTCCAATTTTTTGTCTCTCGTTATATTTCTACTCTCTACTTTTTGCTTTGCACCGTTTTACAAGAATTAAGATTGCATCAGAAAAATAAGTAGCGAGATTAACATGTGTGAGCAAACAACATTTAATAATTTTTTTTGATCCAATTTATTAATAAATTAAATCGCATTAAAACGCGGTGGATTTTTTTTTGTCGTTGCAAACAGTAGCATTCAATTAGTAATGAAGACAATAATTGAATGACATTGCGGTTTCTTGATGAATAAATTTTACAATTGAGAAATCCTCGTTCGCCAAAGGTATTTTAAATTGAAAAATGTCAGTTAACAAATAATAATTATGAATTATGGCAAGCAGAAATTTTTAACAAATCATTAAATGGAGAACTACACGCGCAAATCTCTTGCGTTGGTACAAAAAAAAACATCAGTGTTGTTAATTAGTTAAACATTGTTGAACATGTTGCTGCACACACATTGCTAATTATGTCTAAGCAAGAGCAGGAAAAAAAACAGAGCAACGTCTGTGAAATATTTCTTGTAAACTTTGTGTAAGAATTTTACGATATTTTGTAATTAAATGATAGTAAAACTGAGTAATCTGGAGAATTTTTGTTTTCATTTTAAAACGTAATGTATTTGCGGCTGCATCACGTTGCTCCTGCTCGTTGTCGGATCTAGTCAGCTGCCTCACATGTGAAACGTGTATGAACTGAAAAAATGTTGCTGCGATAAAATAATAATTAGCTTTTTTATTATTTCATCATAAAAATAAATCGACACATATCTAAATTTATTGTACACAACATCGATTAACAAACATTTTATTTGTGTTTTTATTATGAGTTAATCGTTTTTTTTTTTTAATTTTTTTCAATGAAAATGCTGAAAAAATTATTGAATCAAAAAAAAACGAATAAAAAAAGTTTGCCTTAGTCTTATTAAAATCAAAAAAACGGAGATGAAAAAGGTCGAAAATTTCTCTAAAACGGGTTAGTTTTAGCTTATAACGGTAATATTTTAAAAATTATACTTATCTGAGGCTTTCGCTAATTTTTTTTTTTTAGGAAACTTGAATGATTTTGATTTTCTTGAAACTTGATTTTGAATAACGATGAGACGTTTTCGCGATTTGGATCCTGCATGACTGATCAAAGTTTAATTAATTCAGAAAATTTTCCATTAATGATGAAAGGTAATAATTGTCATCTGATTATGCAATAATGAGAACTCTTCATGCAATATTCACTAACTTTTTTTCGCCATTTTGATATTAATTCGATAAATTTCTATTATAAAATGTGAAAATTCTTATTTTCAGTTCAGAAGTTATTCAACTTACAAGCCTTTAACATTAAATATTTTTAAATCAAAAATAATAATTAGCAATGAAAATTTGCTTGACTTTTCTTTTAGTCTTTCTTGGATGGAATTACTTTGTTCAAACAGCGGTAAGAAAACATTTATTTTTTTCAACTTAGGCCACTCAAAATAAAACTCAAAAGTTATGTTCGATGCCCCATTTTAGAAAAAATATTCAAAAAATTATTTTTATTGAGAAACATTTTTCATATTTTTGTAGTGAATCGCTACTTTTAATTATGAAAATTTTTCAGTCAGTCAGTCAGTAAAATTAGAAAATCAGAATATAAAAGATTTATAAAAATATTTTAAATTAAATTTTGATATTAAAAAACAAATAAAGTTTCAAAAAAATTTGTCAAAGATGGTTTTTTAATAAATTTAAAAATTTTGTAAATCTAAAAATGTCTCGTATATTTATCAAGCGAAAATTTAAAAAAAAATTAAGAACATTTTAAAATTAATTTATTTTTAACAATTAAAAAAAAAAATAATAAAAAAAAATCGCGTTGGCGCGTGAAATTCGTGGAAAATTGATATTTTTGGCTTTTATTATGAACGTTCATAATGGTACAAATTTGCGGCATATGTTTCGGGTATGAACGTGTATTTCGGTAATAAATGATAATTTTCGGTATTCATATTTTAATGAGACAACGAACAATTTAGAGAAAAAAATTTTTTTGATGAAAATTGCTTGATTTTTCGACATAAATTGCTTGAAAATTTGAAAATCGCCAAAAATGAAACTCAAAGTTAAGTTGAAATTTTTTGAAAATTTTTTTTTTCATCAAAAATTGTTCGTCATTTTTCAAGAAAATTTCAAAAAATATTTTTATTTAGAAAAGTTGTTCATATTTTTGTAAAATCTAAGAAACTTAAAAATTAGTCCGCATATCCTAGTCTTGAATTTCAAATAAAAAAAAGTTTTCAATTTTAACGTCATCGCGCCACGTCTCGCACACAACGACGTATGCATCACGTCTTCGTCGCGTAAAGACGCCGCGAAAGACGTTTCATGCAATTTGGAGTCTTTTGTAGATTTTCACACTTTTAAAGTGTTGTAGAGTATATTTTGCATATTTTTTGCAAAAATGTTTATTTTTTGAAAAAAAATAAAATAATTAAAAAAGTAATTATACAAAGGTACCCATCAATCAACTCGTCGTCAATTCGCTCACCTGTGACAATTCGCTGTCTAATATGCACTGTCATACCCGTATACAGCGAAAAAATAAAACAACTCAAATGGTAACGGGAAACTTCACGCTCTTAGAGGAGTACACTAATGATTATTCCGTCACCGGATACCTTTCCTATCAAGACTATTCTGGAACTTGGAAGGGGCTTATTATGCGAACTGTCAACAAATCCTGCAGTCTCTTCTTTGACGTAAAAGGCTCGGTAAAAGACCAACTTGCCAAGTATATTGTCGACTATAGACAAGGATGTCCCATGCAGCCATTCTTTTCACGAATTGGGCCTAACTATATTAATAGCTATCGAAAGGATTGGGAACAAGACTTGAATACTTGGATCCCGATGTTTTGGATGGAAGCAGATAACTGGAAGTTGAAGTTATGCTTCTTCAACAAAAAAGATCCCAACGTAATTACCGCTAAAGTGACTATTAACTTTCGTCTCTTGAATGAACGAATGAGCCAATGAGCTTCGTTAACAGAAGTGGTTAGTTTTTTAGAAAACTCCAATTATTTTCCCTAAAAAAAACTCTAACTAAAATTTATAATTTTATTTTTGAGCTCCTTGGGCCCCTTAAAGCCATTTTATCACACTGAGAAGTCTTGAAAAAAAAGTGGAACGACTTCAAAACGCTCTACAAGAGAAACCAGCAGAAAAATTAGAATTTACAACATGTCGTAAATCAATAAAAATATCTATTGGAAAAATTTGAAATAAACGATAATAAAATGTCATGCACACCACACCACTCGTAAAGCAACAAATATTTCTCGCCACGACTTTAATAGTTTTTTCCGTTCATTTGTTCGTTCATATTTGTACATAATTAAGATTATTTTCCATTCGCAAATAAAGATAAAAATTTTCAAAGGTATTTAGACGCATATTTTTCTCGTACAATGATATTACTTTATTTCTTCACCACTTGTAACGTAAAGCCATTTGTAGCTTGCTGCGTGTGTATAAAAAATAAAAAGAGATAATGAATTGTGATAAAAAAAAAAATGGAAATTCTCCACAAAAGTGAGAACAGACCGATGACTCAATAGTCATGAATTTTTCAACGTTTTTGTGACTTCCTTGTCATGACGACGCACGACAACGACGATGATGATGAAATAAGTGGAGTAGTAAGTAGAATCAATCATTTTGTATGATTAAGCAATTTGCCCCCTTTTTTCACAGAGTTCAAGAGAAGTACTTTCATTACAAAAAAAATTAAGTAAGTTACTTCATCCCATCCTCTTACTCTTGTATAACGCACAACAATCTCCACGTGATCCGAATTTGATTGAAATCAGTTCCTGCATCGACGCAACAATCTTTTGACACAATCCAATTTTTTTTAATCCAAATACTTTACTGACACCCATTATATCTCACACATGGGTCACATACAAACAGCAGGTTTCAATTAAGTCTTTACTATCCCATTTGATGAGAAGTACTCTTCATGTGTACGAACAGTGTGTGTTTAATAAAATATATAATAAATACTTCACGCAAACCTCATTAAACATGACTTTTATGACGTTCTGCAAAAACGACCGGTACTACAAAAACAACAACAACATAAACATTGGATGTAGCAACACTGTTGTCGTCTACCGATAACCATTGTACACGGAAAAATAATCAAAGCGATAAAACATTTTTTTGTTTTTCTGGACCAAAGGTAAGAAAAAATCATTTAATTAAGATTTTTATTAAAAAAAAAGAAAATAAACTTGATATCATTTTGAAATTTCTAGTGTTACATCAGCCAATTTCAGTATTTAATCAAAAAAAAATGGCATTTTGATGATTTCGAGTAAGCTAAGGCCTAAAGTAGTTGAAAAAACTTTTATTAAAAATTCTGGAATGAGCTTTTATGTTTTCAGGCACTTTTAGTATTGTAAGGTATGGAAAGAGGCCCTATCGATTATTGCTTGTGCCGGCTTATTAAAGTATAACATTTTTTGTCTAAAAAATCTCATGCTTTAAAAAGAACCAACTGCCAAAAATCCTATAAGGTCGCATATTGAATTTAACAAATTGATATGCTTGCTGTGAGGGACCGTCTAAACCGTAGAAACTCCTGCTTCCACGTGTGAGGAATAAAGAAGCTTTAATGTCATATTTACAGTGGCTTTTGCCAGATTACGTACTTAATAAATCAACGTCTTTTTAAGAAGGCGAAATTGCTCGATCGATTCTTGCCGTTGCCGCAAATTCAAGTGATATGAGTGAATTTGAATTACCAAAGATTAGCTTTCAGAAGAAATTGAAGCTACTCTTTGCAAATCGTACACAGGGATCATCCCGATTCTGTTCTTAATTCTAGAGATTCGAAGGAAATTTTTGAGTATGTGTGCAAAGCACGTAACAAACTAGGAGCAGACTTAATTTCCCAAATTAATATAGCAAATATAATTATCACGGATGATGGAAAAGTTGTAATAAGTGTCGAGGATACGGTCACAGATGAATGGATTAGAAAACTAAGTTTCGAGTTTAAAAATGGTGATTATATAGCTCCAAAAATGACGAAATTGTCGCGATCATTTTTAGATAGTTTAACCGAATGCAGCATACTGGTCTGTGCAAGAGATGAACCCTATACAATCAAATAATTCCTGTTTCAATTAAACTCCCAAAATCCTGGACTTCGATTAAGCTTAATGCTTTTTCCTCCAACTACAATGATGTAATCTTAATTTGATGAAATAAATAAATATCGATCAAAAGCTCTCCCAATCTCCACAAAGAGTTTCGGGAAAAAAAAACTTGAAACCCTGAATTACTTCTGACAAATTGAAACAAAAAATCTCCTTTGTCGATTTTTCGCTAAAACTAATATTTTTCTCCTATTGAATTTGTAGGCCTAAAGTCAGTCTAATAACATTAAAGTTTTTTCCGTGTAAAGTCATGTGACTCGTTGTTATTGTATTATTTTGTATTATGCGAAGATGTTGATGATGAAACCAATCTAGGCATCTATCTTGAATCGAATTGAGTGTCGTAGCGCACTCGCAGTGTGTTCCATTGAAAAGTAAGAGGAAAACAATTTGGTGCTGCTGCATCCAAAATAACATCATAAAACATAATAAAAGTGTAACACGGCATATGGTGACTTTTTTTTAAAAAAGCAAAAATAACAAATTGGTCGGTATTTGCGTGTTTCTCGCAAGTTTGACATGAGTATTGCAAAACATTTAAAACCGCTCGAAATCTTAATGATCTCTCTCTCGATTGCGGCAAAAATTTTTATCTATGCAGGAGATAAATGGAAAATAAAATTCATGTAATAATCACATGAATTTCTCAAGAAAAGTGCATAACCTTCCTTTTAATGTGTAACAACAACAATGCGATGATAGAGATTTTTATTTTCATTTTTTTTTCGACATATCAGTGCAAAATAATGCAAAAAGTTTGTAATCGTAGTTAAATGTAAACAAAAAAATTAAAATTTAGTTTTGGTGTGAATGTTAGCGCGCATTTTGAATAAAGTTGATTTTCTCTTTAAAATTAATGATTATTGTTTATTTATTATTTTTGGACACGTCAAGTTAGATGATGATGGTGCTCTGACCTTACCAAGAGATGGCCATGACAAAGTGAAAGTATTAATTACCTTGTGTACCTTTCCAAAAATGAATTTAAAAAAAATAAAATAAAAAAAATTAATAAAAAAATATTAAGGAAGTATAAATTTTCATTTCAAAAATGTCTTTTGAGTCTTTATTAAAAATTTTTCACATAAAAGCATAAAAAATAAATAAAAATATTTAATTTTTCAACAAATTATTAGCATTCATTGAGCAATCAACAATTTTAATCCGTTTAAAATAATTAATAAACTGTACGATTAAAATTTCGTATTTGTAAAAAATATAAAAGAATTAAACATTTTTATAAGTTTGAAAAAAATTAAATAAAAATTTGAATTATTTTGTAACAAAAAACCACATTTCATAATAAAAAAAAATATATGTTTACATTTTTTGTCACCAATACTATTTTTTTTTAATAAAAAATATTTTCAAATAATTTGATTTTTTGTAGCTCATGTCTCCATAAATTTTTCAAAATAATGAAAAAATATTTTGCACCAAATTTGTATTTTTTTTAAATTTTTTGTTTCTACAATAAAAACCATATTTTACAACTCCTTAGTGAATTTAAGCTAATTTTTAGCATATTTTTTAGTACCTAATAAGCGCAATTATATGAAAAAAAATTTTTTCTATTGACAATATTTTTTTCTAAATAGTAAACTTATTAAAAATTAATTATAAATTTTTTAATAATTGCGTTTGATTTTTTCATCAATTTTTAGTGTTATATCGACATTTTATTGTTATTTAAACCTTGGAAAGGATAACGGAAAATCACAATTTTTACAAGTTTAATTATACACGCATGAAGGACAAACATTAAAACCACTCAATGCCATATTTTTCTCAAAAACTCTTTCAACTTGATGGTATCTTAATGGTGTTACCGAACAAAATTCTTTTTGTTACTTATTTCACTTTTGTAAATTACGACCTGCGAGAGTTTTTAAATAATATTAATAATGGAAATAAATGCATAAACAATAATGTTATAAATAATACGGCTAATTATTTGTAACGAAAATTTTCTCAATGGCTTCGTTTCTCACAAGCATGAGAATTTGCTGTTTGTAAGTTATTTTTTTTATTTATTTAATCATCAAGTTTTTTTTTTAAATTGATTTTTTCAATAGACCCTAAAAAAATCATCGCCCACCTATGATTCCCGCATGTAACAAAGGAGTGCCATTCATATGTTCAAGTGACATTTAACAATTATTATTACAAGCATCACGTTAATTCATCATATATGTTACAACATGATAATTCATCTCCCTTGAGTACCATCTTTGTCGGCGGCGGTATCGACAATGACCTTTCACCATTAGACTTCAACAATTTCTACAACAACAAAAAAAAATGAAGTGTAATCTGGAATCAAATTATAATTTGGTCAAGTTCGTTGTCTGCTAGCTTCACAGACAATTGTGCAATCTATCTCTTACCGGGACAGCAACAACAACAACAACGTCGACGTTTTTGGTTGTAAGTGATACATTTTAAGATAATCTTTGTGGTACGCTGTGATACCTTGTTACACAGTTCACACGTAAAAGAAACATATAATTAAGTCTTGTGTGGTTTTTTGTGCAAAATCGAGACCAACATTCGTAACAAAGGCCTTTGGTAATGTGGTTAATTTGGTGCCAATTTGTTAAAAACCAAGAATTTTTGAGAAATCTCTTAATGAATGACGTCATTGTTGCTGCTTTACCGTACATTTGCCTTGAAAAGTCGCGAATAAATAATTGTTTGTTCTATATTTGAACAGAAGTAGAAAATATATGGAGCACATAAATCGTGACTTTCATCAAGGCTGGTAATTAAGTTTTGCTTGTTGTTGTATTCAAATGAAAGTGATAGTTTCGTTCTACATATTTCCACCTACCAAATGCGTCATTTTTTTCCAAGTTATTGATGAGTCTTCTTCAAGGTCCGCATAAGTGACGAACCCTTTCAAATCGCTAGCGTTATTGTCCCGTAAGTATTTGTGAGTAACGTGAACAAACAATTTCCGTTCTTCTGTTGCTTCATTAGTCAATAACATCATACTTTATAACTCTTTTGTAACACTTTTAATGACATGAACTGGTAAAAAAAAAATATTAAAAGTTGTTGTTTGAGGAACGATCAACGATGGTATCGCATTTTGATTTTGTTAAATATTTGATCTTTTAAACCAAAGAATAAATTTGAATTTTTGAACACGTGGTTTATTTAATTTTTTTAAACCACGTGGTTTACAAAATTCAAAAAACTACGAGATTTATAAAGAATAATTTTTCAAACCACGTGGTTCATTTAATTAATTTTTTAAACCACGTGGTTTATTTTTTTAATTCGTGGGGTTTAAATTTTAAAAACTACGTGGTTTCTTTAATTTATTTTTATTTTTAAAAAAAATTAAAAACCACGTGGTTTTAAAAAATTTTTTGAACCACGTTTTAAAATTTTAAGGAAACCATTTTCTTTAAAATTTTTTAATAACCACGTGGTTCAAAAATTTTTTAAACCAAGTGGTTTCTATAATTCTTTAAAAAAAATTAAAAATGACTTGGTTTTAAAAAATTAAATGAACCACGTGGTTAAAAAATTAAGGAAACTATTTTGTTTAAAAAAATTAAATAAACCACGTGGTTTAAAAAATCAATTGAACCACGTGGTTTAAAAAATCAACTGAACCACGTGGTTTAAAAATTAAGGAAACCATTTTGTTTAAAAAAATTAAATGAACCACGTGGTTTAAAAAATCAATTGAACCACGTGGTTTAAAAAATTTAAACGAACCACGTGGTTGAAAAAAATCAATTGAACCACGTGGTTTTAAAATTTAAATCAACCACATGGGTTAAAAATTTAAACAAAAGTCACGTGACCAGAGCAAAACCACATTTTCTCTCCGAAATGCGGTAAAAAGTTCACTTCAAACAGTAAAGCACCAACCGTTTCCATTACATCAATATTAACGTCTTTCAAGGTAACTCACCGCACGAGATTTGCAAATAAACACAAGAAATGAACAACAACAAAGCAGTCGTGAGTTACGAGCGTACCCAACATCTTATCTGCGTTCCGTGTGTTGTCCAAAAAAAAACTACAACTACCGCTATGTTTTATTCATTGTGCGGCATAGCTTGTCGCCGTACACCTTGTCAAAATATGATTTTATTTATAAAAATCAGCTCACACACACAAACACAGCAGCACCTCGCAGCAACCTTTCTCTTTCTTTAGTCTTCACATGTATGCGTGTTAAAGCCGCGTTTCTGCATGGAAATGAACGAACTCTGCTGTACGCGAAACATTTTTTTTTATAAAAAAGATACATAATTTTTAACACATGTAGCTACATGAACGATACTGAGATGTGAATTGCATTCAAAAAAGGTACATGCGAGTTAAAAATCAGTTGGTGACGAGACACTAATCCGATCGGTTGTGTCTTTGACTTTGTCCGCGTCTCATTTTTATTAAATTAAAAAAAAATTACAAATATTTTTTACAAGTGTTAAAAATATATTGAAACGTAAGTTGCAGAAAAAAATGTGCATTAAATTTAAATAAATTAAATAAAAATAAAATTAATTAAGACCAAAAATTTAATTAATTAAAATAATTTCATTTAAAATATTTTTCTAATTAACGAAGGAATTTTTCCAATTTTTTTTTTCATTGATTGCTTCCAAGTTTCTCATATTTGGGTGCGTATCGTGCCAGTCAATCACATACAAAAAATATTTTAAACTAATTTATTTATTTGTAATTGATAAATATTACAACATTCACGCTTCCTCGTCTAGTCCAGTATCTTTAACAGCAAACTTGACGCGAAAACACGTCTTCTGATAATTTTTTTTTATTTATTTATTTTCATTTGATGCACACACACTATCTTTGAATGAGTTACAAAATAGTGTAATGTATAATTTAACGTAAAATAAAATAAAATAAAAAAAAACAAAGTAAAAAAAAACAAATTTATATTGTGAAAGTACGGAAAAAAATTTAAAGACCCAACAATGTTGCATCTTGCAAGAAAAAAAAGATAAAAAAATTAAAACAATGAAAATTTAATGAAAAATGACAAATTTTTAAAGTGACAAATTTAAAAAAAAATATTTACATGATGTATGAATTTTGTTTCACCTTGTGCATATTAAATTTAAAAAAATTACAAAAAACGGAACAAAGTGAAATGCAAAAGTTATACAATCAAATATGCGCGAATGATATGAAAATATTCAAAAAACCGAAACAGGAGAAATGCTTTAATGACAATAAAATCTTAAAATTTGCCATTTTTTTAGCCAACATAGCAACAAAATGATAATAACTCGTATCGACTCCGTTGTTCCGTTTAAATAATTAAAATCAGATTATAACAATGAAAAAAATCCCAACAACCTGTTATCACAAAAAGAAATTTATTTTACGTAATTTTTCACTCAAATTAATTTTTTTTTTAACTTTAAAAATTCTCTTTTAAAAAAATTTTAATTACAAAACGGAATTCATGGCAAATTTTTAAGGTTTTATTTCATTAGAGAAGCAAATTTGTCTCCACTGCCTGGTTATTGTCTTATCTCGAAAATATGTCTTTCGTAAAATCATGTGATTTGATACGCGAATAATCAACGTTCCGTACAAAATAAAATATAATAAAATGCCATTGTTTTAAGACAGTTATTTTATTTTTTTTATGTATATTGGCAAGAAAACGAACAAAATATAGTATAAACAAACGAAAAAAAAAATTTACACCAAAACATAATTATAACATTTCTGAAGGCAAAGACAATAATTTCTGTGGTTTTTTGTATTGTTTCTTACATATTTTTTCTATTTTTCTTATTAGGACAGAAATATAATTAATTAGTGAAGAAAATCACGTGAACCTGAACATTACTATAGATTGAAAAAAACATATTGTATACAAAAAATTACGTTAGTCAATATAATATTTCATCATGTTAATCAGGTAATTTCCGTTTTTTTTTATTTTATTTTTTAAAAAAAAATATTTTTTTTTTAATAAAAATTTATTAAACTCACAAACGACCCTTAATCATCTTCTTACCAAGAGAAACTTGTCATTTTTTATAAAAATATTTTGACCTAAATTTATTGGTAATCGCATAAGCTTCCGTATAAGTTAAGGATTATTAACTTGACAAACTTAAAATATTATAATCAAATTGGATTACATCTCATTTATTTAACAAAATCATTTAAAATCGTGGAAAGGAGTGATTTTTTTTTTTTGTATAAAAAAAAAGTTTAAAAAGTTCATTGATACCAAAAGTCAATTTTTGCCTCATAATTCATTAATATTCCGTGGCCATAAAAAAAGAGAAAAATTTTATTAAAAATGCATACTAAGATGATATTCAATATAATTTATATGTTTCAGTCTGAATTAAGAAATTTTTTTCATATGCTAATTTTTTTATTCAAAAAACTTGCAAATTTTCGCGAACCACTTGATTCACTTTCATTTGTGCTGTCATTAAATTCAACTTTAAAAAAAAATATGGTACGACAAAAAATTTAGTTCCTCAAAATAATGTTCGCAACGTTAATTGTTTATTTTTATGGTTCTTTGTTCGTCGTTTTCTTTTATTTTTATTGCAAGGTTTTTTTTTGCAAAAAAAAATTTAAAAAAAATAATTCCTTTAAAAGTTGAGACAATTAAAGGGCAAACATTCAGGAACCATAAAATTCTTGTACCTTGAATTTTTTTCTCTTTTCCTTTCAATCCAGTTTTTAGCAAAAACAGCAGCAGCATTTCTTGCGTGCGTAAAATTGTGGAAAAAAAACATAAAATAAAATTTACATAAATCCGGCAGATATTGTTATACAAACTAAATAAAAAATATAATAAATATCGCAGTCAATAGAAAGTCACACAGAATATTTTATTACTTTGACTTATTTTTTGCGGTGTCGCGAGTGCCTTAAAGTGCGTTACCAGCAATCAACTTATAAAATAAATTTATGGCAAAACTGATGCAATCAATAATTAAAAGTGCATAATTGGAGGTTCACGTTACTCCATTCAACTTATCTGCATGAATTTTAGAAAGTATCGGTTTTTTTCTTTAATTTTTTATGGTACGAAATTCAGTAAATGGCAAAAATTGACGACATTGACTTCACTTGAAAAGTTAATTATGATTAAATTATTATTAATGTGACCTTCATTTACAAAGTATTTTTTTATTAAAAAGTGATGATTGTGCAAATAAAATCGTCTCTTTATGTCAGTTTTCTAAATATTTGACGATGTAGTGTTAAAAAGTGGGTGAATGACCTGTTTTTCGAATTTTGTATCTTCTATCGGCATATAACGCAACGTATGAAAGCAAATCAAAGAAATTTCCGGATTTTTTAGAATTTTTGTGTTATATAATTTGTGTAGTGACAAGCTTTTGAGGTATTTCATCGATACACGAGCTCATAAATGCACACAAGTATGAAACAGATGATAAAAAGAAGAAGTGAAGATTATTAATATTCAATAGATGTATGAGACTGAAAAGAACCTAACTGTACTTTATTGTGATTTAGTGGATTTTTTTTGACAATTTAAGTTGATGTTTGGGTTCGACACGAAATTTTTTAGCATGTCATCTCATATGTCATCACCAAATTAAGACAAAAAAGAGGTGTGTTGTGCAGTTTTTTTTTGCAAACCACCTTTTGTTTTGAAGAAAAATCTAAACTCAGTTAAAAATGTTGAGGTAATTTATGTACCGAACCAAAATTTTTGAAACTGTTTAAAAAATCAATTCTAATATGAAATGAAATATAAAAATTAAAAGATTTTTTTTTAATGAAAAAGATTTCAATGCTTATTAATTTTACTTGAAACTCAGAAAATCATAATTAAAATTTGATAAAATAACAAAAGCAAGGATTTTTAGTTTAAACGAAATTTGAGCCTTTATAAAATTTTGTGGCGCGTGTGTGGTTTATCTTCTAGTTAGATTACGTCTTTTGTCTCATCTTCGTTCTCATATATTCAAAAAATTTCGTGAAGAGTTAATCAGGACTTCGACAGCGATCATAGGACTAGCTAGACCAATTAATGCCATTGATACAGCCATGGACGATGTTGAAAACGTTTCAGTGTGAATAAATTTGGATAAGCTTTGCACGATCGGACGATATTCTATCTGTTGCCACACGCATTTCCAAACAAAATTCCCACAAGAAACAAAACTGACATTATACAAGTGCATGGTTGGAGCCCATATTGACTACTGCAGCTCAATATTGTACCTGAATGGAAAAGAAAAAATTAGAGAAATACAGAAAATCCAAAAAAGAGCATTAAGAATCTTGACGCAGAATCTTGAATATTGAAAGCAGTGTTTTCGAATGTTACAGGAAACTAATTTGTAACTAAATACTAATTTGTATATCGTTTAATGTTTTGATACTAATTTTTAAGGCAACAAAAAATCAACTTCCGAATTACCTGGCTGTGAATATTGAGAAAGTGGGCAACATACAGCCATATAATTTAAGAAATAATACGCATTTGAGACCAAGACAAGAGATTTCGTTTAATGAACAACATTCAGTGTGGTACAACGGTGTCAGACTTTTTTATGAAATGTCAAAACAATATAAAACAAGCTGTGTTAGTATTCAAGAATTTAAAAGAAACGCTCTGAATTACGTGAAAAGTGCAATAAATAAGTTAAAAGGATTTTTCCCAAACATTTTTAACTGGGAACGATAATATTTTTGATTTGCTGATTTAAACAATTTTTTATCACTTTCATTAAGGCATTCATTCTACTTTCTCATCATCAATAAAATCGATATTTAGGTCTCATAGGTAGTTTTGAATTATTCACAATTCTTTTATTGGCTATTAGTTCGACCTACGTCTTGAACTGTCATTCCCATTTTGTGCAGAAGTGTGTCAGTTATAAATATTTCTTCTTAGTATGTGTCCTCTTGACCGCTCATTTGTAAATGTCTTCTTCGACAATAAATTTACTTTGCATGTCAACGATCTTCGGTGCTTTCAGAACAACTTTCAGAAAAGTAAATATTTGCTCATAGATTTTTTTTGTTGTTCTTCTTTCCCAATATTGACAATCAATTAGTGGCTTAACGGTGGTTAATTCGTCAGTCGCTCGGGTGATTCAACCTCACCATTAGCAATAACCATAATTATGAACTAATTACTGCGGCGACACCATTTTTCGCATTCATTTGCATAATTTTATGTTGCGTTACATTCACTTGCATTTTTCTTCTAATTTTTCACTGTTTGTTTCAAAGAAATACAAGAGACTTCAATTACTGGAAAGGTTCAGTATAAAGTTTTAAAATATTCGATACCGAAGTTTTTGAGCATATTTTCAATGTTAAAACCAAAATTTTATTTAAAAAATTGCAAAATTTTCTGTTTGAATTTCGTGTTTTAAAAAAAAAATAAATAAATTAAATTAAAATAAAAAAAATAAATAAATTGAGCTTTGGACGAAAAAACTTTTTAGGTTCCAAAGTAATAATTTTTTCTATTAAGAATTCCAGACATGGAAAATGTTTATTTTTTTCCAAGAGCCAAAATCATTTCCCAAAATTATATTTACCCCAAGATAATGAAAAATAATCCTAAATTAAGTCGATTTTATAAATTTTTTAAGTATTTAATTCTTTAACTTTTAAATTATAAAATTTCCCCATTTTTCTCTGAAAAATTCAATATTTCATTATGATTTTTGAAAATTTTCCGGGAACAAGGTTCCTGATCTTTTTCCAGGACCGAAGAATTTAAATTAATAATTTTTTGAAAATCACATATTTTTGATTTTTTTTAAATCATATTTTTGAATTTTAATTTAAATTAATCAAAAATTTTAATAATTTGTACTATTTAATTTAAAAAAAAAATAAAAATAAATAGTTTTTATATCAAGAAAATTTTATTTAATTTTTATCATAATCCAGAAAATTTTTTTCACTTTTTCAAAAATAAGAATTTCATACTTCAATTTTTTATACATTTTTTGAATCTCTGAAAAAAATAATTTAAATTTTCCACAAGATCCAAGGAATCGAACTTTGAGTGCTAAATTTAGATTCTCCAAGAGATACACATTTATTAACACCCTATATGTATTAAATTTCACAAAACAGATACTATTTCACTTGAAATTTATTTCTTTTTTAAAAGAGAAGATAAAAACAACGCACAATCTTGCACTTTTTTCTTTTGCATAATCACGTGTGTGTGATGTGCACACTTCACAACTTATTGCTCATTCACTTAACTATGGATGATTTTTCATCGTTGCATAATTCACATGGCTTCTTTTAAAGCGATCATTTATGGTAATAACATCACAAAAGAAAGGAGTTGCGATGTTACGCTTATTGACTGTTCGGTGGTTGATGTTGTTTTTTTTAAACATGCGCGCACCACTCGCTTAAACATAAAGAGCAAAAAATGTCTCGTTTTTATTTGTTTTCGCGCACATTATTTTTATCTCATAATAAATAAAATAATAACATCAAAGCGATTCTCTTGTTACTTATTGCGATAATATCTTGCGATTGTGTAATTGTTGATCGAGACAATTTCTTTTTCCAATTTCGAGAGACGCGGTAATGTTACAAGATAATCATGGGACCGGCCGTAACACCAGCAGTATAATTGTCCATTGATGCGTGTAACCCAAATTTAGTTAATGACTGAAAGAGATTAAGCGTAAGGTGAGATGCTTTTTTCGTTGTTTTTTCGCAAATGAACAGAAATTAATGACAGTCCATTATTAAATCATAATTCGAAGGAAGAAAGAAAGAAAAAGTAGTTTTTTCAATGCAATGTAATAATCGATTAAAAACAACATTGACCCAAAATAACAAGCCCAAAAATACTCATTGAACAGAAATTATTCTTAATTTTACATAAAAACAACCGTTACAATGTAAGGTTGCAGTGAAAATAAATTTTAAAAAAAAAAATGTAAAAATTCACTTTTATTTATTACCTTTCATTGACACATAACAACAATGAATGAAGAAATTAAATAAATTGCGTGCAAGCCTTTCTTTAATGAATTTTTATCTTGTTATTTTGGTAAATTAAAATTAAAAAAT
This sequence comes from Culicoides brevitarsis, assembly GCF_036172545.1. Classification (NCBI taxonomy): domain Eukaryota; kingdom Metazoa; phylum Arthropoda; class Insecta; order Diptera; family Ceratopogonidae; genus Culicoides; species Culicoides brevitarsis. Next base: position 18,482,642 of record NC_087087.1, on the reverse strand, counting down.
ACTTAAAGAACCTTGAGAAAAATTGAAATTATTCAAACTGAAGAGAAAGGTTTCCTTAAATATTTTTTTATATAACTTTATGAACAGCAACTTATCGGAAATTTCCATTCAACTTTTCAAAAAACTGTTTTTTGACCTTTCTCAAGCATTAAATTGATTTCTCTCATAAGTTTGTTTTTGTTTATTACTTTTGTTTCTCAAGTTTTATTTTGTGCGTAAATTCCTTGTATTAAAAAAAAACCAAATCATTAACGCATTTTTGGAAGACCTTGTTCGTCGTAAGGACATTTTTTATGTTCAACTTTTTTTTAGCCAATTAGTCCATTTTTGTTGATCAAGATTGTCCAAACAAGTTTAATTTCTTTTTGTCGGTCCTTTATCGATAATTTTTGTTTTTGGCATGATTTTTCGTAAATGTTTTGCATTTATGTGAAAGGTAATTTCACTCCAGCACGTTGACAGTTGATGGTTGATTGAACTTTTTTGCAGTGACAAATTGTCATGGCTGGCGAGAAAATTTCACATCACCCATCATCGTTGCAAACATGTTCAAACAATCGCCCGAGACGACAATAACTGCCCTAGAATGCCGTCAAAAGTGCACTTAATTGCCTTTTAACAAACAAAATAAATAACTTTAGTAAAATTTATTGCGAAAAAGACGATGGCTCGTCTTTTGTTGCAACAACAACAACGCATTTTTATGCGATAACGATAGTAATAATACAGCAACTCACATGCATTGTAAATAAGTTTTTGTGTGTCATGACGATCATTTTTTTTTTGCTCGTTCATTGTTTTTTTTTCACGTTTGTATGTGTTAACAATTTCTCTTTTTTTAAACTTTTTTTATTCGATACATTTTTTCGAGTATTTTATTGACCTTGAGCGGAGTACTATGGAAAATGCAATCAATTGTGTCTATTTAATAATAATTTGTCTACTTCGTGACATTGGTAAAACGCACAAACACGAAAACTGACACAATATTACATATTAGAAATTTGCAAAACGCTATAATTATGTCAAATTGAATAATTTCTTTGTTGTTAGGCGCACATACTTACTCGATTTGATTGAATAATAAATAGCATAAGACGATGATGAATGCGATAAATGATGATTATTATGGTAATTTTGCAACATGCTTATCATTGTTATTGACTTTATGCATTTTGTGTCTTTTTATACGAAAATTGCAATTTTTTACTTTCTTCAAAATGATGAATTGATGTTTAAATTATGACAGAAAGGGAACATCTGATACAAGTTTTTGTATATTTTGTCTTAAAGATTTGTTAAAGCAGATAAATTTTAACAGTCTTATGAGAAAAATATTTTTAAAGTCAAAAAAGTGAAAGAAAGGATCTGATAAATGGATATTCTCACAAAAATTGATTTTTTAAAAGAGAGAAATTACTTGCACTGACCAATCAATTTTCAAGTGAAATAAAAAATTCGAAATTAAGCCAATTTTCAAAGGAAATGTGAACAAGAAATATCCGCTTAAAAATTTAAATTTTCCCTAGTAGCATTTAAAGAATTTTAATAATGTTAAAAAGTCACAATTTAAGCGAGAGTTCCTCACTTTGAGAGAAACTACAGACAAATCAAGACGTATTTTTTTCTATTTCTCAATAATAGGTACATAAAAAGACAAGAAAATCCGTGACTTCAACATTAAATTCTGAAATTTCATCTTCGTTTAATTCAGGTTCCATTTTGTTTTTTGGAATCATCACCCATTTTGTCATTCTCCATCTTATTCAAAATGTACAAAATTAAATTTTTTGAAAAAACAAAATTTCCTTAAGTTTCTTTAAAAAATTGTGATTTTTTTTAAATTTTATCAAAAGCAAGGAAAAAAATATTTTACACGTATTTTTAGTATTAATCAGTGAGTTAATAAATTTAAAAAAAAAATATTTTGCTCTTATGATCTGTATTTTTGTCAAAATTTCTAAATTTGATTTTACTTATAAATCAGAACGTCCTTCACACATTTTTTGAGTTTTTATAAAAAATCGCTCTAAAAATTTCTTCAAACTGTCCTCTTTAATTTTAATTTATTAATTAATTATTATTTTTGAATTAATAAAATTACTTTAAAAATTTAAAAAATTATTTTGAAAAGAAATTTTATAAAAAAAATTGAAAATTGACAAAGATCATATTGAAAAGTTTCAACGAATTTTCAAAAATTCATTAAAATATATAATCTGATCATCTTTAGCAAAACAAAAAAAATCTGTTAAATTCTATTTTTTAGTACAACCAAAGGGTTTCATAATTTTTTAAGGTAAACCGGAAAAATTGTTGGACACTGCTAAATTAATGAAGATCGGTTGTCAATCCATCAAACCTAAAAAATCTCTCTTAAACTAAAAAAAACTCACCTTACTTTCGAAGTTAATCGATCATTATTCAATCAGCATCCGTCAAGTTAAATGTAATAATTTACAGATTCACTTTCATCGTCTTCTTCTTTTTGCGTCTCTCTTTTTTTTTGCGAAGCAGGTTTCGATTTTTGTGCGCGCACTATATTATTAAGTGAAAGGTCACTTCCCACTCACTTCCCAAGCAACCAACAAACAAACAATCAATAAAAAAAATCCCAGACGTGAATAAATTCTCTCAAAATAACTGAGAGATGTAGTAATCATAAAGCATTTTCAAATTAAAATCATGGTGCTCGCGTGTCATCTGCACATCCTAGAGTGGTACTTGCATTTCTTTTCTGCTTCTTTTTGATGATGTTGTTGATGAAAGTACTATTATGATGCAAGTCGCGAAAACGAGAAACCAGTCGTCGTCATAATACAAAACCGGCTTCGTTGGTTGTTTTTGTCGCCTAAAATGGCAAATTTGTGCATTTTTCAAAACGAAACTTTATCGCAAATTTATGTGCGAAAAAATGTAAACAACTGCTTTTGACCTCTTGTGGCTGTCAATGAGGTGCGTATATGCAGTGATGAACCAAACATCATTGTTCGAATAAAAAAAGACGTTTAAATATTATGCAGTTCCGGAAGTGTTCAAGTTTTTTTTTTGGCACGATATGAAGATGATTTTTGCGAAAGATAAATTTATACACTGCAGAAACGGTACCAGTTTTGTTACTTGTTACATGAATTTATCAGTGGTGGAAATAGTGAGGGAACTAAATTTTTAAAAACGTTGCAAGAAATAAAAAAAAATCTCTAAAAAAATATAAATTAATAAAAACAAAAATAATTTATGATTCTTATAAAACTTATTAAATTTATCAATTAAATTTTGATAAAAAAATATTTTAAATTTTATTTTTGAAAAAAAAATAAGTAGGTAAATTAAAATTTTAATACTTTTTATGCAAAATAATTTAAACAATAAATTTTATTTTTTTTTAATTTGGTAAATAGTTAAAAAATTAAAATTATTTTTTAATTAAAATTTATTTTGTTTATAAAAATATAAACATATACTTTTTTCCACCTCCGGAGTTTACGCTGATATTATGCTATAGAAAAGAAATGATTTCGTCTTGAACTTGCATTTTGAATGTTATTTCTTGCTGTGTGCATTTGTGTCTCTGGTGAGCAATAACTGGCTTTTTGCATTACGACACACGAGGAAAACCACTGATTTTGTGTAAGGCACACAAACACAGAGAGATAAGAGCAAGTAAGAGACGCGACAACCAACGACGACGACGATTGGAAAATGTTTTCGTAGATTGCGTGCGTTGTCGCGAGAAATATTTGCTACAACCGCATCATCATTGACAAACGAGCTTGTAAGCCGTTAGCTATGAAATGAAAGTGAAAGAAACATCTTCGTCGTCGCGTTCAACTACGCAGAACGTTCATGCAGAGCGAAATGATTATTATTATTATAACATTAATAAAATAGAGGCACATTAAATGCAGCAGTAAGGCATGCTGCAAGTAAAACGATAGTAAGAGTGGTTTTGTAATCGTTTTTTCAATTACTTGCATCATCTGCAACGAAAAAAAAAGCCAACGAGAATGTTTGGTTTTGTAGATCGACGGTTGTGGTCAGGAAACTGAGAGAGAGAGGTGTCTATAACGAAAGTACAGACAGCACACGCCTTTTAATCATGTGTGTAATAAATACATTTTTATGCCAGTTTTATGAGTTACGATGGAATTCGCCATCCACATATACACATTTAAGTGATAGTGGCAACTAATTGTGCGGTAATTCGAGATTTATTTTACTTATACCTTGTCAATCAGTTAACTTTTTTTTTTACTTTTTTTTTAATGAATTTACCTTGCTTCCGCTTCAATGGTTATTGGCGGTGGCGGGTGTGTTTAATGCATGTGCTACATTGAACTTGCGGCGCGGTGAATGTCAGGATAATTTGACGCTTTAATGACACAAAAATACGAATAAATAGCCCGTGTGATTAATTTTTTGCACTCAAGGCCGGGAAAGTTACTTGAGTTCATGAACGCCGACAAAAAAAAATTCAACAACTTTGACAATTAATGATAATTAAAACAATAAAGACAAACATAAAACGAAATTTGGCGTAAAACACGATGATATTATTTTTCATCATCAGATAAGATCGCAATGGAATCACATATTTGAATGTACTTTTACTTGTTTTTTTTTGCGGTTGTTATTGCACGCATTTAACATATATTTATTTCTACGTGATAGAAATATTTACACAAAAATATTTACTTTTAGGTATAAATTACACATTTTACTCAATATCTATACGTTTTTGTGGTAACATCAACTGCAATGAAATGAAATGAAAATTTTCCAATGACTTGTGGGTGAAAAGTTGTCATGAGCGCATTTTTATGGATTTGATTTTATATGAACTCACTCATCAGCAAGAAATATTTTTTAAATTTAAAAAATTTATTTATCATAATTTTTGTAAACCACAAAGCTATATTAAAACAATTTTTTATCAAACATTAAATAAAATATTACAGATAGTGCTTCCGATTTTATAAAGGAGTAAAATTTTATGAATTCTATAAAAAATTGCTGTGGTTTTGTTTCATTTTAAAGAAAGCTATTATAATGAAATATATTGTTGATAGTATTTATTATGGCTCTTTATAGTAAATATTGATTCCCAAAAATGCCAGAAAAAATGACTTCGCTTTACAGATAAGCAGCTTGTTATATTACTATATGACCTTCTTGATGCTAATGTTTCATTGTTTCATATTTTTCATGACGGTTCTTTTTATAATTCTATCTCCATATATTTGAACATGAGATTTATTTTCGATGTTAGCAGCCGTGCGAATTGGAGGTATATACTGTTCATTGGAACGAAAGTTGGAGTCATTTTGTAGTGCTGCTCTTTTAGCTTAATCAGCCTACCGGTAAATGTGCCACTGGGTAGAAATTAATAAATTGATATTTTTGTTTTTTCTGAAAATAAAAGAAGTTAGTAATTAAACTCAAATTATAGAACATTATTATCAAATAAAAAATTAAATATATTTGTTTTAAATATAATAAAAAGATACTTACAGACAGTCATCCAAAATGGAGCAAAAATCTTTTTTCCTTTTCCGCAAAATGTCAAAACATTAAAAATAGTGACAAACATGCGAAAGTTGATTTTTATTGTCGCTTTATTTTGTACGAAAATACATTAAAATACACGCATTTGGCGTAACTGCTGCGCGTATTTTTCCACACAAACGTTTGATAAATAAACTTGCGTGTAAAATTTTAACTATATTACCGTTATTATTAATATATTTATCATTATGAGGTACAAAATGCACACAAAATGTGTAGTAAAAGTTGCCAATATTTGATTATTATTATTGTCATTATCACATAAAATTTATCGCGGTAGCCTATGGGTATTTATGTTACTTTACATTTTAAAACGTTAAAAATTAAAACATGATGTTTAACGCGTTTCAACTATGTCTCAAACGTTTTCTCATAAATCTTAGTTAGTAATTGAATTTTTTCGTAACTTTTAATTTTATTTATAATTTATCCTGAAGGTGAAGTGAACTAAACACAAAGTCTAACTAGATCAGACTTTTTCAACCACATTTTCACACAATTTCAATAAATATGAGTCACTTCAAGGAAATAAAAAAAATTATCACAACCCACTTTGTCGACAATCGATTTTAAAGTAAAATCAAGTTTTTGACCGAGTAATAAAGATTTATGAGAATTTTGACTCGACTTGGCTTCTAGCAAGAAACCGTTATAAAAAAATTTCTTTTGTCTCTTGAAAAAATATACAAAACGGTCAGTTAATAAATTTATGTCACAATTAACAACAGTATGAAAAATAAGGAAGTTTCTCTTTGATAACGGCGTGATGACTTGCATTAAACATGTTTTCAATATTAGAAAATTATCTTTCACCTTGCTGTCATCTTTTCATCACACTTGATAAATTGCTGTCTCTCGTTTACTGTTTTTTATTTATTATTTTCTTTTTTAGTAAACTAGATCTTAATCAATATTTTTTTGTATTTTTTTCAGATTAATAACGATATCGTCGATACTCTTATTTGGAATAGATGCCCAGTTCATAAGCTCTTTTGGACCGCATTCCAATGAATGTGCCTTAGAATTATCGCCCGCCAGATCATCAGCATTTGATTATAATATTAACTTATTTAGAGGCACATTGTAAGTATATTTTTTTAAATTTAATTTTAGGGCAGTTTTGAAAAATCTTTGAAAATTTTATAAAAATCTTAACTTTAAAATATTAATAACACCCGTTAAAAATATTCTAAAACTCAATTTAAAATTTTATCATCTTAGGGTTTTTTTTGAACCATTTTAATTGAAGACCCTAAAAATGATGAAATTAAGTTTTATTTTATAATTCGAAAATTTTCAAAAATCTTAATTTTCAAAAACAATTAATTAAATTTATTGAAAAATGTTTTTTTTTTTGATTAAAATTATCCAAAAATTTAAAATTTACTTCAAATTTATTATTTTTAAAAATTTTAAGATATAGAATTAAATGAACATTTTTCGAAATTGCAATTTCCTAATTTAACTTGTGAATTTAGTGAACGACTAAACCAGCTTTTAAATAAGAGATAAATCATAAATTAGTCATGATCCAAACATGAGCAATTAGTCTTAAATTGGAATACGTAAAAAAATAATTTTCATGACTGCCGATATCACAATTTATTTAACCGTTCATAAGTGCATTGGACTCAATTCGTTTCCCATAAGAAAGAAGATTTTTGTTTACTTCACTCACCTGGGAAAGGAGTTGACATTCGATCCAATCACAAAAAAATGTTCCTCTTGAAGGGAAAGGATTCCTTCTCAATGTCAGTTTTTTGTGTTAACTTTGGTTTTCGTACCTTCACACGGTAAGAAGGTTAACGGCTGCACGAACGTTTTTTTTCACTTTTGTTTTGACATGCCATTCGAAAAATGTAGCAATATGTTGCCGAACCATAAATTGACGTAAGAAATCTTCAATTAAGAGCAACATATTTTTTTTTACTTTCATTTGTTTCCTTCCTGCAGAAATAAAATTCTGCAGAAAAATATCTTCCAGACTCCAAACACCTGTCGCAACGAATTAACACAAATTCCACTACTCAGGTGATCGTATTTAAAACTCGTGCATCTAATTTGCACACAATGCACCGTCTCGCTACACTTTGTATACATATCTCCGATTGAATAATGAAGATGTTAAACTCGATTTTATTGCCAACATCTCGTTGTTGTTTAACCAAGTAACAACGACATAAAATGCAAACAATAACTTTATAAGTCAATTGTTAAAACGCATTTGATATCATCTGGAAGAAATAAAAGCCACAGACATTGTTTTGGTCTATTATGAAAATTTTTTTTAGGAATATTTCCTCATTTGAAATTAATTCCACTTGAAAAATCTCGATTTGGGCCAGAAATGACACCAAATTAGGTCAACACTTTGAATTTTTTCTCAATCAAGTGAAATCAAGGTTATTTATTTGTAAAAGAGGCCTCTGGGCATCATCTCTCATTACTAACAACTTTATGATTTATTCATGAAATATTTCATTGTTGTGAACTTCTAAGCAACATAGGTCACTGACAGCTGACTCATCATCCGAAGCGAGACAAGATTACACGAAAAAGAAGAGAAACTTTTAATGAGAGTTTTGAAATGGAAACTGTTCTATTTAAATACTTTTGCTTGTCTTGCAGTGATAAAACAATTATTCATATTCACGTTTGTCTTACTTTCGTTCAGAAGCCGATGGAAGCGTTAATGACCTTTAATTTATAACTGACAAGTTGCTGAAAAATCTCTTATAGCTCATCTTGAAGACCGGGCAACCGTTATAATGTTCTATAAAATAAACATCTAATCTGTGTGAGTTAACATGAAATTATTCATGCTCTGCATATTTTTTTTCGTGCACGAAAAATGTCTCTTATGACAAATTAATTCATGTTTCGGAACGATCCAGGCGTCGCTTATGACTTGTTCTTTCGTTCATGAACATTTCAAAAAAAAAATTAACCTTGTTTACGTGAATTTTTAATGTTTAAACAAACAAACATCATAACGACCTTCAATACGCTACATATTTTATCCGGTTGCAAGTTATTTTTTGTCAGCGTCTTGTCTATCCAAGTAAATATAATTCTTTTTTTTTTAACTAAACCACGATCATGTTCAATTCCAACAATGCACGTTAATCTTGATTTAAGGCAAGAACAATTGCGAAAAGTGTTTCACCTTAGAAGTCCAAAATATTTTTAAGGAATAATTTTTGAATAAATTTTAAGTTTTTAATTTTATAATTCAAAATATTATTTAAAATTAATTTTTATTTTTTTTAATTTTTGTATTTAGGTAAGAGCTTTTAGAACATTTTTAAGAAAAAAATTGGAATCGAAATTTAACTCCTAAACTTACGAAGTAAGCATTTTTACGAACATTATTACAAATGTATTGTAGAAGACTGTAGCAAAGGAACGACTCTCAGTAAAGCTTGATCAAAGACCAATTGACTAAAGAACTTGATTCACCTATGAAAGAAGGTCCAAAGAAATTCACATTAGCTTTTTGGTTAATATAAGTTGATGTATGTGAACGAAGAACGAAAATGTGAAACGAATCAACAACTTTGGCAATTCTTTGCTATTTTGCAGATTTCAAACGTGTTCAAATACGCGCAGTGAAATTTGTTATTACTTTTGATACACAATACATGTCATCAGACACAAAGAGAGTGATAGATACTTACAAAACAACACTCTTCAGTAGTGCTTGTAGTAGCCGCACTTGACACTTGCCTTATGCAAAAGTTCTTTAAATCTTAATTTTTTGTGTTATTTGTTTTTGTCTCTTGCACAAAAAAGTTAGGTTCTTAATTATATTTGTGTCGTCAATTAGTTATAAAAAATAGTTTTCCACATTAACTATCACTAATAGCAATTTTTTGAATTTTTTTTATAGTTGCTTGATAACGGCATGTAGTACATGAAAAAAGTGCCGAAACGTCGCAAATAAAGAAAATAAATCAAATGTGGAAATAACACCAAAAAGTATTTTTGACCTATAAAACTTAACAAAAAGATAAAGTTTAAGCATAAAAAAGTCACGAAAAAAAATGAAAAATTATTTAAAATTAATAATTTTCAGTTAAACATTAAATGTTTGCTTATTAACAGAAGATACGAATTTAGTCAAATATCGCCATTTGTACACTTGAATTAAAATTAGAATATCTTTAAAAAGACACAAAAAAACCGTATTTGACACTTTTGACTCCGTAAATCCATTTTAAACTTAAAAACTCAACAAATGACATAAAAAAAATAGCTGGAAGAAAAAGTTATCTAGAATGAAACATGGAACATTTATAAAAATTGCACTTGCCTGATTTATTTTTTGTTCGATTTTCTTTTGTAATATTTTTTATGTTGTTATTATTTACTTATTTGGGTCTCTCTCGTGGGTATATCGACCGAGTGCGCTCACACACATGATCATTGTTAACTCTTATTAAATTTAATAAGAAAAAAAAACTTAATATCATTATTTGCCTGTTAAGAGGTGGTGTTGATGTCATGTAGCTCGTTTGTTTAATTTTATGAATGAAATTAATGGCAATTAGCGAGTTAAATAGACGATTAAAATAGTTTGCAAACAATTTTGATCTTATGTGGGCTAATGCGCATAACTAACATTAATAGCATAAAAACTTTAATAATCATAAATTTATAAAGTGACGATCATCTTAGTCGTCTTCGTAGTTTTTTTTTGTTCCTTCATAACCGCGATCTTTAACGATCCTTTATGTAGGTTAATTTAGTGACATGACAGGTGTCTCAAGATGTTGTGTTAGTTTTTTTTTTGTGCGACAAGAATCAAGTAACAACGAGGTTAATTGCTTCAATGGTTGTCATTTAAATTCAGTTCCTTGATAGTTTCTTGCATTTTTTTGGCAAGAATGACCTCCATCCGACACACAACAAGGTTCGTCACTTGTGGGACATTCAAATCTTTTGTTTGTTTTTCGAACGCGAATCAGATTGAATTTCCTTTCGAAACGGCAAAAAAATCGATGCATTCAGCTCGTAAATCAATTTACTTGTCGAAGCAATCGCCTCCGAGAGACAGACGGTAGTCGAGTTAACTAACGGACTGCTAAAAAGTGTCGTTTTTTGTATTGTATCGTGTTTTGTGTACAGCAACCTTTTCCATCATCAATCAATGTGTTACACAATAAAAATGTGCAGTATTCGATTACAATTAAATCGAGACGACTGTTGTGAATTCATTTTTTTCGATTTTTAAATGGTTTTTAGTCTGTCTGTGGATGTCAAATTAATTTGCGCTTTTCAGGATCAAGGTCTAATTAAGGCTGAACTTTAAATATTTGAAAGGTCAACAAAACGAATAAATTACTTTTTGTTCGATTTTGTCGAAAAATTAAGGGAAAAAAGAAAAATAGGTATTAAAAATTTTAGTAAAAAATTTCTTGTTATAAAAAAAATTAAAAATTTAAAAATAAATGAATTAATTTGTTTATTTTAATGCTAGATTTTTTTTCAAATTTAATTTTAAATTAAAATTAAAATAACCTAAAATTAATTTAAAATCATCATTCAAAAAAAAGCGTGAAAAAAATTTATAATATTTTATAAAAGAAATTTACGAATTTTGAAATTAAAAAAAAAAATAAAATGAATATTTTTATTTGAATTTTTTTAAATTTCAAAATTTTAATTTTTTTTTTAAATTTAATATTGGAGAAAATTAAATTAAATTAAAAAAAATAATAAATAAATAAATTTAAAAATTTATTGATAATTAAAAATCAAAAAAAAAATAAATAAAAAAGAAATTAATTAAATTTATAATCAAATTAAAAATTTTAAAGAAATTAAAAATAACCGAAATGCGCTAGTGACTAATGATAAAAATTTTTTTAAAAAATTTTCGACTTAATTTATTGCTTTTTGATGTCTAATTTATTGATGTTGTTGGAACTTTTGCTGTGTAATCGTGGTGATGATTTGTGTTCATACAGCCGTCAATTATGATTATTTCATCAATTAATTTATCATTGCGATCATGTACGAATTTTTTTAAAACATTTTTTTTGTCTTTCTAGAAATCCCTACACACACGGAAGTACTTGCATCACATACGATGCCGTCAATGCAGCTTATTTGGATGCCAGAAAGAGAATTCGTGTCCACTATCCCAAAGGTGACTGGAAAACTGAAGATATTGCCTCCGTTGGAGAGTTGATTCTTGATATTTCGATCCAACTTGCCAGACAGTGAGTATTAATTAATTTTTTTTCTAAAAATTCAAGTTTTATAAAAAAATTCTTTTAGATATGGTTTGTCGTACGAAGACATCGAAAAGGGACTTCCCACAATTGACACCTCAAAAACGCTCATCCGTGAAGTTTGTCCGCCCTTCTTGTCGGGCGTCGAATGTCGTCCCGGAAAATATCGTCGTGTCGATGGTTTATGCAACAATTTGGAAAATCCAACGTGGGGTGCTGCCATGACGCCGTTCCAACGTCTTATCGGTCCCTTGTACGCTGACGGCATCAATGCACCACGTATTTCCGTTACCGGTCGTGATTTGCCATTATCGCGTGTCGTTTCGCGTACCATCCATCCCGACGAAGGTTACCACGATCATGCTGGAACCGTTATGGTAATTGCCTGGGGTCAATTTATGGATCACGATTTCACGTTAACCGGAACGCCACTCGACCCGATCAACAGAAACGATCCCGAGGAGTGCTGTCATCGTCCGCTCCACTTGAAGCATCCTTACTGCAATGAAATTCGCGTGCCTGACGACGATTACTTCTATCGCTTGTTCAAAGTTAAGTGCATCGATTTTGTGCGTGGCTTCCCATCGCCAAGAGCCGGCTGCAGACTCGGCTCGCGTATTCAATTCAACACTTTGACATCCGTTATCGATGGAAACACGATTTATGGCGTCAACGAGAAATTCACGAGAAAATTGCGAACCGGTTATGGAGGTTTGCTTCGCATGAACCCGATCTTCCGCGAATATGGATTGAAGGATTTGTTGCCCTTGAAGTTGGATATCCCAGATGAAGGTTGCACGCGTCCCAACAAAGACATGTATTGCTTCGAAGCCGGAGAAATTCGTGTGAATGAACAATTGGTCTTGACGACGATGCATACATTACTTGCACGTGAACATAATCGTGTTGCCGAGAAACTTGCTGAAATTAATCCTCATTGTAAGTTTTTTTTGCATTTTTTTTTATTTAATTTTTTTTTAAATCTCAGTCGAAAATATTTAATAATATTGGTGATTTTTAATTTTTAAAGTGTTTTTGGTCAAATATTTTAATTAAATAATAAAAATTAAATTTTATAAAAAAAAAATAAAAACGGATTAAAGCTTCATAAAAATTAAATTTGTATTTTTAATTAAATATTGAAATGTAATTCGAAATTTTTTAACTAATTTTTAAATCAAATATTGATTAAAACTTAATTTATTTAAATATTAAATTAAATTAAATATAAAATTAATTATCAAATTAAAAAAATTTGAATTCGAAATTTTTTTTAATTTTTGTCTCACAACTTTTTTTTCCTATCGGAACATGTTTTTTCATATAAAAAGACTGAATTTTAATATTTTTTGACTGATGTAAAAAAAAATTAAAGAAAAGTTTCATCAAAACCAGTTAAAAAATTTTACAAAAATATATTCAGAAATTTTCTGATTTTTTTTTTTTTTTTTTTTTTAGAAAAATAAATATTTTTTAATTTTTTGTTTGTAATTTTTTAACGTTTTTGGATGTTCAACGTTACTTTTTAACATTTTAATAATTTAACATATTATTTTTTTTAAATTTGAACGCAAAATTAGAGAAAAATTAAACAAAATTACAAAATTAAAAAAAAAAAATTATTTTGGCTACGTGACTTTAAAAATTTCCTCCTGTATTTAATAGAAAACGTCTTATTTAAGCAAATTTACCCATTCTTTGGTATATTCAATTACACTTTATGATTTTTTATTCGAAAAATTCCTAAAAATATTAAAAATATTCTAATTTTAATTTAATTTTTATTTTTCCCAAAACAAAAAATTGGAAATATAAAAATTATTCGCCTTGATAAAAATTAATTAAAAAAATATTTTTCAAAAAATAATTAATTTTAAAATTAAAAAGATAGCATCAAAAATTAAAAACTTTATAAAAATTATCAAAAGTAACAAAATTTTTATTAAATATTTTTTTCTACCTCTAGGGGATGACGAAACTCTCTTCCAAGAAGCACGTCGCATCAACATCGGTGTCATCCAACACATCACCTACAACGAATTCTTGCCAATTCTCTTGGGCAAAGAAGTTATGGAGAAATTCGGACTTTTGCTCCAAAAAGACGGCTACTGGGACGGTTATGATCCACATGTCAATCCCTCAATTATTGACGCTTTCTCTGCTGCTGCCTTCCGTTTCGGTCACTCTTTGTTACCGACTGCCGTTGAACGTTGGTCCAAAGCCCACAAATTCATTGCTTCCAAACGTTTGTCTGACCTCATTCGTCGTCCTTACGATTTGTACCGTGCTGGCGTCATCGACGAGTACTACATGGGCTTAATGAACCAAGTTGCCCAAGCCATGGACGACTCAATCACGCAAGAAGTCACGAATCACTTGTTCAAGAAGGAAGGAAATCGCTTCGGTATGGATTTGGTTTCGTTCAACATGCAACGTGGACGTGAATTTGGTGTGCCCGGCTACATGGAATACCGTAAATTCTGCGGATTGCCAACTGCCAACAGTTTCGAGGAATTATTCGGTGCCATGCCCAACGAGACCGTTCGTCGTTATTCATCCATTTTCGAGTAAGCCCTTAAATTTTATTTTTTCTTTGAATTTTTAATAAAAAAAATTTTTTAGATCTCCTGCTGACGTCGATTTATGGTCTGGTGGCGTTTCTGAGCGTTCCTTGCCCGGCAGCATGTTAGGACCGACCTTCGCTTGCATCATTGCCACTCAATTCAGCTACGTTCGTCGTGGAGATCGTTTCTGGTATGAATTACCAAACCAACCGTCGTCCTTCACACCGGAACAATTGCAAGAAATCCGTAAAGCCAGTTTGGCGCGTCTCATTTGCGACAACACTGATTTGATTGATACCGTTCAAATTTACCCGATGGTGTTGCCAGATCATGAAATGTGAGTAAAATTTTGAAAAATTGCTTTTTTAATGGAATAAATTTAATTTTACTAAAGATTTTTATTAAATTTTTTGTAACAATTTTTAATTTTCAAATATTTAAATTTTTAAACAGAAATTTTTAATTTAAATTTTGTTTTATTTATATTTTTAAATAAAAAAATTATTTAAAAAATATATTTTTTTTTGTTAAATGAAATTATTAATTTTTTAATTTTATTATTTTTATTATTAATAATTTTTAATTTTAAAATTATATTAATTTTTTAGTTAAAAAATTTTAAAATTAATTTTAATTTTTTTTTAAATTATTTTTTATTTATTTATTTTTTTTTCAATTTAAAAAAATATTTTAAAAAATTTTAATTATTTTATTTAATTTTTTTTTTAAATTTAATTTAAATTTTACTTAATTTTTTTAGTAACCCACGTGTGCCATGCAAAGCCGGAATCATCCCAAGTATAGATTTAACAAAATGGGCAGATCATGATCACGGACATGCCTCACCAAGCCACTACGTAAGTCCTTTTAGACCAAAAATAAAATATTTTTCTAATTTTTTTTATTAATTTTTTTAGCACGTTCTCAATGACATTTCCGACACAGTGGTAAGCTTCAGAAAATAAATAAAACACTTTAGCTAAATTATCATGTACAGAAAAATGCACAACAACAAAAAAAAATCATCTCTCTCTATCTATCTATAATTATTTTATTGTAATGTTGTAATTTGACGCGTACATTGCCTCCTTACTACTCATCAAAAGCATCATCTTTCATAGAATAAAGACTTTTTACAGCAAGTTAAGAAATAAAAAACCATATTTTTGTAGTGAAAGTTGAGGTGCATTACCATTGTTAGACGTTGAAGAGTTATTAAAAAGGTCAAAATGTTATTTTTTAACCGGTTTATCATCAACGACGTACGACCTGCCGCCGGTTCAATAACCTCCGATCTCTGACAATGAAATGCACATGCAAAACAGTAAATAAAATTAACGAATAAATGGGAAAAGGGTTCTCATAGTTGCCATATTGTTACACAAAAAAAATAAAATAACGTTCCATTATATAAAATCGAGGGACGAAAAGAGCTTCTTTTATACAGCAAAATATTTCGAACTTTTTTCCGCATTCATGACACACAATTGGGTTAAAAGCTCTCTCTATTTCCCCAAGTAGAAATTCTACAAAAAAAATAGAATTAAGTTCCATCAAAAATCAATCGAAAATTTTTTATACGTAAAATCCTATTTTAGTCTTTTTAGAAAAAATAAATTTAAAAAAAAAACAAAGACTTAAAATATTTGGAAAAAAATTAAATATTTTTTCGATTGATTGACCTCTTCTTTCTAGAAATTTTCGTCATTTTTATTTTAAAAAAATCTTAGATAATTTATTTTTTATTAGTTTAATATTTTTTCGGACCTTTTTTGGCAGAACCTTCAAAAAAAAATTAATGTAAATAAATTTTAAAAAATGACGAAAAAATAAAAATGAGCAACGAACAAGTAATTTTAAGTTTACAAAATGGAAAAAAATGAAGAAAACATGTAAATATTATTAAAGTAATTCATTTTGTACCATAAAGAAGTTATAAAAATTTTCTTGTTTTATCGTTTATAATTTAAATTTATAATAAAAAAAAATCTTTAAAAATTGAATCTATGCTTATTTATTTTTTTTAGATCAGTCCACACTCTTAATCCCTAAAAAGCACCGCCAACTATTTATTTTAAAATATCCTTGCACTTTTCTAATTATATTATTTTAGCTTTATTTTTAGAGAAATAATTTAAAAAAAAATATTAGAATAAATTTTTAAGGTAATGTATATAAAATGTCTGTAAATAAAGTAGAAACGCGCTTTTTCTATTTTCTGCTATTATTTGACGGATATTTTTTTTTACTAAATGACAGACGAACACTGACAGGTTTGTAAAAATAATTAAAATTTAATTTTGACAACTACTTTAGGAAATTTAACGGCCAAAATTTAATTAATTTTTTCAGAATTAAAAAAAATATTTATACCTAAATACTTTTTCTTATGAAATTTTTGAGAATAAAATTTATTTTTTAATTTTAATTATCAAATTTTTAAAGAAATTTCTTTAACTTTTGCATTTTAAAATCATTTTTTTTTTCTAAATTTTTCCATTTTTTGTGTTTTTTTTAAATTTATTTAAAAATATTTTTCTTGGAAAATGGCTTTCTTATAAAAAATAATTAAAATTAAAAAAAAAGAAGTTAAAAATTAAAATTAAAAATTGCTTAATTTTCATCAATGTTTTTTTTTATTTTTTCCCATTGGATTTTTGAATTTTTAAATGAGAGAAAAATTTTGGAGTTAATTTATTTTTAAATAGTTTAATAATTTTCAAATAATTTAAATAAATAAATTTACTCTAAAATTTTTCTCCCATTTTAAAATTCAAAAATCCAATGGGAAAAAAAATAAAAAAAAACATTAATTAAAATTAAGCAATTTTAAATTTTAACTTCAATTTTTTTTTTATTTTAATTATTTTTTTATAAGAAAGCCGTAAACATTTTTAAACAAAATATTGAAAAATTAAAAATAATTTTAAATTTTCAAAACACATTTTTTAGAAAAATTAATTGGCCTTACTAAAAATAAATAAAACAAAGCAAGAATATTTTTTAGCAAAAAAAAAATTAAATAAAAAAATAAAATCTTTGATAATTCGGGAACATAAAAATAAACCCTCAAATATTTAATAAAATAAAAAAAATTATTATTTACAGAACGAACCGCTACCACTGCGAAAGTACAAACGACAATTACGTCGCATGCACACCCCAAACATCTCTCCCTACAAGCATCCACGTCGGTATTTCCAACTTCGCCGCATCAAGCGATCCACTGAAACGACCGAAAGCGAAGCTGCTCCAAGTATGACTTACGCCTCTTACATCAAGCATTACGAGCCCGTCTACGAAACCCGTTACAAAGGAAATCCCTTTGAAAATAAACGAAAGGACAAAAAACCACCCACCAGCGTTCACAAATCCGTTCACAAAACAAAGCCATCCGAACTGGAAGATCTCGCCGACGACCATTTCTTCCACGATCAAGTCCGTCGCGACAGAAAATTAAAAGATCACTCACTGAAAAAAGACGTCGAGGTGTTTGATTTGAAGCCAATCCGGAGAATTGAGGACAGCGATGAAGAAAAACCGACCGAAAAACCAGTAATTTTGACGAAAGATTCGGAAGAAAAAAACTTTGAGTTCGTTCATGACTCAAAAAGGCTGGGAAAAAATGCAAAATTTAAATTTAACTTGGAAAAAGAGCTGGAAGGACTCAAATGTGCCGAGTGTGAAAGCTTGGATTCCATTCCGGAGAGCGAAGAAATCGAAAGTGACCAGGAAAAGGCGAAAATCATCGACGATTTTCAAAGTAGAGTATTTAGTAGAAGGGAAAAACAGGTAAATGTGTAAATTTTTTTAATGTTAATTTAGCAACTAAGAGAACTCCTAACCGGAAGAAAGAATAAAATTTTATTTATTTTTGCTTTCACGTGTAAACTTTGGTTTATTTTCTTTGTCATAAATACTTTTTTCGCTGATAACTGTTAAGCAGAAACGTTTCCATTCGACATTTATCTTACAAAACTAAACAAAAATTAGGAACTAACACGAGACCATCAGCACGCAGTCTCCGGTCCATTTAAGCTTCAATTTTGTTCAAAAATGGCGCAATTGAGGCGATATCCTCGCAATCTGGAATAATTTTTCCCTTGAATTTGACGCAAGCATCAGCGCATCGCTCGCCCTCGAAGTAACTGCCAAACATTTTCTTGCATTGTGCGCAATTACGGATGCAAACACCAAGAAAATCAAAGCCTCCCATCAAATCTGCAAGTGAAAAGTTGTGAAAAGTCACGTGGTTGCGATTTAAATTCTTACCTAAGGCGGGATTGGCTTCAGTTTGTGTGGCAGCTAGCAATGCAAAGGCAACGACGATGAAGACAACGGTCAATTTCAATGAGGATGAAGCCATGATTTGATTTAAATTCTGCGGAAGAAAGCAAGACAGACGTGATTTTGCAAAAAAAATATTTATAAAGTTGTCGTTTGATAAATTTCCAACGATGGATATCGCATTTTTATATCGTTAACCACGTGGCTTTAAAAAATTTTTGGTCACGTGGTTTATTAATTTTTTGAACTTGGTGTCCTGAAAAAATTTCAAACATCGTGACTAGATTTTTTTTAAAAACCACGTGACTTGAAATGTTTTTTAAATAACCTGACTTGAAAATTTTTCAAACCACGTGCCCTTATATTTTTAAACCACGTGATCAAAGTGATTTGAGGAGTTTTCAAACCAAATGATTCAAAATTTTTTAAACCACGTGACCTGCATTATTTTAAACCACCTGAGAAATTTTCAAACCACGTGACTTGAAATAATTTTTAAATCACATGATTTAAAAAAATTTTAAACCTAAAGAATTTTAGACCACGTGACCTAAAAAATATTTGAGCCACGAAAATTGAGAAATTTTCATAAAACGTAACTTGATCTTATTTAAACTACGTGACTTGAATTTTTTTAAACCACGTGATTTCAAATGTTTTTCAAACCACCTGACTTGAGAAATTTTGATTTTAAACGGAATAATTTTAAACCAAGTGACTTGAGAATTTTAAAAATTACGTGATCTAAGAAGTTTATAAACCACGTGGTTACAAAATTTTTAAAATCTCGTGACTTAAAATTTTTTAAACCACGTGGCTTCAGAAATAAAAAGTTTTCAAAGTTTTTTCAAAAATTTGTCACGTTTCGTGAATATTTTTTCAAACCACGTGACTTGTTTTTTTTTCTAAGTGTGATATTTACGTGCCCTAAAAATTTTTTAAACCATGTTTAAAACCACGTGGCCTGGGAAATTACCTAACTTCAAAATTTTAACCCACGTGACCTGAAAAAACTTTAAGCTACGTGACTTGAAAAATCTTAAAATCTGAGAAACTTTAAAACCACGTGACCTTTAAAATATGTTAAACCACGAGACTTTAATCCCAGAGTAAAACCGCATTTTTTCTTCAAAATGCGGTAAAAAAAAATAATAATTTGCACACAATAGCCGAAACTAAATCAGGTCGTCAGACAAGTTGAATAACAATAAAAATTTTGTGACGTCTGTTGTTACCTTCTAGTGGATCTTGCGAAATAGTATTTCAATCGAAAAATTTGTAAATTTTTTGTGAGTTACTTTCCTACTCTTGTCAATGCTCAAACTTAACTGGTTTTGTTGTGGTAACGTCCATTGTATTTATACAAAATCACACATTTTTCTTGCAAGAATTTGCCTTTCGCAGCGGCGCAAAATAACGTGTCTGGTCAACGAGACGTCGTACATGGAACGTAGGTACGGCAAAGACAGAAAAAGGATCCACCACATGACAACTTCCTGTCTTGTCGAAACATTCTAGAGAGAAGAGTTATGGACAATGCGATGATATATTGCTCAACTTGCGCGGTCTGTGTGTGGAGTAGAAGAGATAATTTAATGGAATAACTTAGTTAAGATCATGCTGTGTCGTTCTTCTTTTTTTTTTTTTGACTGGATCGAAGTGGATTGAGATCAGGTTTTGCGGTTTATGTGATAGGCGTTCGGTTAAAAGAATAAATATAACGGAAATTTTTTTTTCGCTAAGTTGCGGTGATATATGAGGGGTGATTAGTATAGACGAAGAGGTGATTGTCCTCCCGAATTGATGAAATTTTGGTGAAAAGTCTGATTTTTGTGAGTAAAAGTTGTCTAGAATAATTCTATGTAAAATTTCATTCGTTTTTTTTTTAATTTAAAAAAAAATAAAATTAAGTTAAATTAATTTTTTAATAAATTCATTAATTAAATTTAAAATTTATCAATAAATTTGAACTTGCTTTAAAAAAATAATCATTAAATTTCAATTAATTTTTGTTTTTTAAATTATTTATTTTATTTCGATTGTGAAAAATTTTGTGACGAAATTATACCTATTTTAAAATAATTTTTATTTTCCATAAAAAAAATAAAAGAAAATATTTTTCTAAATTAATTATATTTTTAACTTTTTTCTAAAAAAAAAATGTATTAAAAATAGGTATTCTTGTTAAAATAAATTAAAATGAGTATTTTTAACTTTTAACAGTTTTTTCACTCATGAAATAGAATTATTTTTATTTAAATTTTTTGACAAAAATTCAAAATATAGAGACTTTAACTTTAATTTATTGAGCCTTTTAATAATTGAATGATTCACAACAGTAGGTAAGTATCCTTAATTTTTTTCTTAGAAAAATTATTAAAAAATTTCTTTCTTCATTTAAATTATTATTTTTTTAATCATTAATATTTTTGAAAAAAATATTTAAACTAATTTTTTTTCAATCATTTTTAAAAAAATAAAGAAAATTTTCTACCTAGTTCCAACCAAGAAATTTCTCAAAAATCAGAAAAAAATCTATTTTGTTTAAAAAAAAACAAAGAACTTTTAATGACAAAAAAATAAAAACAACACTTTTTGGTTTAAAAACATTTTTATATTTTATTTTATTTCATTTTGGAAAAAAAACTCGAACAAAATTTTTCTTGGTCTCTCTTATTTCGGATCCAAGTCTGATTCCATTTGACGTAATACATCAGCTTGGAAGTTCCAGCATCATGCAAATTTATCCATTTCTCCTTGCACGAGTTACTACATTACTCACCTCTTTGGATAGCTGCTGCTGAACGGTTGAGAGAAAAAATTAACAGATTAAAGATCAAATGCATAAAAAAACGAATTTCACAGAAGTGGAAACATTAAAAAATAAATTTTTAAATAATTTATAGACTTGGTTGATTGTGATGATGATAAACTTTTTTTTAAAGGTAAAACTTGTGTGATGTGGGGGACAAACGGAAATATTTTTCTCTCATTTTTAACTAGACAAAATATTTGAAAGTGCAACTTGAAGTCCATGGGAGTGCACTTGGCCTACTATATAAAATTATTTTTATCATATGATTTACTAAGAAATCGTGAAATTCTTTTCTAAACATCAAAATTCTTCAAAAAAAAAAAGTGATTCACACGTGGTCGAAGATTTATCGATAAAATAATGAGAGTTAATCAATCAATTTGTTTATTTTGGTTTAATATTTATATATTTTATGATAATTTACCGTTTTTATACCGTTAATCTTTTTCATGCCGCATCGTCCGGACTTCCGCAATTCTGGATTATTTTTAAGTCATTTTTTTTTTTGCACATACAAAAAACCGTGTCGGCGTATAGAACTTTAATGTCGCACATTTTTCATAACTCGGTAAAAGGCGAATACCGAATAATACCAGTTTCTTGTCTCGGAGTGATTTTTACATTCTTTTCCTCATATTTGAAGAGTTATTTTTAGTTTCATTCATTTGCATGTGTCTGCCTGTGCTTTGTTGTTGATGTCACTTTTGATTTTTCACACAATTAATTTTAAATTTTTTCGATTTGTTTAAATAATTTGATATCGAAACGAGCTTTCCGAGGAAAAATTGGTCTGTCCGTATGTAGATTCGAGAAATTTTTAAACGAAATAAAACATAAGAATATTTTTAATTAATTTTAATTTATTTTGATTTTTTGTAAAAAAATAAATGAAATAAAATTAAAATAAAAAAAATTATTTAAAATTTTGTAAGATTTTGAATAATTTATTTTTTAAATAAAAATTTAATAAAAAATATTTTTTTAAATAAAAAAGGAATGAATAAATTTAAAATAATGAAAAAAAAATTAAATTTTTTGCTTACGGTTTTTAAATTTTTTAAAATTATTTTTGCATTTTTTTTTTTCACCAAAAAATCAAAATAAATTAATTTTTTTTCTTTTGATTTCCGCAAATTTTTATTCTTGATTTTATTTATTTTTAATTTATTTATTTTTTTTAAATGAAAAAAAAGAAGATTAAAAAAATGTCTTGAAAAATAAAATTATCTAAAAGTTGAATAATACGCTTACGTCCGTCGAATCCATCGAAGTTTTACTAAAAATCGTTAATTAATCGGATGCTTTTTTGGTATAAAACCAATGAAAAATTACGAGACTTTCACTCTAGGATGCTTTCACACAGAAGATTTTGTAAATGCCAAACGAAACCCTGAATATTTGTTTTTTTTTGTCAATATTTATTTGTATCATTTTAAAATTTGTTATTTAAAATATTTTATACACATTACAATTATTTGTTGCATAAATGAATAAATTTTTTCCTATTTAAAATCGTCAATATTAGTAGCTTTTATTATTTTATATAATAAATAAAAAATTAAGAATTTACGTCTAATAATACAACTTCTGAGAGGATTAAGAACGAATTTCTATACAAGGATCTCTTTCGTCGTTTTGTGGTGCGAAACCCTTCTAGAAGTTTTAGTTTTTTTTTTTGTTGAATCATTTTGCTATTTTTTATACATTATTTTCTCTTCATTTCATTTTGTTATTTTTTTTTTTTTTTGCTTTATATAAATATTGCGTTTAGTTTGAATAATTTTCTATTTAAATAAAAAAATATTATTTTTTTTCTCATCTGAAAAATATCAGAAAATGGTCTGTTCAATTAAAATTATTTGTATTAACACTTAAACCTATGAAGCAATTGTAGCGGTCTCATTTTATCCTTTTTCGTTCACGTCTTTTATCGTTTCTTTCATTTTTTTTTTCTAAGGAAACCCGGATATTTTTCGGTGATACTTTTTTGTTCGTTCAATTTTTGATTTTTCAATTATTGAAATCGTCGATTTTGCATCCTAGGTGGACCTTGATTGTTGCTATAAAAAATAGATCAAATTTATTTCTGGTGTGAAAATTTCGAAAATTTGAGACGGTTTGGTAGAGTTTTGTGGACATAACTAATGACGCATGAAACGGGTAAATAACGCATAAATTGACAGTCACGCGACTGTGTTCGCAATAATAGTTTTCGTTAAAGGCCGCATATCGAGGACAAAACACAAAAGAAAATCGAAGACGTTCGGAAATGGAAAAACTTACCGTGGCCCGGGTCCTCCTAATGGAGGGAATTGTTGATTGTATGCCTGGTTTGAGCCTTGGTTGGGACGTCCGCCAAAGTTTCCGCTATTGTTGCCGCCACCGCCGCCGCCGCCAAAGTTACTAAAATGAGAAAAATTAATATTTTTTAAACTTCATAAAAAACATAAAAACAAAAAAAAGCTTTAAATTTTCAAATTTAGTTTAAAACTAAGAATATTCAATAAAAAATTATTTATTAATTTTTTTTTTTGTTAATTTTTTTTAAAGATAAAAGTTTTGTCAATTAAAAATTATTTATTAATTTTTTTTTTTGTTAATTTTTTTTAAAGATAAAAGTTTTTTTAATTTTTATTATTAAAATGATTCAGGGGGAAAAATAAAAATAATAAAAAAATAAGGTTTTGACATTTAATTTTAAGCCGTTTAAAATAAAATTTAATAATTTTGTTTAAAATAAGTTTTTAAATACGAATTTCGATAAAATTTATTTTTAAGCTTTTACTCTAATTTTTTACTTAAATAAAAGTAAAAGTTTCAATTTTAAAAAAAAAATAAATAAAAAAATTTTCAATTTTCACACAAAAAAATGGTTTTGTAGAATTTTTAACTTCTTTCCAAATTTTTTTTTAGAAATTCAAATGTAGTTTAATACATTTAAATTAAATCAAAAATATAAATAATTTATGAAATTAAGGGTTTTGTTAAAAAAAAATCAAATAAAATAAAAATAAATAAAAATTGAAGAAAAAAATAAGAATTTTCTTTGGAAAATTTGCTTTCGTAAAAATTATTCATTTTTTAACAGTTTCCAGCAATTTTATGAATATTTTTCATGGTTTTCTAGATTTTTAAATGAGACATCAGACAAAACTTCTGATTTCTTTTGAAGAAATTTTAAAATCTCTTACCTTCCTCTGTTGAAATTCGGTTTGGGGCCTCCTCCTTGCGAATTAAACCCTCCGCCTTGCGAATTAAACCCTCCGCCTCTATTAAAACCTCCTTGTCGTGGGCCACTATTGTCATTCCGGTTAAATCCGCCTTGACGGAATCCTCCTCCGCTGCTGCCCCCGCCGCCTCCAGGAGCTCCTCGTTGAAATCCGCCGCCGCCGCCGCCACTTCTTTGTTGCGGTCCACTATTATCGTAGGGCAACGCAAATCCTCGTCTATCTTGATTGCTAAATCCAAAGTTGTTGTCATCGAATCCGCCATTGCCACCACCGGCACCTCCAAAAACTGGCGGAGGTTGCATCGGTCCACTATTCATGTCATTTCGTCCTCCACGGTTGAAGTCATTTCCACGATTTCCACCGCCGCCGCCGCCATACGGATTGTTTCGTCTCATGGGAGCATCACGCCCGCGACGCATCGGACCTCCGCCATTGTTATTGCCACGCATTGGCCCACCTTGTCTCGGTCCGCCTCGTTGGAATCCGCCGCCGCCGCCGCGAGGACCTTGATTTCCATCTTGTCGCTTTTGTCCGCGATCCTTAATGCGACCTGGCTCCACAACAATGGATTGTCCATTGAACATCGTGTTATTGAGCGACGCGATGGCATTTTGGGCCATTTCTTCCGTTTGCATCCAAACAAAGCCGCACTTGTTCATGATGTCACATTCGGTCACAACACCGAAATTTTCGAAGAGTCTCCTGAGTTCTTCGGGTTTTGTGCCACCCGGTAGGCTTCCAACGAATACTTTTGTGTTCTGTAATGAGAAAAATGAGGAAATTAGACTTAAAAATGCAAAAATAAACAATGTTATGAAATTGTGGCATCCTTTGGCGTCTTATTATTTTTGTCCATAATTTGTGTAATAACGAATTTTCGCGAAATCTACGAATATCAGCGGGAACTTTGAGCTTCAAGGACTTACCGGAATCATTTTTCGTCTGTAAAAAGTGGGTTTTTGTCAAGGATTTTTAATTAAATAGTTTTTGTTTTTAATAATTCGGGGAAATCTACGTAGACATCACTTTCAGTCGTCTCATTTTCGATCGAATTAGCAGGTGGCGATTTCTTATGCTGCTTGAATAGGTGGCGCTGCTTTATAATTTATATTCGTGTTTAAATAATTTGACCGTTGGAAGTTCATTAGGGAGCTCTCAGGCCTATTTGAAGACATTTAAGGTTTTTTGGCGAGTTGGGAGCTCGAAAGAACCGATTTTACCTCCTGTAACCTGAAATCTTATCTCCCAGATTTTCTTTTTCTGATTTTGACTCCACACACTCAACAAGGTCTTTTTAGAAGCTCAAAAAGTCCAATTTTGGTCTTTTGAAAGCTTCTATAGATCTTATTTCGCTGTCTTGCGATTGTTGAAGACCTGGAATTAAACAAAAATTAAGAAATCGATCCTAATTGAAGCTTCTAATGAGTTTTTTTAGTCAAAAGTTAATTTAATTTTGACTCATTCTCAAGAAAAAGTATTTTTGACCCTGAAAAAATCATAAAATTGTCAAATTATGACTAAAATGATAAACTTTTATGTTTTTTTTTAATTTACTAAAATTTCCAGAACAAAAATTTTAAATTTATATGCGTGAAAAATGTTAAAATTTATTTTCTTCACTTATTCATGTAAAATCTTCAAAAATAAATTTGAAATAAAAATTGTATCAAATGTTTTATTATTTTATTAACGATGGAATTATTTAAGAAATTAATAAATTTATTTATTTTTTAAAAAAATAATTCATATAAAATTCAAATTATAACTAATTAATTTATTTATTTTTAATTTTTTAAATTTTTTTGTCAATATTTTTTAATTTGATTTTGTCAAAAAATTTAAAATATTAAATTTCAAAAATAAAAATTTAAAAGAGCATTAAAAATTTCATTCATTTTGAAAAAAACAATTTTCAAAGCCACAAAAAGTTAATTTACACTTAATAAAATTTAACCATCCAATATGCAGTTCATCATTTTTTAAAGACACGATTACCGTCAAAAAATAATTACAACCCATAATTTAATTTAATTTAATAACAAAATATTGCACAAAAATGGCATGAACGAAATTCTAATAACTAAGTAAATAGCTAAAACTTACAACAAATAACGAAAAATATATAAATTAAAATGACACTTTGAATACAAATTTTTCATTTAACTTTTGAGGGCAACTGATGCATGTGAATAAAAGTGCATGTTGCTTTTGAAAACGATTATTACTAACTAACATGAATCTTTTGAAACAAAATTGAAATAATAAAATGAAGAGTGCATGGCACAAAAAAAAAGAGTAAAAAATCGTAAAATCAAACAAACAAAAAATTACAAGAGGTATTTTTAATAAAATATTTTTTTTGTGGTTAAAATAGAACACACGTTCGCATGTTTCATTAAAAAACGAGCATTTACTTAAGATTTGGGTGGTTGAACTAGTGCTTTAATAATAACATCTCAGACACGAGCACGCATGAATGAATGGTAGTACCATCTCACTTAAAGTTTTAATTTTACTTATTACATGATTTTTATATTAAAGCAGGATCAAGATTGAACAATTTCATGCTATATTGTTATTGTTATAATTTTACGTAACTGATTATTGTTGTTTTTAACAAAATGTAATTGGATGCAATGCATGAAGAAGATGCAAACGCAGATCAGATGATGAAGAGGGTGATACAGGTGAGATATTTGTTTTATGTTATATTTTATTCAGATCAGATCAGATTTTATTTTTTAGAAAATTATAGAAAGCTCCGATAAATTACGAAAATTACAAAAAATAAAAAAAATATATAAAATGTTTAAAATTAGATATTTCAAAAGTTATTTTTTTTTTTTCATTTATAGAGAAACCTTTAAGTTTTCTCTTTTTTTTAAATTATAAAAAAGTTATTTTAATCAACTTGAAATTTTGGCAAAAATTCAGAAAAATATAAAAAAATTGAAAAAATCTAAATTTTGATTAAAATTATTAAAACATTTTTTTATTATTTTAATTTTATTATCATTATTTTGAAAAATTTTTAAGATAAAATTAAATTATTTCAATATTTTATTTATATCTTTCAAAAATTCTTGCTTTTTAAATCTAATTAATTTTATTTTTACATTGATTTTTTAAATATTTAATTTTTAATTGCATTTATTTTAAATTAAAAATGTAAAGTTATGTTAGAGTTATGTTTTATTTTAAAAACAATAAATTTAACAAAAATTCCTAGTCAACATGTTATCTGATACTTTTTACTACCAGAGCAAATTTGACCAGAGATTGTTGCGTTAAATATATTATTTAATCGTTTTTCATCATAATTTTTGGTCTTCCAGGTTTTTTCTTGGACAAAAAAGGGATCCTTGCCACCGAGCAAATGTCGCAAATACAAACACCGTTTTGTACATTTTTCATTATTGCCTTTTCCTCGTAGTTTACCATAAAAATCTCCTTATTGGTACCCAATTTAATTTTGCATGTGTTGCAAATTCCTGAAGGTAAATTTTCATTTTTGGCATCGAAATCAGGATATTTTTCTTGAATTGCACTTGCAAGTTTTTCAGTTACGCGACGCCCATTATTTCTGGTTTTCCCGAAACAAACAACACAGACGGCTTTTAACGATTCCAAGTGATCTCGAGCCTTGGTATTGTGACGCATATTTAATTTTAATTTTTTTTTATTCTTTTTATTAAATATTTTATTATTCTTTTTTTTTGATAACTGAAGTAAAATTGCAAGCCTACTACAGTAATTTAATTTTTTTCTACGTGTCACTTTTTTAGAAATCCTTATCACATATTTTTAATGTTACACTTTTTAATTCAGAAAAAATGTTAAAAATTAGATTTCAATAATTATAATTTTTTTATTTAATATTTTATAATTAATAAATTAGATAAAAGTTCCCAAAGTTAAATTTATTATCTTAAAAACATTTTTTTTTTCAATCTTAAAAAAAATCATAAAAATTTCTTCTTTCCAAATTTAATAAAAAAAATCATCTTAAAATTAACAGATTGTTTAATTTTTAGTATTTTCACTATTTATTATAAATATATAAATTTATCCCTTTCCCGGGCCAAAATTTTTTCAATTTTTTGCGCGTTTTGAAATTTCTCTTAAATTTCAAAGACCAAAATTCAAAAAATATTTTTTGTTCATCTTAAAAAAAAAATTGAACCCTTAACTTTCATCTTAAAAGAAATATTTTATTTTTAGCTGAATTTAAAGTTATTTGTATGGTTTATTATATATAAATTTATATATTTTTTATTTATTTATCTATTTTAATAATTTTAAAGATTTATATAATTTTTTTGTAGGTGCCACATATTTAATTATTTTTATTAATTATTAAAAAATCATTGAATGCAAATAAAAAATAGGGAAAATATTAACAAAAATTTTTATTTAAATTTAATTTAAAAAAATATCAAACAATTGTCAAAAAGGAATTTTTTTTACAATTAAACTGATTTTATTTATGTTTATCTATTAAAACTATTTTTAATAAAATTATCAATATTTCAACTTAAAAAAAAATTAAAACAACTTAAAAACTTGTACCATCCTATATTCTTCTTCTCTCGGCATATCTAACTGGTTGAATCAATAAACTGCAATATAAATTTAAATTTTAAACAACAAGAGTTAAGTACATTGACACAGACACACACGCACTCGTACCACACGTAATTTATAACTTTTACTTTTTTTTTGATGCAATTTTATTTATTTATAATTTTACGCAGATAATAATGCATTAACATATTTTAGAAAAATAACACACGAAAAATAGATATTCACGTAGGTACTCGAATTTATCTCCAAACTCGTAATAAAACTTAAAAACATCTTCAGCACGTTGCTCTATTCATTCAACTTTTGCGTTTATTTTTTTTTTCGTACAAGCCCGTACTAGACATACACCGCTAAAATACGCGCATTCATAAATAAACATTATATTATTGGAGTTACTAGCAGCTACCACACAGCATTAATGCAGTTTTGGTTTCAGTTTTATTTGAAAAACGACGTTGAACGGTTCAGTTTTGAGGTTGGTCTCTAATTTTTTCGCGTTGATATTTGAAATAATATTTAATAAAAAAAAATAAATAATAGAAAAATATTTTTTTATGTCATTGTTAAAAAAAATCAAGATCAAATGTTAGCAAAAAATAAAATAAAAAATAATAAATAAATGTTAATAATAATAATTTCGCCTCCAGAAATAAAACAATGACCCGCACCGTTAAATATGTGAAGGATTTATGAGATTTTAAACAAAAAGATTATCATTTTTACTCGTTTAGTAAAAAAAAGTGCGAAAAAATAAAGAAAAATTAAATTAAAGTGCTACTATTAACACATGTTCTATAAAAATATTTTTTAAACATCACATAAAATTTCGCAAATTTCTATTTTTTCAAAATCTGAAGCATAAAAAGTCGCCTCTTTATTTGTGTTGTAAGTAATCGTGTGTATTACAGGCATAATTATAACTGAAAAAGAAAAAATATGACAACAAACATGCATGTGTAACAGCATTTGTGAGGTGAATTTGTGTCGATGTAAAAAAAGTAAATATAAAAGATAGTAAAAGTGTAATAATTTTCAAAACGACAACTCTCGTGCATTGGAGTGCAGAAAAAAAATTGTTGAGACAATATAAAATGAAATTCATAAAATATAAAATAAAATTATATACAAGAAGAAAAACTAGTTAGTTATGTGATGTTATATAATTTCGCTACTTTACTTGACTTGTTACCATTTAATTTTATTTTTATTATCATTTAATGTTGCGCACTGAATTTTATTAAAAGACAATTAAGTCAAAGAGGGTGGTAACGTCGTCGTTGTCATTTACGACAAAGGGGAAACCCCTGACGTGACACATTAATTTTTGCAATACTAGTAAAATTATGTAATTTTTGTATGATGACTTTCTTCATTTTATTTGCAGTGATTAGCAGGGACGGAAAAAAATATATGTGATAAAAAAGTGTTTTTGTATGAAATATTAAGCAATATTTAAAAAAAAAGATAAAATTTAAAATTTTTTTGCAAAAAAAAAATATTTTTATGAAAAAAACAGATAAAAAATATTAAAAAACAAAAAAAAATAATAATAATAAAATAAATTAAATTAAATTTAAATAAAATAAATTAAACGAAATAAAATAAATTAAAATAAAATTTGAAAAAATAAAATTAAAATCTTAGAGAATTAAAAAAAAATAATTTAAACAAAATGAAATAAAATTAATTTTTTAAAATAAAACTAACTAACTAATTAATAAATTAAATTAATTTATTTGAAATTTAAAAAAATAAATTACTAAAATTAAAAAAATTTTAAATTAAATTCAAGCAAATTCAAAAATAAATTAATAATTTTTCATAATGTAAAAATATAAATCAAATAAAAATTTAAATTTACAATAAAAAAAAGTAAAATATTATTTAAAAAAACTAATTCGAAAGAAAATAAATTTTAAATATTTTTTTATTCTTCTAAATTGAAATATAAATAAATTAAAATAGTTTAAAAAAAAATATATTTCTTCAAATAAATAAAATACTAGCTAAAAAGTAAAAAAAAAACTCTAAATTTAATTATAAAAAAATATTTTTTTAATTTTATTCAAATATTTTTTTTCATCCCTGTTGATTACCTACTGAGAAATAAAATGACGCGCGACTTTTATTATGAACCACATAATTGGAATTGAATAGAAATTACAATAAATTCACACCCGTTCAGACAATGTGTAACAAAAAATTAAAAAAATTTCTTCTCAATTATGGATGATGATCATCTGCTCAAACATGACCGAGTAACACATTTAAAAAAAATTACTTCATAAATTAAATGGACTTCTTATGTCAAGAAAATGTATAAATATTTACACTTTTAATTTTGTCGCCAATGCAAATAAATAAAAAAAAAACGTGATGATAAGTTTTGTGCAAATATTCGAAGAAAAAAACTTAAAAAATGAAGATTTCGAGTCATATATCATCTTTAAAAAAAACAGAAAAAAGTTAAAAACAGACAAACAATGAACAATTACCTGCATTATCTTAAATTTGTTAACAAGTCAGTTAGCAACAAAATTTATTGTTGTCGAGTTTTACGTCTAGTGAGCATGTTGATTGAGATGTACATACTTTTCTTTCTTGTAAAACTTGATTAAAAAAAAAATTATCATAAAATGGATTAAATTCAATTTTTTATAAAGGAACAAAATAGTAAAAAAAATATTTTTTATGTTTACAAATTTTTTCATGTAAAAATCTGTCAAGGAAATAAATTAAAATTTGTTTTGTCTTCAGCTAAAAATAAAAAAAAAATATTGAACCGTGAGAAAATTTATTTCCAGTTAATTTTTTGGCAATATTTTCGCATTCAAAGGTCTTGTATTAATTATTTACACAATTAATGTGATTAAATAAATTTTTAGACAAAACTTCCGACGATACGACCTTTTCATGCCTTGAGGTAAACATGATGTTTCATTGTTACAATGACGATGTTCAATTAATCATTTGGCAATTTGTAATAATAAAATCTTGTAAATTCTGTGTGATTATTATATTCAAATTATTATTTATTTATTATTATCTTCAATTATTTATTATCTTTTTTTATGTTGCAACGTTTTTTTATGGTTCTTTAATATTTTACACATCATTAGATAAGATAACGATCATCTTTAGACTTTATTAAGTAAGCAATTGACCGATGACTTGATGAGTGGGATATAAAAACACGAAAAATAACAGAAAAATATAAACAACGAGACAATAAAAAAGGGTCAAAATGCACAAACATTCAATAATAGTGCTCATTATATTAATATTTTACATCAAAAATAATGCCGATAGTTTTGCCTTAGCACCACAAGCGGTTGCTGGAGTGGCTGTCTCCATAGGACAAGTGTCGAATTCATTGAAGGTAAGCATTTATTATTTTATTATATTAAATTATTAATCAAATTCAATGAGTTTTTATTTTTTCAAAATCATAACTTAAAGTTCAAATATTATTGTTGAATAAAGTTAGATAAAAAAAATGTAAAAAAATCAAAGAATTTTTTTTTCTGTATTATAAAAAATTAAAATTTTCAATTTTTCAAATTTCCTTAAAAAAATGATTAAATAAATTTTTAAAATGTATTTTTTTACAAAATTCAAATTAAAAAATTGAAAAATTAACAAATTTTAAGTTCAGAAAAAATATATTTTGTGATTTTTTAAAAATTCTATCAGAAATTCAATTCTAAAAATACTGTTTTTTCAAAACTTACAAATTAAAATAAATAAATTTATTGATTTCCAAAAAGTCGGCAACATGATTTTTAAAATTAAAATGACTCTATAAATATTTTTGGTATCTGAAGCCGGAATAACTAAATTACGGAATATTCCAAACAATTTAAAAGTTATTTTCAAAGTTAATTCGAAAAATCAACCACCGATGAGTAATAATTTACGCAAATAAAAGTTCCTCGTTGAAACAAATGCAAATATTTTCCTTTTTAAAAACAGTGATTCAGACCTGTTTAACTTTATATAACAATAAAACTCGCAAAGATCAACGTAAAATGTGTACCGTTGAATATGAATTATGCAAAATACTCCTTTCCTTCGATTTATGCATGCGGAAGATTGCCCTTGTCGCGTCTTGAGAAGTCTACGGTTAACATTTACTTTAGTTTTATTTACTTTTTTAATGAAATAAAATTTTTAAAATAAATTTAAAATTATTTTATTTCATTTAATATTATAAAAATTAATTTAAATTATTATTTAATTAATTTAATTTAATTAATTATTAATTTAATTAACATTATTTTCAATTAAATCTTGAATTTAATTTTATTTATAATTTGTAACAATTTTAGAAAAAGTTTTTAATTTAATTTTTTTAAATTTTTTTCGATTTAAAATCATTAATTTTTTGTTTATTTCGTCTCATTTCATTTTTTTTGTATATTTTTTAATAAAATTTTAAAAAATTAAATAAATTCATATAAAAATAAAATAAAAATATTTATTTAAAATTATTAAATTAATTTATTTAATTAATTATTATTAATTATTAAATAAATTTATTTTTTATTATTATTTTTTTATTTTAAATTAATTTTTTATTAAAAATTTTTAATAAAATATTTAAATCATATTTTGAAACAAAATAATACAAGTTCTCACGAAAACTTAATTTAAATAAATCACAATAAGGTTCGTCGCTTACTTGACTTACTATGAAAAAAACAAAAGACTTAACCCATAAAAACTTTTTGAACTTTACAGCAAACAGCGGCATGGAAAACACTTCAAGGCTTATCGCAACAACGAAACTCGCTGAGTCCCCTCATGCGCATCTTCCCCAAACGCGCGATGGATGTCGTCCAAGAAGTCGTTGGAACACTCCGAGTAAGTTTACTTTTTTTCTCGCACTTGCATCACATTTACTTAGACAAGAATCGCAATACGACCTTGAACTACTTAAATTACTTTCAATTTTCGCCACGAAGAAAAAAAAATAAATAAACAAATGTGACACGTTTTGGCCAGCAACACCACCGCTAATCAACTAAATCAGTAACAAATTTGCATAAAAAATCCACGCAATTAGAACTGCACAATTAGTTGTATTACCATTTAAATTTTTATGAGGGTCGTATGTCCGGTTTTTTGTAAAAAAAAATTAAAATAAAAGCATAAGGAACTCACCTCGTTACCCTCGTTATCATTTTTGAATTTAAAAAGAAAAAAAAATTGTCAACCAGATATTCAGATTCAGTATGCAGCATTGATCGATACATTCATTGAGACCTCTAGCAAGGTTTTCTTTACGCGATACATGGCTGAAAAAAAAAGAAGATGAAACCCATTTTGAATTTAACGAAAAAAAATAATTTATTATTTACATCATAAAAAATTTGTTTCCTTTTGACTTGGACATACGCATGCCACTTACTTATTGAAATGAATAAGAGATCGCATATGAATAAATTTTAAAGAAAAAAAAAATCCGATCATGATTTTTTTTGTTTATATTTTACTTATGTACCTACGGCTTTACCTACGGTGGTAGGTCATCGACATGAAAACAGCTGATTTCTTTATTCGTCAAGCTATGAGTAAAAAAAAATAAAAAAAATG
This sequence comes from Culicoides brevitarsis, assembly GCF_036172545.1. Taxonomy (NCBI): domain Eukaryota; kingdom Metazoa; phylum Arthropoda; class Insecta; order Diptera; family Ceratopogonidae; genus Culicoides; species Culicoides brevitarsis. The sequence goes on along the minus strand of NC_087087.1, from coordinate 18,447,766 downwards.
TTAAATAAAAAAATATTTAAAAAAAAATCGAGTGTTGAAGGTTTTTACTTTAAAAAAAAATTTTTGAATTTGTTTTAAAAAAAATATTTTTTTTTAAATTTTAAATAACTTAATTTATTTAAAATAAATTTTTTTTTAATTAAAAAAAATAAATTATTTTTTTATTTTCATTATTAATAAAGTTAATTAATTAATTTTAATTAAAAATGTAATTTATTTTTTTTAATATGTAGTTTTTCATTCAGAAATATAAAAATTAATTTTAAAGATTTTATTGATTTTTTTATTTTATTTTTTTACGTTTTTTAAATATTTTAATTAAATTAAAAACATTTAATTTTAACTTCCATAAATTAGAAGGCAAATACAATATAAAAATTTAATATTTAAAATATCTACAAAAAAAAGGAAACCATTTTTTTTAACTTAGAAATCGATTGTTTTTAGTCATCATAAAAATTAAAATTTTTATCACACTTGTGCAACTATAAAATTAAAAAAAAAACTGTTTACTCTACAAATATTTATCAGTAAAACACTGACGATTGACTTTCGATTTCATCTGTGTGCTACAAAACTGGTCAGTTGTTTCGGTGAGCAAACATGTTGCCGATGTTGTCGGTGTAGCCTTCACCGAGTTTATAGAACTTTTCAATTAATTTTTTTTTTATTTTTGTGTTTTGTTACATACATATTTTTATGAATGTAGGCCTTGATACATCTTTTTCAAGTACAAACAGAACTTTTGTTCGCATGATGATCTCGATGTTGAGTAGGTCGGTAGTTAACTAAGAAGGTAATTTTCATGATCATTATGTTGCAACAGCTGTAGGGAATGTTAAACTTCATGAAGGGTATTTATTATGTTTGGTTGATTGGAACGACGCGAGGAAGTGATAACAAAATTTTAAAGTTTTATTTAATTTATTTACAAGTTTTCTCTAAAAAATTTATTTAAGGTTAATTTTTTATTAAATATTTTTTACAACTTTTTATTAAGTTTTTCATAAATTTAGAAATTTAAAAGAAAATGATTTTTTTTAATAAAATAAGTATTTAAAAAAAATTTAAATTATTTTAATAATGAAAATCTACAAAAATATTTTTTTTATTTAATTTTTTATATATTTAGGTATTTATTTATTTTTTTAAATTTTTTATTTAATTATCTAAAGCTGGATAAATTTGTTACAAAAAATTTCTGCAAAAGCTTTAAAATTTGATTTTTAATACAAATTAATTAATTTTCAATTTTTTTTTCTTTACTTTTTAATTTTTTAACGTAAACTTGCTGATCTTAAATTAATTTTAAAACACTAAAATCAAATATTTATTTAAAAAATATAATTTTTTTAATTTAAAAAAAAAATATCAGTAAATTTTTGTGAAGAAAAAAAAATATTAATTTTTTTTACAAAAATTAAAATTTTTCTTGAAAAATTATTTTACAAAAAATTAAAAATATTTTTTTTTATTTAATTTCTAAAAAGTTTAAGGATCAATTAAAAATGAAATAAATTAAAAAATGTAAAAATATAAATTTTATTAAAAATTGCAAAAAATTGGGAAAGAAATCCGAAATATTTTTAAAAACTGTATCAGCCTCAAAACAATTCCTCGTAAAATTCTTTGAATGAAACTCGATTTCATTGAGGAGATTCCTCATTGATATTTTTTGTTCCACTATGATCAAAAACTAGTTTCACTGTCATGGTAGTAATATAAAAAAAATGGTATTAAATGCAAATTCAACTCATAAATAACGGCACGTCCGAGTAGAGAAAATAAACCGTTAAATTCGTGCTCAATGAAAATGCATGTTTTTTGTTTAACTTAGCATTAATTATGTTAACAAAGCGGTAAAAAAAAACAAAATCGACCTTCACCTTAAAAATCTTTGATATCTTTGTTGGTTTTTAATTAATTTTTTTTTTAAATTTCCTTTTTTATCTCATTCCGCACTAACTAGCAAGAAGGACGCGTGATTTTACCAACTCCTGTGGGGATTGTGCGTGGCAGACATCAAGCAGTGAAATCTGGTCTCGGATATTATTACAGTTTCAAAGGAATCCGTTACGGACAACCACCCATTGGAGCTCGTCGTTTCCGTTCTGCGTTGCCGGAACAACCGTGGCAAGGAGTGCGGAATACCCTGCGTGAGGGAGCGACTTGCCCGCATCGCAATATGTTACTTGACACGTATGGAGGATCCGAGGATTGTCTCTTTTTGAATGTTTTTACGCCGGTTTTGCCCACCGAGAATCGACATCCGAAATTGCCGGTGATGGTTTTTATTCATGGAGGCGCTTTTACGTGAGATTTTTATAATTTTTTAGTTTTTTAGATTTTTCATATTTTTTTTTCGTAGATTTGGTTCGGGAAATACGTTTTTGTATGGACCTGACTACATCGTGCAAGAAGGAGTAATTTTAGTGACATTTAATTATCGTCTCGGACCGATTGGATTTTTGAGTGTGGGCGGTGATGCACCGGGAAATGCTGGATTGAAGGATCAGGTGCTTGCTCTGAAATGGGTTCGTGATAATATTGCTGCGTTTGGAGGAAATCCTAATGATGTGACGATATTTGGACAATCAGCTGGAGCAGCAAGTGTGCATTATTTGATGGTAAGTTTCTTTCGTAAAAAGTATTTTACACTAATTTTGGAAGAAAAAAAATTAAATTAAAAAAAAAATCAAAAAATTCATGAAAAAAGGCAAAATAACGGTAATTTTTAATGATTTTTTAATTTTTTTTTGCCCTTAATTTTTGAACTTTTTGTCCCATTTTAAAAGTCGAAAATCCAATGGGGCAAAATAAAAAAAAAAGTTAAAAATTTCATCAAAATTGACTGTTTTTTGGTCATTTTTTCATATTTTTTCAAGGAATTTCCCAAAATTTCTTAAAAAATTTTCAATTTTTAGAATTTTTGTATTCAAAATCGTATTTTAACATGAATTTTCTTCTATAAAATTTTTTTCAATTCATTTAAAACAAAGTAATGGATTAACAAAGTAAAAATTTTGAAATCTTCTATTTTTTATTTCAATTTAAAAAAAGTAGATTTCAACAATCTTTAAAAAATGATTAAGGCCGTTCTAAATTTTTTCCGATGTTTTTGTCCCAAAACATTTTTTGCAAAATAAAAAAAAAAGTTTTGAAATACTTTTTCATACAAAATGACAAAATCTTAACCAATTTAGGCTCTTAATGAATATTTTAGTAGTTTTTGTGGTATTTACATTGAGATTTGATGATTTAAAATTGATCTCAGAGTATTTCAAGTTAAAAATTTTAACAAAAAAATTTCATAAAAATAACCGTCAAAAATTTTTGAAAAATAATTTTTAGGAAATATTTTTATAGAAGAAAATTCATGTAAAATTTCGATTTTCAACACAAAAAAATTTAAAAATTGAAAATATTTTTAAAAATTTTTGAAAATTCCTTGAAAAAGTAAGGAAAATGACCAAAAAATGGTCAATTTTGATGAAATTTTTAACTTTTTTTTTTATTTTGCCCCATTGGATTTTCGGCTTTTGAAATGGGGCAGGGGACAAAAACATAGAAAAAAATTTGGAGCGGCCTAAATTGTAAAAAAATAAATTAAAAAAAAAAATTTTGCCTAAAAATCCAAAATATAAGCTGCAAAATTCTTTGAAAAAATTTTTAAAATAAATTAAAATATTTTTTTTTCATCTTTTTTTTTCTATTTTTCTAACTTTCAAAATTAATTTTAATAATTTTTATTTTTTTTAGTTATCTCCAATGGCTGCCGGTCTCTTCCATCGTGCAATTTGTCAAAGCGGAACAGCAATTAATACTTGGGCTCGTGCCAGTCACGCACGTGAACGAGCCTTTGCCTTAGGAAAAGTCTTGGGAATGGAAACTAATGACACTTCCAAGCTTTTAGAATACTTAAGAAGTGTTTCTCCAAAAAATCTAATTGACGCTGCTCCACTAACTTTAACTCCAGAAGATGCCAAAAACAACATTGGACTGCCTTTTGTGCCGGTAATTGAAGAATCTTGGGCAGACAGTCAATGGGAAGGAACAATGGATGCTTTAAAAGAAGGACATTTCATCGCCGAAGAACCACTTGAGATAATTAGGAAAAAGAATTACAACAACGTCCCGTTGCTGCTTGGATACAACACACATGAAGCGATGCTCTTCATTCGACGCCTGAAAAAAGATCCAACTTTGATAAAAACGATCGATCAAGATTTCGAAAGATTAATTCCGACTGACTTGAAGTTGCCGAGTGGAAGGAGTTCGGAAACGGTGGTGCAGGTGGCGAAAGATATCCGAGATTTTTACTTGGGATCAAAAGCGGTCTCGAATGACACACTGGAAGAAATGATTTATGTGAGTAAAAATTAATTTTTTAATAAATTTTTTGACTAAAATCAATTTTTTACAGTTACTGACCGACACAATGTTCGCCCACGGTATCGTAGAAACAGCGAGACAACATGCAGCAAATGGACGATCAAATGTTTTCCTTTACAGATTCGAGTTTGATGGTGCTTTAGGGCTCTATAAGCGATTATTGGGAATTGCCAGGCCAGGAACATGTCACGGAGATGAGTGAGTTTCTAATATTATTAATAAATTTTGATTTAAAATTGATTTATTTTATTTTAGACTCGGGTATTTGTTCCACTTTGGACTTTTGAACTTGAGTTTGAATCCACAGTCGCCTGAAATTCAAGTCAAATATCGAATGGTGAAAATGTGGACCAATTTTGCGAAATTCGGGTATGTATCATAAGGCGAATAAATTTAAAAATATTATTTTTTGTCATCTTTGGCCTATAAATTGTTCGAAAAATTCATGAAAAAAAAATACAAATCTTGCAAAAAAAAAGAAATTTCTTGCAAAGAAAAGAAACTTATTTTTTGATCAAAAAAATCACAAGAAATTCAAATTTTCGTGATATTACATAAAAAATTAAATTAACGTGTTTTGAAAAGTTAGAATTATACATCAAAATTCGTGTGAAAAAAAAATTTTTTGATAACGAAACTTAACTCGAATTTTAAGTAAAAAGGCTTTCTTTAAATATTTTGAAAAATTTTATTAAAAATAATATTTTAAACTAAAATAATTTTTTATTTTTAGGTTTAAATCAATTTATTCAAAATTAATTTATTTTTAATTCTTTTTTAAAAAATTTTTCAACTTCAATTTTTTTAATTAAACATTTTTTTTAAATTTTTACAGTAAATTTTTAAATCCTTATGTGACAAAAAATTAAAACACACATTTTAAATTTATTCTCAGTAAAAAAAATATTAATTTTCACCTTTTTTTTAGTAATCCAACGCCTTTTGGCAGCAACGATGACACTATTGACGGAACAATCTGGAAGCCAGTTAACGGATCTGACGTCATGCATGTCCCTTACCTGAATATTGACTCAAAATCCGAGATGAAAATGAATCCAGATGCGGACCGATTGAAATTCTGGGACAATTTGTACATAAAATACAACGGAAATACACTAGCGAACACCGTTTAGAGATAAGACATTTTAAATTTGTACATCTTAGGACAGTAACCAGTGAGGTTTCCTTATTTATTTTTTTCTTTTTTTGTTAAAATATCTGTAAGGCCCCGACGACTGATTTTTACTTTTAGTTGTTTAATTTTTATTTTTTGTTAGTTTTACAAATTTAACGATTAAAACCAAAGTTACCGTAAGATAAAAAAAAAACGAATTTTATTTTGCTGTGTTGTAATAAACGTACATTTGAAGTAGAAAAAGTGTGTCATCGATCGCTAACATTGCATTTTTTAGTGTGCCGAGTCTCAAGTTGACTTTATTCAGAATTTCTCTCTCTGGTGGCGTTAATGTGTCGTTTTGTAACTAAAAAAAAGAAATAGAAAAATTAATTAAAAAATTTAAAAAAGGTCTAAATTTTACTCAAAAATATTAAAAAAAATCGAGTCAGGCAAAAAAAAAGTGTTTAAAAAATTGCCAAATTGGAGCAAAATGATCAATATTGGCGAAATTTTTAGCTTTATTTTACTAAATTTTCCAAATTAATTTTTTTTTTCAAATAAATTTAAAGTTTTTTTTTAAATTTTAATTAAAAAGTCGTTTTTTAGGTATTCTGTTCTTGTTAACATTTTTTTCTTTTTTTTTTTCAACTTTTTTTTAACCAAATTTCATATAAAAAGTGAACAAATTCATTCGATTGGAAAAAAAATTAAAATTTTATTTTATTAAAAAGATAAGAAAAGCGAAAATAATTTTTAGCAAAAAGATAGTTTTTCTATAAGTATTTATGAATTTTTAAAAAAGATAAAAAATAGCAAAAAGATAGTTTTTCTATAAGTATTTATAAATTTTTAAAAAATTAAAAAAAAAATTCTTTGAAAAATGGCTTTTTTATCACTTTTCTTTTTTTTTTTTTTTTGTTACAAAAATGAAGTTTACCTTCATCAAAATTATTTTTTTTTATTTTTTTTACAATTCTTAGTTGATTTTAAATAAAAAAAAATCTTAATTGATTTCAAAAATAGCAATTTCAAAAAAAGATTTATTTGGAAAATTTAGTGAATCTGCTAGAATTTCCTTAAAAACCAAAAATTTTATGAATTTTTTTTTTTAAATTTCCTAAAATAGAGCCTCAGACAATATTTTTTAGTTCAATTAAGAGCGACCTTAAATAAAAATTCAAATTCTTACCTCAATGATGAGTTCTTTGGGTTCACCGCGACTTTCCATCTCATCAACAATCACATCCAATCTTTGTTTTTTGTCCCGCAGTCGCTTATTTTGTGTCTCATCATCTGTTATCCTCGTAATTGCATTAAAAATTGCCTTGTAACAGTTATCCAGCAGCATATTCACAATTTGATGCAGTTTCACGTGAAATAGATAAAAACTCTTCGCGGGACCATTTCCACCTCCTCCTGCCTTCCGTACCGTATGAATGTGCAAGAAATTCTCCTCCATCAATTTATAGATGAGAAGTTTCGCTTCTTTCGCCGGAATCATCGCCTCTTTTTGAATATCCTCCTGCTCGATGTACTTTTTCAACTTGACCACGCGAAAAATCCGCGCCGCCTTGCTGCCAAATTTCTCGGTAATCACGTGTTCAATGCAAGTCCACGTAAGTTCCGTAATTACTTTTTTAATTTGAATGCGATATTGACCGCCGCCAACGTCACTCTCTTTCGAAATGAAGCCAATTGTGTCGCTATTGATCATGGACAAGTATTCCTCAAGGTGCTTCACGAGCGGCACGGACAGCGATTTTTTCTCTATAGCATGTCGCAACTCTGCCAACGAGATGGGGGCGGAAATTGGCTCCCACGCCGTCGTACGAGTGTACATCAAAGCAATCATGTGTTTCAAACAGTCACCGGCATTGACGTCAATTCGACGTTCTAGCGACGAAATCATCAGTTGATCCCGGAATTCTTGGTTGAATTTGTCGTAATTGACGCCCCAATAAACGTCTTTGTCCGGAATTTCGACGGATTTGTCGTTCAAAAGGTCATTGAGGACATTCAAATCGATTGTTGGCACAACGAATAATTTTCCCTCGTCAATTTCGAGTTTTGGCACTGCTTCGTTTTCGCTCACGGGCACCGGAGTTCGTGCGATATACTCTAGAGAAACTAATTCCACGAATTTATCGCGATATTCCACAATCGCCTCCATATTCTGTTCCTCCGAGTTCTTCTTCACCGCTTGCACAATAATTTCGGATGCCGTTGCAAACCCTTCGCGCAACAACTCAAGCACGATATAAGCCGCCACGACATTGCACCGTGTCCGCATGAACTGCAAAAAGCTCGGATATCGCAACATGAGCAAAACGCGCGACGGAATTATCGAATATTCGGCCATTTGATCGTTGATTGTGGATGCGGTGAATTTCACGAAACGAAATTTGATGAGAACCTGCAACGATTTTATGATGTCTTTGCGCTCGAGATTCGTTGATTGACGGATCATGGGAATTGTTTTGGAGACGGAGCCGAAGAGATCGTCAGCTACGGTCCGGACTGTCTCGCCAAATCGCTGTCCGATCAGCACGGAGCACAATTTTCCCATTTGGATCGACATCGCGACGACTTGCACACGCCGATTTGTTTAGTTCCGTTTTCCATGTTTTCGGGTTAGGGTTGCCAGTGGGTTTTTTTTTTAAATAATTTTTTAAAGTTTTTGATAAATTTTTTTTTCTAAATCTTTAAGAAATTTTTTAAATTATTTTCTAAGATTTATTTTAAACTTACAAAACTTTTTTTCATCAATTAATTTTAGTTTTTTTTTAAATTTTAACTTTTTATTTTATTTTATTTTTTTTGAAATTTTTTAAAGTTCAATAAATTATGAGTTATTTATTTATTATTCAATAAACTTTTTTTTATATTTGAGTAAGGCCGCTATGTTTTTTTAGCCTTTTTCCATAGTTTTTCAAGAAATTAAAAAAAAATAATTTTTTAAAATTTTTAATTTTCAAGAATTTTTGTTTTAAAAAACGAAATTTAACATTTAGTAGTTTTCTTCTCTAAATATATTTTCAAAAATTTATTTTTCAAAATTTTTTGGCATTTATTTTTATGAAATAATTTTTTTTAATTTTTAAATTGAAATTTTCTGAGATGAATTTTAAATTATCCTTACTCAATGTATATACCATAAAAAAACTAAAATATTCATTAATGAACAAAAATTGTTTAAATTTTGTGATTTTGTATGAAAAAGTATTTTAAAACTTTTTTTTATTTTACCCCATGTCGAAAAAAAATCTTTTGGGTCAAAACATCGAGAAAATTTTGGAATGGCCTAATTTATTTGATTTTCCAAGAATTTTGTCAAGATTTTTTTTTTTTACTTTTGAAATTTTTTAAATAATAAAAATTATATAAAATCGACAATTTAAAAAAAATCGATAAATATGATTTTTTAAAATTAAAAATCAAAAAGTAGAAAATGTTTCGAATAACCTAACTTCTTTTAAATTAAAAAGAAAGCAAATTGGAAATTAAGTTTAAAAAAAAAAATTATAAAAGAAAAAAAAATTAAAATAATGAACAAAAGTGTTCAATTCAAAAATTTATATTTTTCTCTTTTTAATTTTTTTTAAGTCCCCAAAAAATTAATTTTCCAAATAAAATTTTAAGAATTTTGAGCTCAAAAAAATCGTAACTTAATTTTTTCCTTAAATTCTAAAAATATTAAATAATTAAATTAAATCAACAAACACAAATAAAACATATTTCAAAATTTTTAATAATAATTTTATCAAAAATTCTTAAAACTGTAATTGCAAACCTGGCAACCCTAATGTTTTGCCAAATACTTTTGACAAATGACAAAATCAGCTGTTTTGGTAGAAAAGAAGAAAAGAAAAATTGCAAGTGAAATCGCAAAAGTGGAAAAATCGATTTTCATCGCAATTTTCCCGAATTTCTGTTGATATTTAGCATCACTCGTTACATTACGTGCATCCGTGCCGCCAATTATCGCACTCGTTCACGCCAAAATGTGTTAGACGCCCGCAAACGACCGAGAGAAAAAAGTAGTGAAAATTTTCTTCGTAGCCAACCATGTCCGCCATCAAAGAAAATGGAATATTTTACCTGCAAAAGCTCGTCAAAAATGTCGAAGTGAAGCATTCGACAGCGACTCCCGTGAAAAATGACTACCAAATGCTCTGTTTGGTACTAAAAAATGACACGTTGTTGTTACGGTATGTCGCGGGAGGCGAAACTATCCTGAAAACGATAAAATTTTTCGAGGGACGTCGCATCCAAGACGTTTGCTTCGACGACACCGGAACATGGTTGCTCGTACTTTGCTATGACAATACAATTCATGTCGTGCCTGCCCTTTACACATGTGATAAATCGGCAAAATTCAAGTTGCTCTTTAGTGCGTCGGAAATTTCCTCCTTTACCGTGCCCTTTAGTCCGCCGCACGAATGTCCGAATCCGCAATCGTGCCCCAATCAGTTTGATTTCGGGCAGGAATTGGATTTTGAGCGGTTCAGTACGCGAACGGTGTTGCCGTCGGGCGTTGCGGGAGCCACGAGTGGCAGTAGTGGACGCAAAGTGAACGAAGCAATTGCAGCAAATAGTCTTTATAACCAATTTTATTGCGAAACGGGACCACCGTCGTCAACGGCAGCATCGCAAGGAAGTACGGGAGGCGAAAGTTGCGACGCTGCATCGAACAACAACAACAACAATGACAACTCTTTGTCGATAAATCAGTCGAACAGCAAGGGATCGACCCCCATTGACAGTCAAATCTTGAGTTCCAGCTTGGAAAGCTCCTGTATTTGCCCGTATCCAAAATGTTGTGTGTGGTGGCAGACGAACAACGGTGACCAACGAGCCATTATCGGCTATTCTGAGGGAACCATCTGCATCGTTCGTCTCACAATTAATTGTCCTTTCATCGGAACTTGCTCCGTGGAACGCGGAAATATCGAGCAACTCGTAATTTGTCGCGATAACAACTCCGAAACCGTAACTCTGATGATCAACACTTCCATGACGGAGCAATGGAAGCTCTTGTTGGAACAAAAATCCATCGGATATACATATCCCGACAACTTTGTCACCTCCCCGGGAGCAGGAACGTCCGCACAGGAATCAATGGAGACCGGAAATGATGAAAATCCGCCGGAAAATTGGCAGTTTGTCGTTAATTTGGACAAAAAAGACCCACAAGCGGATACTGGCGACGAGTCATTCGAACAAATTAGTGCCGATGAAGCGAGTTTGGCAGCAATTGATGACCAAAAACCCGATGGAGGTGCCTTGCCCAAGTCAATTTCGGCAGCAAAGGCACGTTTACAGAGTTTACGCGACATTGGGGCGAAGAAAATTGGCACTTTGAAGTTGAAACTCGCCGAAAGTCGGTTAAAATCGCGAGAACGGGAAAAGTCACGCGAACAAGCAGCTTCATTGGCGCTCATGGAGACGCCTAGTACGTGTCCCGAGATACTCACGACGCCATCGGGACCGTATTTCATCGTGCAACACACCCAAGATCGCCATTTACTTAGCGCATTGCACTCGTATTCGGATACTTTGTCCGTTCACAGCATGGATATCTCCTTAATTCCCTTGTTTCTCTACAAAATCCCGCGAAATTGTCGCAATTTGCTCCTCACCCAAAACTTGATCTACACAATTCAGACACTGGTCGAGCCACGTGCCGTCGAACAAGATAAAGAAGTCACGCCGACAAATGAGGCACCAGCAGAGCAATCGGGTCAAGAGAAGAAATCCAGTCTCGCAAGTAGCGCCGACATCGAAAATGTGATATCAACAATTTCTAGTCATGATGAGGACGAAGACGACTCAAATAGCATTAATTTATACAACGGATTCGGCGTGGTGAGTTGCAATATGGCGGTGACGAAGCTTGGGGCCGATTGCGATTTTCACGATCGCGCCCAAGTGGCTCTCTACAAGTTCGAGGACGAGCAAATTATCAACCTGCATCACATGTTGAGGACGGTGAAAGACGATTCGGATGATCAAACGTTGCAAGACTCGTTGAATAGCAGTGCAAAGACGGAAAATCTCATTTCGAACTATTTTAATATGAAGAATGACTTGAAGAAACCGATGTTTTCGACGAATTTCATGTCGAGTGATGCGAATGTTTTGCAGAATAAATTTCCGACAGTTAATTTTGAGCAATGTTTCGTTATTACGGACAAAAATGTCTATTCGCTGGAGTTGACGTGAGTAAAATTTTTTTTTTTAAAATTAAAATAAATTAAATTTTTTGGAAAAAAAAATTTTCAAGTAGAAATTTTAGTAAAAATTTACAAAGATGAGAAATTTTTAACAAAATTCAACACAAAATTTTCAAAAAATTCTAAAAAAAATTATTAAATCCAATGAATTTTTACGGTTTTTTTACATGAAAAGTAATACTTTTATAAAAAAAAATAAATAAAAAATAAAAAAAAGTAATTTTAAAATAGTTAAAATGGTTAAGTTATTTTAATTTTTATTTTATTATATTTATTTTAGTTAAATATTTAAAAATTATTGAAAATTGATATTTTTTTTTTCTTGAAGTATTATAAAAAACAAAAAAAAATTGATGAAATTTTTAACAGTTTTTATATATTTTTACTTTTATTTGGTTTTATTTGGAGAGAATTTATGAGAATTAAATTTTTATCTCATTTTACAATTTGTCCAAAGTTAAATTGTCGACAATCGTTTATTTTAATTCGCATTTCATTTTAAAATTAAAAAAATCGTAAAAAAAATTTCAAATAATTTTTTTTTTAATTTTTTCATTCATAATCCTGAATTTTTAATGAAATTCCTTTTTGATTTTTTTTTTATTTCAACACTTTTGAACCTTATTTTTAAATCTGAAGCGACCTGTAATAATTTTTACATTTTTTTTTTCTAACAGGGAACCTCCTCACATAATTTTCCTGAAGCTAGTGGATCAAGCTGCATGGACCAGTTGCGAAGAATTCTGCAATATTTTCAACTTATCCTTGCCGAATTGCATTGAATTTGCTGGTGACGTGTTACTTCGCAAGAAAAAAGTCACAAAGGCTCTCTTGACATACAATATTGCAAGAGTAAGTTTCGATTTTTATCATTTTTTATAAGAAAAAAATTCACTAAATTTTTTTCTTTTAGATTCCCCCGATAAAGACCGCTCTCAAGCTCGCAATGTTCGGCGAAGTCAATGCTCTCATGCATTTGTGTGCAATGGCAATTAAAAATACCTTTTTGCTCAACAGCAAGTACTTAATTCACCCAAATATGAAATATCTCGTCGATACTGCTCACTTGCGGCATCAAAAGTATGAAGCTCTAGTCAAAAATAAGAACAAAGCGGCATTGAAAGCCGTAAATACAGGAAAACTTTGCAGCGATTTTTCGTATGAAACGGACGAGATAACGTCAGATTTGCAAATGTCGAGTTCGTCGCAATTTCACTTGTCGAATTTGCTGTTTTTGTCGTTGACGGAACGGTGTGTCAAGGATAAAAATTATGTTCCGTTGTGGTAAGAATTTTTAAATTTAAAAACTTATTTTGAAATTTTTGTCTCTTAAAAAGTTGGTAAAACAAAAAAAAAATCATAAAATTATACCTTTTTGACATTTTGATAGTCTTTCAAGAAAATTTATTAAAAACTTTTAAAAATTTAAAATTTTTCTATCAAAATTTTCTAAAAAAAATTTTAAAATAAGTAAAAAATATTTTTTTTAAGAATTATTCTGAACTTAATTTTTAAAAAAATTAAAATTAGCAAAACAAATTTAATTACAATTTTAAAAAACTCATAGAAACTTCCGGATTTTTTTTTTAATTTTATTTTTTTTTATTTTGAATTTCGAACAATCTTTTTAAAGGAAATATTTAATATTATTTTTAATATTTTCAAAATGTTTTTTGATTTTTTTTTAATTTTTCCTATTTTTTATTATTTTTATTTTAATATAAAATATTTCAAATTTTACTTTTTAAATATTAAAAATATCAAAAAAAAATTGACGTTAAAAAAATGGTCAAAAAATTTATTTAAAAAAAATGGCCCGAGAAAAATTAATTCAGAAAAAAATTTGTGAGACAAAAAGTTTAAAAAAATAATTTTTAAGAATTTTTAATTTTTTTACATCAAAATCTCACCAAAAAAATCATTTCAGGAACTTTATTGCGACAAATTCAAAATTTCATACGAGCCTTGCGTGTGTCGTTCTCTCTCAAAGTGGACTTTACTCAACCGCAATTTTGTTGGCAATGATGCGAGGAGCGTGTTTGGACGTTTTTTCGTGTTTGGTTAGCGCTGCAGATCAAGTTCTAGGTAAGAAAAATTTTAAATCTCAAAAAAAGTCGAAAAATCATCTTTTTTTAATTAAAATTATCTCAATTTAGATGTTGGACAAGAATGGAATTTCTACATGTACAACTTGAGCGAAGAAATGTTCATGGAAAGCATCATTTATTTGCAAGACTACGCCATGGAATATTTCGAAGCGATCCGCAAAAACATCACAAAACTAGATTTGAAGAATTTAGAAAGACTGGAGAAGCAATTGAACCCTTTTCAGGTCGCAAAAACATCACAAAACTAGATTTGAAGAATTTAGAAAGACTGGAGAAGCAATTGAACCCTTTTCAGGTCGTTTATAAACCGGTCATGGCTAAAATGTTGGCTTGCAAGAATGAACAAGAGCATGAAAAGGTGAGATTTTATTTAAAAAAAATTTCAAGAATTAATTTTTAATTATTTTTTAGCGATTTATGGAATTTTGCAAATATTTTATCGAGACTTACGTCATAATTTTGATTCAAACGCAAGCTTTAAAGCTCTACAGCGACAATTTCTTGTCCGCTCTCAACCTGTTCCGGCCACTTTATCGTGCCGTCGATGAACAACGTGTACTTACTTTGCAAAATTCGTCGCCTTTGTCGACTGGATTCTCGCATGCAGCTTACGTGCTCAACGGTTCGGTGTACATTTGGGGCAGTAACGGTGTCAGTTGTGCCCTCAGTCGTAATTTAATCACGAACGACAACAATGGCGAAAACACTTCTTGCATGCCAACGTGCTTGGATTTCTTCCGCGACTTGGAAATTGACGTCGTGACAGCAAATTGTGGCAAAAGTCATACACTTTTCATGACAAATAACGGATTGTACGCCATGGGAGCGAACAATTTGGGCCAACTCGGTATCGGCAAGACTTTAATTCAAGCTTTGCAGCCAATGTTGGTGCGAACTTTCGAGGAAGGACAGGTGATTAGTCAAGTTTATGCCGGGCAATATCACAACGCGGCAGTTGTCGATGATCTGCTTTATATGTGGGGATGGGGCGTTTATGGACAACTTGGTAATGGCAATGTCGAAAATGAGTATACGCCAAAAGTTGTGGAATTTTTCCGTGGAAAGAAAATCTTGCAAGTCGCTTTGGGACACGCTCATACGCTCGTTTTGTGTCGCGATGACAAAAAATCCACAGAAAATTCACTTTATGTGTTTGGGTCGAACCATTATGGGCAGTTGGGAATATCGCAGGATAATGATACGGTGAGCAGCTCTTCGTCAAAGTCGCTCATGAAGAGTTTGGTGCCTGTTCGATTGGATGTTGGAGAGGAAGTGAAGATTATTCATACGAAATATTTCAGTAATGTAAGTAAAATTTGTTTTTTTTAAAACTTAGCAAAAAAATGTTTCACACTGTTTTTCTATATTTCTTTGAAATCTAAAGTCGGACTAATTAAAAATGATAATTAATTTTTAAAAATTAGTTTTGGATTAAAAGTTTAAACTTTTCTTCCTTTTTTGAATTTTTCTATATTTTTAGAATATTTTTATTTAAAAATTAGGCCGCTCCAAATGAAACTGAATAGTTTTGTCCGGTGCCCCATTTTAAAATCCAAAAGTGAGTGGGGCAAAAAAAAAATAAAAAAGTTAAAAATTTTATCAAAAAATACCTTTCTTTGTGCTATTTTCATTTAATTTTAAGACAATTTCAAAAAATTTTTAATTTTTTTTTTAATTTTCAAATTTTGTGTATTAAAAATTGTACTTTAGAATTGATTTTCTTCTTAAAAAATATTTTTCATAAAAATTACTGAAATTATTTTTCAAAATAATTTTTACAGTTATTTTTTATGATATTTATTTTTTCCAATTTTAACTAAAGTTTTCTTAAATCAATTTTAAATATACAAATACAAATAAAAAACAACTCAAAATAACAAAAATATTACTAAATGATCAAAAATTGTTTTAATTTTATTTTGACATTTTTTATGAAAAAAAGTATTTCAAATTTTTTTTTGTTTGGCACCTTCTTCCGCCCATTTTTTTCAAAATTTTTGGACAAAACTATTAAGTTTCATTTGGAGCGGCCTTATTCCCAAAAAAAATTATTTAAATATATTTTTTTATTTTAAGAATAAATTTTCCCCAAAACATGGATCTTAAACTATTTTAATTGAATTTATTTTGAAATTTAAACTATTAAAAAACTTAAATTAAAAAAATGAAACTTAAACGATTAAAAATTAAAAAAAAAACTTGAAAATATATGAAAACTGTTAAAAAAAAAATATATTTTTCTTTTCCCATCCTCAAATTGTTGAGACAAAAAAATTAAAATAAATTTAAAGCGGAAAGTAAAAAAAAAAGTAAAATATTCTTCAAAAAAAAAAAATTATTATTTTTTCATATATTTTTCAGAATTTAAAAAAAAATTGATCAATTTTTGATCTTTAGACAATAATTGCAAATAATTCTGTTTTTTATATAGATTTTTATCAAAAAAAAAAAAATATATTTTTCAGATTTTTTGACTGTTTTTTTTTAATTTAAAATATTTTTTTTTTGAACTTAGAATTAAACTTAATTTTTTTTTAAATTTTTGAAATTTAAAAAATTATTTATTTTTCAATTATCATTATTCATTTAGGTTCAAAAAATGTAAAAAAAAATAAAATTGCCCTGTATTATCACTAATTAAATTAAAATCTTTTCTTTACAGTTGGTCGTTTCAACAACAAATCAACTTTACACATGGGGCGCATCACCACAAGCCATCCGCCTCTCAACGCAAGCGAAAAAACGTGCTCGAGCCAATTTACGAAACGAAGAAAATTCTCGCACCGATCGTGTCACTGTCGTCAATGAGCCAATGGAGTCAAAGGAAGCCGTCACAACTGTCGTTGTCGAAGACGATCCCGATGACGACGAAGACGACGACGTATTTGTGGAAAAGGCAAACGAAGAAAGTCAAGAAAAAGAAATAAAAGACACTGACGCTCAATCGCCAACAATTCCCGAAATAAAAGTCGATTTGGCACCACCGTCACAAGAAATCGTCGAGCCAATTTCCAAAACCGAACAAATTATTGAACCAAAAGACGCTTTAATTGACGAATGCACGGATCACCTACGACCCAGTCTCATTTTGTGCGAAGAACCAATCATGAGTGACATTTTGCACATTGCCACGGGATTGTATCATTACACTGCCGTAACGGCGGACGGTTCGCTCTACACTTGGGGCAAAAATTTAGAACGCCAACTTGGCCGGGAGGGGTCCCGCAACGAGATTTTGTACCCGACAAAATTGGAAAATGTCTCAAATGTGCGGGATGTCGCATGTGGCGCCGATTTTACGATCATTCTCTTGCATGACGGCACAATTAAGGCATGCGGACAGAACAATAACGGGCAATGTGGCTTGGAAATTGCGCCACTTGACAAAAGTGGAATTGCGGGAAAACTCGTGCGATTGCGATTGTCCAAAAGATTGGTGCGGATCCCCGATGGAAGTCAATGCATCGAAGTGCCAACTGTGGTGAAATTCCCCACGGACGAAGCATTTTCCGCTAATCACACCGTTTATACGCTAAAATCGCTGCCAAAATATCAGCCGAATTGCGTGATCAAAAGTTCCCTTGCCGCGTTGCCGCTTTTCTCGCAAGTTTCCGGACACACCACGATCGACTCGAATCTGAATGAGTTTTGCAAGGACGAAATTCCGGATCTCATTCGAAATCTGGAGAACCAAAACTTGGTAGATGCAAATCAAAATGAGGCAAAAATGGATTGCGAGACGCCGATTAATTGCACGAACAACGTCTTGATCAACGGAAGCATCTCAGGACAATCAACGGTTTCAACGCCAGCGAATTTGAACAAATTTTCGATGGAAAATATTTTTACAAACGACTTTATACACTACTGCTTGTACATTTTTCACGGATTGTATGACCACGCGGTCATCAGTGACTTTTCGGCACGCCAGCTGGCCTTCAAGGAGTACAAGTTGCGCGTGCTGATGCTTAATTTTAGTTATATCGATGCTTTTAAACTCTGCATTGCCGACTGCATGGATGCCCAAAAGTGCATCCGACTCTTTGAATATTTCACCAAAGATCCCGTCATCTTGCCGCTGCACGAGGAGGACCTCAAGTACTTTATCTACGAGATTTTCCGGCATTTTATACGGCACCAGATGAACCTGGCCCTGCTCGAGGACTTTTTGCTGCAGGACCTCAACTACTACTTGATACAGCTTAGCTACGTTTTGTACTTTAATAATAGCAACAGTACCGCCTTGGAAAAGAACGTTTTTCTAAAGTTTAAGAATTTATTCACGAATTTTGATAATGTTACGCTAGAGAATACCGACGTAATTTTCAAAATGATTTCGACAAAATTCAATGTCGTCGTATGCCAAAGACTTATTGAGGCAGCCGAGAACTTTCAGACATAAGCACAAAAAACTTAAATAAAAAAATACTTATTTAAAAATATAAAAAAACTAAATCAGGGAAGACAACTTTTTTGATATCTTATATCAGGAAAAATCGGAAAGATAATCAATTAGAAGGCAAAACTACTAGAAATGGATTTTACGCTTCTGTAACAGTTAATTGATATATTTTGAACAAATATTTTACAAAAAAAAATTGTAAATAAAAATAATCGAACAAAAAAAATATTATAATTTGATGTCAATCCTCACACGTAACGCTAAATATTATAGCAAAAAATAAAAATAACCAAGTGATATTTAAAATGAATTTTGATTTTTTTTTCTTGTCCTTTGTCCCATTTTTGAGAATTCTTACAATACTCTAATAGAGCTAAATAAATAAAAAGTTCACATTTCATTTTTTTTCTTAAATTTTCCAATATCTGCCATAGAACTCTTTGAACTTTGTAGGAGCTGATCAACACCCTACCTTAAATTTTTAAGAAATTTCCTGAAAATCATCTTAAATTTTAAAATAAATTATTTGTTTCATGCAAAATTTTCCTTTGAAAAATTATTTTTTTCAAAAACTGATTTTTATTTTAATTAAGTGTCATATTTTAATTATTTATCTTTTCTTTGATTCGATTAATAAATCAACTTAATTAATAGGTCGCTTCAAAAAAATTAAAAAATAATTTCTCCATTTCGAAAATCCAACGAGGCAAAATAAAAAAAAAATTCATCAAAAATCACCTTACTAATTAATTTTCATAATTTTTCAAGAAAAAAAAAATATTTTATAGTAAATTTTGTATTGAAAATTTGAAAATCGTTTTTTGACATGAAATTTTCTTTCCTAAAAATAATTTTTATAAAATTCCTGAACTTATTTCGCAAAATTTTTTGATAATTATTTTTTATGAAATTATTAAGTACCTTTTTTTGTTTCTCAAAAAAATCAGGAGGAAAACAATTAGTAAAAAATTTTTTTTTTTTTTTAATAATTTTCGGTAATTTTTTTTAAATCATACAGAGAAAATTTTTTAAGCCACGTGACCAAAATCTTATATTTTAAAATTTAAGCTTAGGCCGCTCCAAAATTTTTTTTTTTTCGATGTTTTTGCCCCAAAAGTTTTTTTTCAAAATGGGCGGGCAAAATAAAAAAAAAGTTTTGAAATCCTTTTACATACAAAATGACAAAGTTTTAACAATCAATGAATATTTAAATTGGTTTTTATGGTATCTACATTGAGATTTTATAATTTAAAATATATTTCATAGTATTTCAAGATAAAAATTTAAACAAAAAATTTTCGTAAAAAAAACTGTCAAAAGTTTTTGAAAAATAATTTTTTTTTAAATATTTTTAGAGATTACAATTGATGTAAAATTTTGTTTTACAACACAAAAAATAAAAAAAAAATACGGAAAGAGATCAAAAATTTATCAATTTTGATGAAATTTTTAACTTTTTTTTGCATCATTGGATTTTCGGCTTTTGATTCGAATTTTTTTTTGAATTAAAAAAAAAATAATTCGACAAAAGAGGTTCTCGGATGATACGTAATAAATTACAAATAAATTAAAATTGGAATGATGCATACCATTCCGTTCTAGTCTCAAATTTTTGATATCATAAATTTATGATAATCACGAACTCTTTTAATAACTCGTGCAAATATTTTAAACAAAGTAGAGTATGAAAAATTGCATATAAACTCAAGAACTGTCACAAGTGCATCATTAGTCTATCTAAAAGCACACGATGAGTTTCAACAAAAAAATCGTATTCCTTCTTGTTGCCATTGTCTTAACAAGCGTAATTTTTGAGACATCTGCAGCTGCTGATCTTAGAATTAAAAGACAAGAAGTACAGGCTGAAACCAAGTCTACAGATACGCCGACGGAAGCAACCACCCCTGGAACATCTCCAGCAACTGACCCGGAGACGAAAGGAAAACACGAGGGAAAAACCAAAGAAAAGCCTTCCACGGAGAAACCGAAACGTAAATATAAAAAGAAGAGTGATGAAAAAAGATATTCTGTCGCAGGACTTTTCGAAGGACTTCTCGGAGGACTTTTTTCAGGAGTTGATCTTGGAAAATTAAATTAAATTGTTCAAAGTTCTCATACGAGCCTGAAAATTCGAAAAATATTTTTTCTAGGGCGCGAGACTTTTTTGATTAAAATTTATTTTATTTTTTTAAGTAAAAGTTCAGAATTTTTACTTAAAAAAAATAATTTTGTTGATGATTTTTAAACAAATTTCAAAATTAATAAAAATATCAAAATTTTTTTCCCTAATTTTAGTTTTATTTTAAATAAAAATTAATTCAATCGCATTAACGGACAAATATTGTTTAATTATAAAATTTGATTTTTGTGCATTTGAAATTTTTTATTTTTTTTCGGATTTGGGATTAAAAAAATTTTTTTTTTTTTTTGAGATTTAATATCATTTTAAGCTAAAAATTAAAATTTCATAAAAAATAACTGTCAAAAAAATTTGAAATAAAATTCAGTAATTTTATGAAAAATTTTTTTTAGAGAGGAAAATTTTTAATTTAAAAAATTATTTTATTTTGATGATACAACTAAAAATTAGAGAAATTTTAATTTTTTCAAAAAATTTCATATTCTTTAAAATTTAATTAAATACCTACTGTTTCAAAACCTTATTTCATTTTGGAACAACGACTTTTAAATAAAAAAAAACGAAACACCAAATTTTTGTAAGTTACTTTTATTAATAATTAATTCTTTATGATTAAATATTTGTTTAAACAATAATTATAATAATTTAAGACAAAAAACACAAAGAAAGACCAAAAAAATTCTCCTAACTATCTAATTCTTAAATATTTTTCCTTCATTTTTAGGTAAATATCGTAACTTTTTTTTTATTTTTTTTGTAAGTTTTCATAAAATATGCTTGCTTAATTCTGAAATGCCTTATGCAAAAAATACTTTTTTTTAATACAATTTTTATAAGAAAATTTAAATATTTAGAAACCAGCTCTTTGCTTATATTTTTTTAAAAAGTTTAATAATTGCATCGCGTCGTAATACATTTTACGAGATCCTCTCTAAAAGACGAAAAATCAAAATTTACTAGAAATAATCATCAAAAAGGCACCAAGATCGTTTTTTAAGAAAAAAATAGGAGAGATACAAAAATGGAGAAACTTAACTTTTTTGATATGTGAGTAACAAAATTAATATTAAAAATTTATTTTTTTCTAGAAGAGAATCTCTTTTCTTGTGTTTTTTTTTATTTATAAATTTACAGAAACTTTTTTCCTACTAAAAAATGTTTCATTAAAAATTGTATAGACTACAAGATTTTTGTTTATTATTTTTTTTTGTGGTACGTGAGATTTAGAGTGAGCTATTTTTTGTATTTTTTCTCTATTCATCTAGTAACATCATCATTACTTTCTAGTTTTTACGCTACTTTAACAAATTTTTTTGTAGTAATTTGAGAAATTTTTTCACAAAATTAGGCGATTTTTTTTTTGCTTGAATGCTTGAAACGAAACGCTAAAAAATGTTTGTTTAGGACACGGAACACACAAAAAATGCGAGCGATAGAGATAGAGAGAGTGATTAGAGAGTACTTTACTGGGTAATAGGAACAACAATTATTTGCAATGTAAGTGGGCACGAGTCACTTGAGGCTATTCCGCGATTGCTTGTAGTTTCTTGTGAAAGTTGTCGAGCACGCCGACGAGCGTCAAACAGAAACCACGACTGGCTGGTATGAGGGGAAATTCCGGTGTCGTCAACTGGATGCCATTTACGCGAATTTTAACGGATGAACTTTCGTCGTCACTCAGCGGCGTATCTGACATTTCCATGTAACTTTTGATGCGTTGGTACATGGCGTTGCCATTTTCCTTGAAATACTTCAAAATTTGTTCGCGGAAAACGGGTGGCGGCGAAATAATTAGCTTTGTCATGGATTGCACCAATTTCAGGATCACCATTTCATTGTACATGCGCGAATTTTCACTGCCTTGTTGGCTTCCTAAAAATTAAAATTTGTTTTTTAGACACATTTTGGGAGTTTTTGAATGATAAAAAAAAATTACCTTTTTGCTTTTCGTATCCAGCTTCGTTGAAATATGGTTCATCAACCAAAATAAGGCCTTGAATTGACACAATCAGCTGCAGCAACGTACTTGTGGGACCCCAAACTTCGGTTCCGCGACCCTGCCACGTGCCCAAAAGTGACACACATACTTTGCCGTCCTCGTAGAGATTTGGATTTAAGCGGTCTGAGCAAAAACTGATGTAATGACACAATGGAGGTGTTCTTGGATAGTCGGGACCTGCAAAAATAAATTTCGATAAATGTTTAAATGTTAATTTAATAAAATTGAACTTCGAATTTAACTTTTTAGCTTTTTCAAAAAAAAAAATATTTTAAATAAAATTAATAAAAATAAAAATAAAATTACCTAGGTTTTGAAATACTTTTTATTTTAAATTTTTATATTTAAAATTGATTTTATAACATTTCAAGTTAATTAATTCCAAATGAAGATAAATTATTTTGGCTTATTTTTTGAATTTAAATAAATAGGGGCAAAATATAAAAAAAAAATTTAGAAGTTTATTAATTTTTTTTTTTTTTTTTTTGCTTTTAAATTCTTTATTAAAGTTTAAAAAAAATATATGAAAAATCAGAAAGATTTTTAATTGTTTTTAAAAAAATATTTCTCCTTTATTCTAACGAGAAAAAAATTTTTTTTTCAAAATTTTCTTATAGATTTCATATGAAAAAGTGAAGAAAAATAACGTAATTTTTTTTAGCTTTGAAATATAATTTCATTTTGAGTGTTGAAAATTCTTCTAAATTCTCTTGAAAATAAATTACCTAATTTATATTTGAATAAAATTTCAAAAATAAATTTTTATTCAAAATTTAAAAAATTAAGTTCATTTTATTTTAAATTAATTTTTATAAGAGAAGAATTTAGAATTTTTGTTTTTTAATTTAGAATTTTTAGAGAAGATTTTTAGAATTTATTTCTGCTTCAAATTTATTTCAAATTTTTTTTCCACAAACAAAATTTTAAAAAAATTTTAATATATTTATTTTTTAACAAAATGACAAAATTCAAAAAATTATTGATCAACACTTTTGTTGAAATTTAAAATTGATCTCAAAGAATTTTAAGTAAAAATTTTGAAAAATCATTCCAAAAATTTTAGGAAAAATATTTTTATGTAAGAAAATCTTTGCTAAAGTACAATTTTACTACAAAAATTTTGAAAATATTTTAAATATTTGATGAAATTAGAAAAAAATAGTTAAAAAAATTAAAGCGGACTAAATTAAAAAAATTTCCTCACCCAATTGTATGTCAAACAGAAACAATCCTCCCTCATACGGCGTCTTTTTGGGTCCTTCAATCATGAAACTCATCAAATCCAGACGATCCTCGAAGCTGCGCACCCAAACGCCCGGCGGCAAGGAAGTTCGTAGCAAATGATGCTCCTTATGGACAGTTTTGAAGAAATTTTGTGCGTTTGTTGGATGGAATACGGTTAAATGGAACTTGTGCGAACTGGGGGCCGTCTCTACAATTTGGAAGTATTCTACAGCATCGGGATTGGGAATCGCAGCGTCATTGGCGGCAGTGGTGGCATCGTCACTCAGTGGTTTCTCTTCCTCCGTGGGATTGTCTTGTGGCGTTTCCGGCAGCTCAACGTGCAACTCGTCCGTCGCTGGCTCAATTTCGTATTCTTCGATAATCTCTTTGAAGGTGTCCGTTTGGCAATATCGCGAATTTATCTCCTGCAAAGCTTTTACGAGTTGCGCCTTGATCAGAGCACAGAGACGAGCACAAACGCAATCCGAATTGGGATCCGTTGTCTCGATTGCCGTATCAGCCTGCGTGACCTGAGTCGTTTCTGTCTTTGAAAAATGCCCGGAATCGTCATCTTTACATGTCAAGGGATGACAATCGGTTTCATCGAGACTCGAAATTTCCGAAGAAGTGGATTTGTTGAGGTGTTTCGATGACTGGGTATTGGAGGAGGGATTTAGGAGACCTTTGTTGTTGGCTGAAGATGATCCCATGCTTGAGCAACTTGTGTCTTCGTGGCTGTTTGACTCGCTTTTTGTGTGCGAAAGTTTTATTTTTTTGATAAAAGTCACCGCAAGTTCACTGGCAGCTGCTGATGTGCTCGTTCCGTCGCTAAAAAGACGATTTTTCAAGTCCTGCACTCGTTCTGCAGTCGATGGATGACCTCCTTTGCGTACACGTTCCACTAATCCTTGAAAATGTTCTTCATGAAAGAACGAAGTTCCCATTAATCGGTCCAGGTAACGACATTTTTTGTAAACCAACAGTAATTTTTTCATGACATTTTGATTTTGCAGCGTTGGATTGATGATAAAAATTTCCTCAAGTTTGGCCATTGCAACACGAGCTCTTTCCAGATTTGCCACAAGTTGCGGTTTGGACACTTCTTTCGGCGGCATGCCTCCCAACTCGCTAGTTTCCTCTTCCGTTTCCCACGAATCGTTGTCGGAATCGTCGTTACTCCAAAAATTATTCTCCGAATCGTACTGCCCCACCTCGAAAAGGTCTTGCGGAAAGCAATTACTGATGTGCCCGTCATCCACCCACCAAACTCGCACATAACCCTCGCAAAAGTTGTCGATCACCTGACCAGCGGTGCAATTTTTGTCTTCGCCCACGAAATTTGCCACGCGAATGACGATCGTGCCCGGTCTGTATTGGAAATCCGGATGATCTTTCAAGTTGTAGACACTCACTTCGGACTCGCCTTTGTACGTGGGTCGCGGTTCCTCCATGCACGAGTACGTGCTGAACCACTTGACCTTGGCAACGCGTCCCAGATGATCGACTTTTTGAATGACGCCGTAATCGCGGTACGACGTGTTGTTGGTGCCGTCGTCGAGGAGCACAAAGTCTCCCGGGAAAAATTCGTGATCGTCGAGATGATGAATGGGACAAAGTTCCGTGGAGTGAATGTCCGTTTCGATTGTTCCGTCTTGCCAAACTACCGTTGCGGAGCTGTACACGACAAGACATTCCGTGATGACTTCTTCGCCGACTGCGGGGATTTTTTCCGAGGCGCTGGATGTCGAGTCACGTTTCTTTAAACGACGAATCTAAAAATAAAAATTTAAAGTGAAAATTAGGAATTTATTTTAAAATTTAAAAAAAATATGGTTTTGAAATACTTTTTTCAGATAAAAATTGAATTTATAAAATTTTTAATTACTTATCAAAATTTTTCAAAATTAATCAAAATTAAAATCAAAGCATTTTCAGTAAAAATTTATTTTAAAATATAATTTTTAATTTAAATAAATAAATTTTTATAATTTTTTTTAATAAAAAGTTTTTAAGTAAAAAAGTTTATATACAAAAAGTATATAAAAACATAAAATTTTTAAAAACTTATTAAAAAAAAAAATCATAAACGAAATTTTTTGATAAAACTTTTAACTTTTTTCAAATTTTTTTAGCCAAAACTTATTATTAATATTAATAATATTTTTTATAATTTAAGAAAAAGACTAAACTCAAAATTCAGTTAAAATAATTTTTTAATCCCGGTAGGTCGCTCCAAATTTATTCCGAGCTTTTTGTCCCAAAAACTATATTTTTTAAATTTTTTAAAAATTTAAATTTATAAAAAATTTGTTGAAAAAACAATAAAAATATTTAAAAAAAAAAAATAAAGTTCAGTTTTCATTAAATTTTTAATTTTCTGTGTCAAATTGAGTTTTTGACTTTGAAAATAATTAAAAAAAAAAAATTAGCGGTATTAGATATTAAAAATAAGGACATTTCATAACCTATTTTTATTTCGTGTTTCATTTCCGAAAAAAAAATTGTGAAGGAAATACAGAAATTTTAAAGATTTAATTTTTTTAATTTAATTTTTTACTTATAAAATTATTCAATTTTAAATTATTTTCTGTGATATTGTCATTTACTTTAAAAAATTTGTTTGAAAAGTATTTATGACTAAAAAATAGTTTTTAAATTTTTCCTGTCTTTGTTTTTGTATTTAAAAAAAAATTCATGACTTTTGAGGTAAAAATAAAAAAAAATTTAAAAATGTCGCAAATTCAATGAAATTTTCATATTTTTTTTTGCCAAATTAATTTTCGACTTTGAAGAAAAATTTGAATGAAAAAAATTGAAGAAATTAAATTAAATTCAAAGAAAAAAAATATTTTTTTACCTTATTAACCAGCAACGGCGACTTTTTGGGACTACTTTTGGGCGTTGCACTACTTGAGCAAGACGACACCGTAGTATTGCTGTCCGACACGAATGCAGTTTCATCGTCCTCCTCCGTCTTCCATTCGTCACTTTCGGTCGGCGACTTTCGATAACATTTATTGTTGTAGGCACATTCTTGTTGCGTTCCAGTCTCTTTGCTTCCTATCTCCTTGGTGTGGTTGGTGTTGGTGTCGTGATCCTGCGCGAGCGCTCCCGAAATACTATTCGGACACAATCTCGTCTTATCACATCCGTTTGTGTCGGCGTGTTGTTGTTTGTGTGTCGTTGTACTTGAATTTATTGTGGGTGTCGTCGTCGTCGCTGCTGCTGTTTCATCGTTCGCTGTGATGGTCGGCGGCTCCACCACATTAATAACTTTGACATCTTTGGTTATTGCTTTTGCTAATTCCTGCTGTTTGAGTTGCAATTGGTCTTTTAGGATGTGAAATCGGTTATTTTGCTCCTTTTTCCACTGCGATTTCCGGATCATGACGTCACCTTCCTCGATTTTCAGGAAATTTTTGTCGTTAATTTGCAACATGCACGGCTCAAAGAGGTTTAGGCGCTTAATGCGTTTCAAGTCGTCTCCCGTGACATAACAAGCTGGTTGTTGGATCCCAGTTCCGCCTTTTTTACTTGCATCAATCACGGAATCCTCGCATGACGCCTTGCACTGCCAATTTACCCAAACGCCCTCGATTTCGACAGATTCCACGCTGAATTTCCTATCGACCGTTTTGTGTTTGCGACTTGTTCGCATTTCGGGCGACGTTCGAATCCAAATTGCGTTTTCCAATTCGCTTACATTGCCGACCAGAACTTGGCCCGGATAGAAGGCTTGCCCGGCAAACAGTCCGGAACGCGTTTTCGTGACGACATCCTTCAACGGGCAGTACTCGATATCCGGGCGAATTTCCAAAATTGAGCCGCACGTCGATTTTAGCGTCAATTTTTCGTTGATGTTCTTCGTGCTGCCCACCCAGGAGTCCAGACAGACGGCATTGTCGCGTGGCATCGTCTCTAGGGGCTTCAAACGGTCCGACGGGACATTTTTTATGACATATTTCGTGCCCAGGATTCGAACGTCGGCTTTCACGAAGACTTCGCGACAGTATCCGCGTTGCGAGTCACCTTTCACCGTCATGCGACGCACCACGTCACCGGGCATCAAGGTGCGATCCGCCAAGAAGACCTACAAGAAGCGAGAGAAAAATGAGTTTCGTAACATTTGCAGGCGCAACACGTACGATTATCCTGTCATGTCAATCAAATACGTACAATGCCACACTCGCATACATTATATAATAGGGTTATGAACTTTTTCCTTGGCACTCGATGTACACATACAAGATATAGTACTTACATTCGATTCTGGCAAAATCTCCTCCTTTCCTTCCGGATACCAGGCAACTCGGATCTCTCCCTGCTTCAGCGAGTCCTCGAACTCCTCATCTGTGCTATTCACCGCCTCATAATTCTCGATTACCAGTCCGAATTTTACATTTTTCTTCGTAAACTTGAATACTTGATCCTTTTTTCGGGGAGTTTTGGAGAAAAAAAATTTTTAAAAATAAAAAATTAATTTTTTGAACAATTAAAAACTCAAAACAGCTCGTTTTTAACTGGTTGAACTTGAAAAAAGGACATCCGTGAACCGAATGCCCTTCGCTTAATTATTGGATTTTCTTACTTCATAAAAATACGCCTGATTCATAGTTTGTGGCCATGTCATAATACGACGAAATAGTTGATGATGACGCAAATTTTGCTCGTAATCTGATGGACGTCGGTGTTGCTTGTGGTTTTATCTCACTTTTGGACAGGACATTTACTAATTTACGACACAAATAAGGCTCAAAATTGCACTAAAACATCTCCATTTGAAATTTATAGAGCCGTCAATTTTGGTAGTTTCAATTTTTGTTATTGAGGGCGTTGTACCGGAAATCGAGCCAGGGGAAGTTGAATTAGTAGTGGCAGATTTTAATATGGGACAGGGATGGTTTTAGTGTCTCATAGGGGCACAATGAGGGCCCTTTTTTCTTAAATATTTGAATTTTTTATAAAATTTAAAAATTTTTTTGAATCAATTCTAACCAGATTTTTATGATTGGGTGAATAAATTTAATATATCCATATTTTTTCGCCCCCTCCGAATTTGTCGAAAAAATTCAGGAGGATATGTAAAAATTAATTATTTATAAAAAAAATATTTTAAAATTAAATAAATGTTAAGAATCAACGTTAAACGTCTAAAAATGTTAAAAAATTACAAACAAAAAAAAATATTTATTTTTTTATTCCCCCTCTGCTTCATGAAAATTCTCATGAGACAAAAAATGAAAATATTAAATTTGTGCGCCTTATTATTTAAGCCAAAAATAAATAGGTTTGGTCAGAAAACCTTCCAAAAATTTAGCAAAATTATTTCATGATTTGTCAAATATGATTTTCGAGGTCCCTAAATTGAAAATAATTTCAATTTTTGAAATTTTTCTGGTCAAATAAAATTTTAAGTTTTTTCAAATCTTCAAATTTTAGTTTTGAGGGATTCTTCATTTAAAAATTAGGAGAATAAATATTATTTTTTTTATTTTTTTAATATTATTATTTTTGGTCATTTGTATGAAATTTGACGAAAGTTTATATTTTTGAATACATTTAAAATTTTTGTTCAGAATTCGAAAAAAAATTTGTCTGATGTAATGGTTTTCTTGATTCTCTTTTGTTTTGTAAACAATGTAAAAACAAGCTATGCCAACCAATAATATATTCTGAAATTTTTGTTCAAAATTCGAAAAAAACTATTTGTCCTTTGATGTATTTTCAAATTATGCTTCGCGATTCTCTTTTTTTTGTATTATGCCAATTCAATAAATAAATTCGAAAAAAAAATAAGAAAATTCTTCAAAAATGACGTGTAAGATTCATTGCATACTCCAATATGTCCTGTTTTAGTTTTGAGATGGATTTCAGAAGTTAAAATGTATTGAATTAGAATAAAAATGAAAAAGGGTTAAAAAAGTTCACAGGTGATGCAATTTTTTAATAAAAACACAAAATTTTAAAATCGAAAAAGATTTAACGAAATTCGAAATTTGTTCTTTCTTTTACCGTTTCGATAAGATTTTACTTAATGAATTTGCATTTTTTGCCAAAATTTCTTATTTTGAACTAAAAATTATCATAAAAAAAGCCAAATCAATCCAAAAAGAAAAATAAAAAGTGAGGATCCTTCATATGAGCCCCCTCTGAAAATTTCTTCTAGAAAACCACTGTGCCGCACCGATTCCACATCCCTGCCAATTTTTCAAAATAAATACTCGACGTCTTGTATTTTCCGGGATTTTTAGTGACATTTTCTAGATTTTCCATAGAAAAAAGTGAGTCAAAGCACTTCCAAAGTCTGTTTTTCCTCATTAACACCCGAAATTCATTTCAGATCCGTATTTTTAGCTAGTAAAATCAATAAATTCGCTTTTCTGTACGGTACGTGTACAGACCCAACTTCAAAATGACCTCGTCATCCACATCAAAATCCAATTTGTTGGATGAAAAACTGAATAATCTGCTGGAAAATGTGTTCCTCATCACGATCGACAAAGTGCCGAAGAAAAGCAAGCAACTCGTCTTCTTGGAGGAAGTTGCTGCATACGGCGGAACCTTGCTAAATTTGGAACTGCTCGAACAAGCGCTCTTCGAACGGATAATGCTGCGAAACCCGACTGATTTTCTCATTCCATCGAATATCGCGAAGGACGACATTGACGAGTTGGCGGCCGAGACAAAAGTCATCACGTATTTGTACAAGACCTTCGTCCGGAATGAGAGATCCACGAACGAAAATGACTCGGTGAACAAGGAAAATTGCTCAAAAGTGCGAGAATTAATTTTACGGAATGCCAGCACGGCGATTAAGCAGCCGATGTTGTACGAGGACCAAGTTATCTCGAGTCAGTTGTTGGATTTGTTCAAAGATATGAACGAAGACGCGGACTACAAGTCGCTTTTTTTGACGATGGTGGCGAAAGAAGTCATGGCAGAAGATGCCGAGGAAGGATTGAACGCGTTGAAACTTTTTACGTTCCCAGCGTTGATTGAAGCTCACAAAGCACTGAAATTGGCATCACTTGGATCAATGGAACTGTGGATCATGCCGTTTTTGCTGGCATTCAGCAGTGATAAAACTAATCCGCGATTGGGAGAAATCGTTTTAGATTTCACGACGCCGCCCGAGAACGCAGACGGCATTCGTTACTCGGATTCGCTCTTCGGACAACTTTTGTCGTTGTCAATTATGCCGAAGAATCATGCCGGGCCCTACGAGTTTTACGAAAATATGTATAGCATTAATATCACGGCATTCCAAAGTCTTTCGTCGACCCTGTGGAATTATTTGACGATTTTGCAGGATCAGATTCATGCGTTGTTCAAGAGTTTTTTGCTGATCGGAGGACAGTCGAAGGAAAAAATGCTGAAATGGATCGGAAATTGCTTGAGTGCCAACATGCAACGGTAAGAATTTTTATTTTTTTCTTTAATTTTTGAGCTTTATGACTCTTGTTTTATTTGAAAAACCGAAAATCTTAAAAAATTGTTGAAAAAAATTAATTTTTCATGCAAAAATGTTTATGACCTTTTTTCAAATTTTTCCTGAATTTTTTTATAAACAATTTTAATTTTGAAATTTTTTTTACGTAAATTAGAATTTTTTTCATGGAATTTTATTCTCTAAAAAATTTTTTCACAACTGAACTTAATTTTTTATTTTAAAATTTTGAATTAATTATTTTTTTTTTCATTTTTATTATTTTTTGAGACAGTTCTACGTGAAACTGAATATAAAGAATTTTAAAAAAAAGTTAAAAATTTTTCGAAAAATACCTTTTCTGTTGGTTTTTCGGTCTTTTTTGTTATCAAGAAATTTTTCAAAATTATTTCTAATTTCGCGAATATCTAAATATAAGAAAAACCTTAAACCATTTATTTATTGCATATTTTGTTGAAAAAAAATAGTTGAAAATTTCGAAAATGGTGAAAAATCTTAAGAATTTTGCTAATTTTGGAGAACGTTCAAGGGAAATGTCCACAGGAGTGGACAACCTCTATTTACATTTTTAAAAAATTGTTTATTGGGCTTAATTTATTTTTTTTTACGATTTTTTATTAATTTTGAACGAAAATATTGAGAAATTCTTGTTCATTTCAAAATATTCCTATTCAAAAATTAGAAAAAAAGGAAAAATATTTTTTAAAGAAGAAAATAAATTTATTTTATTAATTTAGGTAAAAAAAAAAATTAATGGAAAATTATTCAAAAATTTTAGTGAAAAATATAAAAAAAAATAATTTTTGATGAAATTTTTAATTTTATCTCATTTTTTTTTAATTTTAATTTTTTAAATGGGACAAGAAAAAAACTCTGTTTTGAAATATTAATTCCTAAATTTTTTTTATTAATTTTAGTGGTCAAATCTGGAATGCACACTCGATGGCAGGAATTGGTGCCTTCACCTCAGCTCCCGATTCCTTCATGATCGGTCTTGCAGCTGTCCTCTTGCGCCTTTGCAAACCTCTTTTCAAACCATCCTTGAAAGTAATGATTGTCGATCCGACTTATTGCTCCGTGAAGGAAGAGGAAAAAGTCGAAAAAGGTGTCCACATGAAAGATGTCGTCAAAGAAACTTGCTTGTTGCCGTTGGAAGAGAACGAAGAACGCATCGTCGCCGACAAATACAACTTTGTGACGGAATGTTTCTTCATGACGCACAAAGCGATCGACTTGGGCTACCGCGTTTGCATCGAAAAACTCATCCGCATGAGTCGCGAACTGCATCAACTCCAGGCCGCATATCAAGACACCGCGATGCAAGGAGGCGCCGACGTTGCGGGAAACATCATGAATTTACTTTCGTCAAAAACTCAACAATTTCTCTGCCTTCACAATTTGATCGTCGAACCGAATAACGATCAATATCTCATGTCCTTCTACGAAGCAACGGCGATCTGGTTGGCCCAAGTTGTCACGAAACCCGATGATTGGTACTTGCCAGCACGAAAGGATAAAGGGTTTGCGCCCCAAACTGTCGAGGAATGCAAAAATTTGCCCGGTGACGATGTCGTTCCGAAAATTTTAAACTCCGTTCCGGAATACATTCTCGAAAATATCGTCGGGTATTTGACATTTGTGCATCATTTTGACCAGATGCAAGTCGCGACTTCGGTAAAAGTCAATACAGAGGCGCAAGATGCCATTTTTACGATGATTTTGATTTTCATGGGAAGTGCCAAACGAGTAAGGAATCCACATGTTCGGGCACGTCTTGCCGAAGGACTCGAAAGTCTTTTGCCGAACGAAAGTAAGATGGGATTCAGTGCTGGTGCGGGATTGTTTACGCATCATCCACATCGCTTGGAAGTCGTGAAAAATTTACTGAGTGTCTTTGTGGGCATCGAAATGACCGGGCAAAGTGTGCAATTTGAGCAGAAATTCAATTATCGAAGACCAATGTACGTGATCATGGACTATGTTTGGAAGATTCCTGAACAAAAAGCTTGTTTCAAGTAAGTTTTTGAAATTTTTAACAAACTTTTCGTTCCCAAAAGTTAAAAAATTCAATTGGATAAAGATTTTAAAACTTTTTAAAAGTATCTATTTTCTATTTTCTTTCGTATCAAAATGAAATTTGTATTTTAACAAGATTTTTTTTAATTTTTACAAAATGAATGAATAATTTTTTAAAAATTTTATCAGATATTTATTTTTAAAATTTTTTTTTAAGATCAATTTTTTCCTATTAAAAATGATTTTTTTGAAATTTTTTCAAAAATTGAATCAAAATTTTAATTTTTCAAAAATTATAAAATTTAATGAAAATCAATTAAATTTTTTTTTTTATTTAATTTTTTAAAATAAAATTCATATTTTTTACCATTTTTTTATTTTGGTAATTTTTGATATTTTTTTTGTATAAATTTTTTTTTTCACAAAATGTAAAAATTCCGAAAAAATTCAAAAAAAAATTTTTTGTAAATTTTTTACTTGAAATGTTTTAAATTAAATTGAATTAATTAATTTTTTTTAATGAAGAAGTCTTAGTGAAAATCAAGAATTTTGCGTGAAAAAAATATTTTTTAAAAGACAATAATTTAGGAGTTTTTTAAAAATATTTTCTTAAAAAAAAATAATAAAAAGTTATTTTTTTTTTTAATTTATTTCAGACGTCTAGAGAGAGAAGCTGTGAAGAACATTGATGCTGTCGAACCCCCACTTTTCCTTAGATTCGTCAATTTACTCATCAATGATGCAATTTTCTTACTTGTGAGTGAATTTTAAACCGTTTTCGATAAAATTTTTGATAAATTTTTATTTTTTTTTTCTTTTTAGGATGAGTCCCTCAATAATTTACAACAAATCCGTACACTACAGGAGGCACAAGACAACGGCGAATGGAATAATTTGCCAGAAACGGAACGTCGTCAAAACATCCAAAACCTCCAGCAGCTTGGAATGCACGCAAAATTCGATAATATCTTGGGACGCGACACAATTAACGTCTTAAAACTTCTGACATCCGAGATTAAAGGAATTTTCTGTCACTCCACGATCGTCGATCGCATCGCCTCCATGCTCAATTATTTCCTTCTTCACCTTGTTGGACCTAAAAAAGGCAACTTCAAAGTAAAAGACAAGAAAGAATTTGAATTTGATCCGGCACACACAGTCCGTGAAATTTCCCACATTTACATCAACTTGCAAGAATCCAAAGAATTTTGTCTTGCCGTTTCCGAAGACGGTCGTTCCTACTCGCCCGAATTATTTACCTTCGCGGAACAAGTTCTCGTGCGCATTTGTGGCGGAAATTTAATCACAGAAATCATGGAATTCTCCGAAAAAGTCAAACAATTGGCCAATCAGAAGAAAATCGATGACGAGGCACTTGTCGATCCGCCAGATGAATTTTTGGATCCCATCATGTCGACCCTCATGCAAGATCCCGTCATCTTACCGAGCAGCAAAATTACCGTAGATCGCACGACAATTGCGCGTCATTTCCTCAGTGACCAAAATGATCCGTTCAACAGGGCGCCGTTGACGATGGACCAAGTGAAGCCCGATGCCGAACTGAAACAACGAATCACAGAATGGATTCACGAGAAACGTGAGGCTTACAAAAAGGCCCAAAACGCGGAAAACGCTTCTTAAAAAAAAAGCTTTACAACTTCTTGGGTTTTGTGTAATTTTAGTCATTTAGATTATAAGCGACCTTGGCATTTCACTTTTTACTTCTTAAACTTTATTTCGGAATAAAATAAAATAAATAAAACTGTTCTAAGGCGAATAAATTCAATATTTTCATTTTTGTACCATGAGAAGATTTTTCTAATTTTTTTCTCACTATTTTTTACGTTTTTGAACCGTAAACGATGATTTTTTAAATTAAATTATTTTTTTTATTTTAAATTTTGAAAAATTTGAAGAAAACTCTCAGTTAAATTTACCAAAAATAGACATTTTTGAAAAAAAAAAAATAATTTCTAAATTTTTATAGAAAAAAATTAATTTAAAATAAAATAAATTGAAGAAATAAAATAAAATAAAAAAAAAAAATTGAAAATTATTAAAAATTGCATCAATTAAAATATTTTTGAATTAAATAAAAAAAAAATTAAAATTTTAAATAATTTAATTATTAATTAATTAATTTAAAATTATTTCAATTTAAATTTTAATTAATTAATTAGCTTTAAAATTAGTTAAAGCAAATTTAATAATTTTTTTTTGTATGATTTTAATGAAAAAGTTAATTTTTATGAACTCTTAATTATAAATTTGCAAAAAAATTTCCCATTTTAAAAATTTTCCCCATGAATTTTTTTTGTACAAAATCTGCGTTTAGATGACAAAAATAAAAATAAATAAATAAATTCGCCTACAAGACCTTAAAAACTAAACAATTGTTCGCTGACACGGCATCTGTGTGTAACGCAAGTCAAATCCGCGTCCCACGAGTTCCCCATTCGTTCGAACCGGCAAAACAATCGGACCAAAGGAGTAATCAACCACTGGAGCATTTAACGTAAAATTATCCGTGACACTCGCATCGTTCAGCCGATCGCCACAAAGTCGAATGGAATTGACAGAAATATAATCATCCGGGCAATTGAAGATCTCAGCACCAGCTTGACCCGCAGGAACTGTCAAAACTCCATTCGGTCCGACGTTTCTCAGTTGAAAGACTCGCTGGACCGCTCCTGATTCCTCCGTTGTGTACGTGACAGTGCAAAATCCGGGACTCCGTTTAATGCAAATCGCATAATTTAAATTGTTCTGAAACGAAAAACGGTTAAAAAATTTGAAATTTTCCCTTGTCAAATTGATAACGGGACTGTCAAAAAAAATCAAAACAAAAACAAACTTATCAATTTTTCTGAAATTTTTCGAGTTTTTCGTGATTTTTTGTAGTTTTTAAGGATGTTAGTGGTTTAAAAGTGGAATTTTGTGCAGATTAAAGTGTAGATTAGTAAAGTTTCAAAGTGATAAGAGTGAAAAACGAGGTGAGTTCCACTTACTAAATAACTTGCAAACTTTCTTCGGACAATTTGTGAGAGCTCGTCGTAGTTGAAGGACTTTATCTTGCCGGTTGTTCCTACGTGATATTGCAAGCAATCAGGTGGGGCCTGTCTTTCTGCTAATTGAGTCACCTTTATGCGGAATCCCCGTGCCTCATTTCCATTTCCGATGACGGTGAGGAAGATTTTCCGCTCGACCGCGTCATAAACATCAATGTACACTAGAGAAAAAAAAATATTTAGCAAGCAATTGAATTAATTAATCATTAAATTAATAAATTTCATTTAATGATTAAATTAATAAATTTCATTTAATTTAATAGTTTTGGTCTGATGTCCAATTTTGTAAGGATCAAAAAAAGTTCCAAAATGAAGCGAATACAATTTTAAAATTAGTTTCACATTTTTTCTGACTTATTTTATCAAAAATCTGGGAATAATTAATAATTTAATTATTTGATAAAATAATTTTTAAGTATTTTTTTTTTTTGGTTTTTTGAGCTCAAAAATAAAAAAACTACTATGAATATTATAAATTTCATTAAAAATTTAATTTAAAATTAATAATAAAAATTTTAATTTAAAACTATATTTACTCGATACAAAAAAATAAAAATATATGTAATTTATAAATATAACTTCTAAAAATAGATATCTCAATTAAAATTAATTTTTTGAGATATTTGAAATTTATTATTTTTTTTTATATAAAGTCTTCAAAAATTTTTTATGAAAATTTTTTTTTAATGAAATGATTTTTTTATTCTTTTTTATGAATTAAAAATAAAGTTTTTTTTTATTTTTTTTCATAATTATTCATTTTATAAAATTTTTTGGTTCAAAATTTACAAAAATCGTTCATTTATTAAATTTCATTTAATCTAAAATCAATTAAATTTAATTTTTTCACAATTGATTGCACACAGATTGCAATTAATTTTTAAAAGGAAAAAAATTAAATTACATAGTCAAATTCGAATTGTTCAGAAAAATTAAATAAATAAATTAATCAAAAAATTTAAAATGAGTTCAAAAATAAACTTTCAAAATTTATTAAAAAATCCAAAAAAAAAATTAATTTGAATTTAATTTAATTTAATTTGAAAATTTAATTTAATTTAACCTGAATCAAAATAAAATACAATAAGGAATGGTCAATAATTTAAAAAAAATCTGAAAGTTGAAAAAATTAGAAAAATTTCTTAAAATAAGTTTTCTCATTAAAACAATTCCCAAGAAATATTTAAAACTGGATTAAAACACTTTTACTTTAAATTTTGAACAAAACCATTAATTTTCATATTCAAAGCGACCAAAAATATAAAAAAAATAGTTAAAAAATAACTCACTATGTTGCCCAGTATTAATGCCACACAAAACTGGAATCGGTTTATTTGTATTTTGTCCGAGCACCACAAACTTATCCATCACACAAGTGCCATTTGTCGGCGGCAGCAACTCAAAAAACTCAAATTCCAGCAGCAATTGTTGCGTTTTCGGTCTCAACAGAACCGCCATGGAGCAAGAAAGCGCATTCAACGACGGAGCTGGATACCCGGGACTCTCAAAATAACTCACTTCTTGTTCGGTAAATCCGTTGCACGTCATTTTAAAAACACAACAAATCCCGTAGCCGTGAGCACAGGAACTCAAAGCCAAGCCACCAAGTTTCGCACATTGCTTGTGGGAGTAACAAGAGCCCGTCATGCGTGCCAGCGGCGGAGGTGACGATGCACAAAATGGACGATGTTCAAATTCAACAACCTCAAAAACGTCCAAAAAGCGAGCTGGCATCCGAGTGTTGCCCTCAAAAATGCCTTTGGAGTTGGAATTTGCGAGATTTTGAAGGAGTTTCATGCGTTTTCGGACCGAAGCAACAATTCGCAAGTAACGTTCGAGTTTGGAAATGTCCGTGGCATCGGATTCCTTCTTTTCGTAATCTTTCGAAGGCACAACCACCGTTAACGGAGTCGCAATTTCCTGATATTCCGGTGGCTTGATGAGCGAAACTTTTTCCAATTTCTTTTTTTCATTTTTACGTTTTTTAATTTTTTGTTTTTTCTTCACTTCAGGCTCGGCGGTCGTCATTTTTGTCACATTTAGAGGCAAATCCACTTTGTCGTTTAGTCGCGTAACCGTTGGAACATGATTCGGATCCCATTTTAGGCCGTAAACGTCGCGATAATCCATATAAGGACGAACTCCATGCTTTTCTCGACTGCTTTCACTCAAACTTATGTCTAGAAATTTCGTGTTGTACCTGAGACGATCGGACTCGAAGGCAGCAATTGACGCTGCTGCTAACAAGACGGAGACGAGAAATATTTTATTGACACACGACATGGCACGACGCACATCTTAACTCGACGAAGAAAGTAAACAGAATGAAAACTGAGAGTGAAAAAAATGAAAGTGTTTGATAAGACGCAGAAAAAAATGTTAGCATCTCATGTCATGCATGGCACTTTTTTTTTCACAAGAAGAAGAAGACACAAAACGCATTACGTGGGGAAGTCAAGCCTAGCGTCATCATCACGTTTTTTTTTTGCGTTTGAGATTGAGTTGTAAAGAGATTTGTTGGCATTTTTCTAGAAATGGATTTCGATTGTTGCGAATCATTCAATAATAAATGCGGTGAATTGGTTTGAAAAATGAGTTGCATTAAAAATGCATTAACAATGATTGAGTGATTATGCGAAAAATGGGTGACAGTAATGGCTTTTAATGAGTTTTGGTTGGAAAGTTCGATGAACTTTTAATAAAAAAATTCCATCTTTACAATAATGATAATGTAAATGAATGAAAAAAATATTTTTGTTGTTTTTTTTTTGTGTTTTTTAAAAAAAATTAGATTCTTAAATTGAAAATTTAATTCGAAATATTTCAAAATAAGTGGAAATATCAACTAATAAAAATTTTGAATATTTATTTAGGACATTAAATTTAATTTTTTTAACTTTATGTAACCCCCTTCTCCAAATTTGGCGAAAAAATTCAGGGGGAAAAATAAAAATAATTAAAAAAAAGGAGAAATATAATTAATAATTTTTGACATATTTTTGTACTTTTTGATTAAAAAACGATAAAAATAGCAAATTTACATAAAAATTATATTAAAATTGAATTTATTTAATTTTTTACTCATGTAACCAACATTAAATTTTTTTTCTTCAATTTTTATTTTGTGAAATTTAATATCAATTTTGATTTAAAATTTTAAAATAATGAAAACAAAAATTAATTAATGTGAAAAATCAATGTTAAACGTTTAAAAACGTCAAAAAAGTAGCATATAAAAATTAAATAATTTTTTATATTTTCTTAAAATCCTCATGTGAAATAATTAAATTTAATGGGTTAAAAAAAAAAATTAGAGAAAATAATATTTCTCTAATAAAAATTATTTGATATCGAAATTTAAAAAAATCATATATTTTTTTTTATATTTTAATTTTTTTTATATATATTTTGCCTCTATTGTGAAATAAGTGAGGGATAACAAATTCAAATTTTTTTTTTTAATTTCCTGAGTAAAATTTTTAAATTAGGATGTTTCAATTCAAATCCAAAATATTTTTTAAAATTTTCAAAAGAAATCAAAAAATAATTTTATTGATTTTTCAGAAAAATAAAATTTAAAATTTTTTGTCTAGATTTTTTTCTAGAACTTTGATAGCTTGACGTTAAAATGTACGAAAAACTACAAAATGAATCGCATTCAGTCATAATTGAAATTTCATAATTCATAAAATCTTTTTCAGTGATGAAAAAAGTGCAGAAAACTGTAAATCACATTCTTGAAAAGTTTTTAAAAAATTTTTAAAGTTTTTAAAAATTTTTAAAAAAAATGATAAAACATTTAATCTTTAAGAATTTAAAAAATGTATTTTTTTTTTTTGAATTAAAAATCTAATTTTAGGAAAAAATTACTTTTTCTATATTATTGTGAAACAAAATAAACCATTTAATTTTATTTGTTTTGAAATACAGATTTTTTTGTATATCTTAAAAAGTAAAGTTTTAATTTTTGAAATTTGTTAAGATAAAAATATATGAATTTTCCCAGTTTTTTACCTCAAATAATAAAAAAGTTTTTCATAATTTTACTAAAATTGTAAAAATGACTGTAAAATTTATCACATATTTTATGCAACAAAAATCTTTTGCTCCTATTGAAAAACAAACACAAGAAAAAAATAATTTTCGATTTCTTAACAAAAACCAGATAATGAGATATGATATCACTTTCCTAAATCCACATATTTAGACGAGTCGCAACCATAAACGTGTAACGACAAATACACTTTTTTGTTACTTGACAACTAAAACTATCGAGGCAGAAAAACACACAAAATCACTTTTTTTCTTAACTTTTTACACCATTTTGTCTTTTTTTGAATGAAATTGAAAGTGTAAGTGATTTTAATGAAGAAAGTGATTCTTTTGTCTCTCGTCTCGATTTTGTAATTTTTATTTGTCTATTTTGTTCAAACAAAATGCTAGGAACTATTTGCTGCTTTTCTCTTGGCGACTTCGTCTTCGTCTTTTTTACTTCTTTTTTCTAAAACGTGCGTGAACCATCTAAAAAATTAAATTTTAATTTTTTTTTTTTAATTTTTAAGTAAAAATATTAATTTCTTACTTTTGTCTGAAATTATCAAGACCTGAGTTCTCGTCTTCTTCATTGTCCATGGCATCTTCGACATACTTTGATACCTTTTCGTATGTTAAAAGTCGTCTAGATGTAACTGTTGTTAAAATTTGTTCACAATTTGAAACAATTTCGAGACTTTTGTGTCGTGGCAGTTGTGACTCGGAATAATCTTCGCGATAAACGGGAAGCCTAAAAAATATTTTTTAATAAATTTTGTTAAAATTTTTATTTTAATTTCAATTCGCTCCAAAATGAATTCGAACTTTTTGTCCTTTTTGTCACTGAATTTTTATTCTGATTTTCATAATTTTTGCTATTCTTAAGAAAAATAGGTAGTTGAAAATTTTATTCAAAAAATTTTAATAAAAAATAGAAATAAACATTATTTTAAAATTTTTAGAATTTTTTGAAAATTAATTTTAGACCAGTAAATTCTTGTGCAAACATAATTTTCAACACAAAATTGAAAATAAAAAAAAATATATTAAAAAATAAAAAAACTCCTAAAAACGGACAATTTTTTAAAAATTTTAATTAATTTTATGTCTTTTAATTGAATTTTGATTTTTTAAAGGACAAAAAGCTCAACAAAAAAATTGAAGCGACATAAATTCTTACCAAAAAACGAGTCTTCCCCCGATTTTTAAATGTTTCGCCGAAAATTTGACTAAATCCTTGTACAGTTGTGACAACTGGTACTTGCTCGTCGACGGATAATGCTCCTCCGAGATAAAAGCTTCCGGTTTCCGAGCCTGTTTCTTCTCAACTTTGGCATTACTTTCCCGCACGCCATACGGCGGATCGCAAATTATACTGTCAAACTCCAGCTTATCGGACCAAATTTCCGCTGAAAAGTCTGCCACAAGCGCATCCACGTACAATTTTTCGCAATTATACTGTTTGAGGTTCGCTAAAATACTTTCGTCGGACTTCCGTTCCTTGCAATATTTCCGCGAAGGCTTTGTCCGTCCATGCAACATGAGAAAATCGATATCAGTGCCCATCACGTAAGCCCCAAATTTGGCACAAGCACACAAAATGCCGCCACTGCCGACAAATGGATCAAAAACAAAATCGTGTTTTTTGACTAAACCCTGATTTGCCATCAAAAGTGCCAAAAATGGGTCCATTGTGGTATTTCCGATGAAATATCGCGTTTTTAGCGATAATTCCTTCACGACACTCCGATTGCCATTCACAATCCATCGTCCAAAGATGTAATCAAGCGGCTTTTCTGTCACCACACTTCGCTCATGTCCGAAATATTCGATGTAATAAAATTCATTTTGTGGCTGCTTCAAGTCGACTTTCCCCTTAAAGTCCATAAATTTCAAGCTGTCGATTTTTTTCACCTTTTCCACTTGCGGAATGTGATTATTGAACGACTCGACGTTGATTTTGAACGTTTGTGTGTCGTCGTAGTCGTGATTTTTGTAAAAAGTTTTGAGATTTTGCTGGAATTCGGGTTCGGTCTTCCCATGAGCCCACAACTCGATGGCGTATCGCATAGTAAACGACCGCGAAACCACTTTTTTGAGTTCTTCGTCGTTCGTGGCTTCGACAATCATGAAGGGTTTCTTGTCTTCAAGGTCTGTGACGACATTTAACTTCACGCCCAAGAGTTTGATGAGACTTGCCAATTCTGCATTTCGAAACGGCTGGATCTGAATAGGGCCGTGATCGTGTGCGAACCACAAAAGATACCGCTTGAGCATTGTTTTTGCGGATTAAAATTAATTTTTATCCACGTGTGATGATGTTTCGGTGAAAATTTGTGTTTATCAACAATCCGGCAGCTGACTGTCAAAATAAGGGGATCGTTCACCAATGACGTTTTTTTACTTTTTTCATTCAAATATTTTTTCCGTTTTTTTTTTCAGATTAAAAAATGGGTTCCGAGCAATCTCAACAACAAGCAACAACGGGTCAAATTCCCCAAAATGCGATTCCAGGACGGCAAATTCGGCCTAATCCAAATTATCCGCAGAGACTTCAGCGAGGCAATACGATCGCTACGCCACAGAGATCGATGCAGGGACAAAATGACGAAGGCGGAGTGAATTCGCCGTCGGAATCTCGTCCCGTATCGCCTCCCATGAGCATTTGTTCGGACTCGGATTTGCCCTACATATCATACACCGATAAGCCCATCGGAGGTAAGATGACTTTTGTTTTGAAGCCTTGAACCTGAAAGTAACATTTTTGAAAAAAAAAATAAATTGCAAAAAATTGTTTAAAAATTGCTGATCATAATACAAAACTTACAAGTAGCTCTAGGTATTCTATTTTCAAAATTAAAAAAAAAATATTTTAACAATTTTTTTGGATTTCGTCATATTTCATAATTTTTTTAAAAATTTCCTATCAATTTTTCTGAAAAAAAATTGTTTCATCAAATATCGACCCAATATGATCAGAAATCATCTTTAGAATGAATATTTATGCAATTTTAGGCTTAAAACTGATCAAAAAATGACTTGTAAAAAAATCAGCGTTTGAACTTCAAAACGCTGATTTTTTTGTTTCATCAAATATCGACCCAATATGATCAGAAATCATCTTTAGAATGAATATTTATGCAATTTTAGGCTTAAAACTGATCAAAAAATGACTTGTAAAAAAATCAGCGTTTGAACTTCAAAACGCTGATTTTTGTGTTTCATCAAATATCGACCCAATATGATCAGAAATCATCTTTAGAATGAATATTTATGCAATTTTAGGCTTAAAACTGGTCAAAAAATGACTTGTAAAAAAAATCAGCGTTTGAACTTCAAAACGCTGATTTTTTTGTTTCATCAAATATCGACCCAATATGATCAGAAATCATCTTTAGAATGAATATTTATGCAATTTTAGGCTTAAAACTGGTCAAAAAATGACTTGTAAAAAAATCAGCGTTTGAACTTCAAAACGCTGATTTTTTTGTTTCGTCAAATATCGACCCAATATGAACAGAATTCAACTTTTGAATGAATATTTATGCAATTTTAGGCTTAAAATGTCGAAAAAATTTATTTTAAAAAAATCAATTTTATGAAAATTTTTTATCAAATTGATCATTTCTGAATAAAATTTCTGAAAGAAAACATTTTGAACTTACTTCAACAGAAAAAAAATTATTTTTTTTATCTAAATCCATCATTTTTATTAACACTAATCATAAAATTAACACTAAAAAATTTTTGTTTCTCCTTCCAGACTCACCGAAACTCCGCAACAAAGGTCAAAACAGCGGCAAATCCGTGCGACCAAATAGCGTCATTGTCGGCGGATCCAGCAACAAGCAATCAATCAGTGGTTTCAAGAGCAAAGTACGACCAAACACCGCTCACAACATCGTCGTCGTAAAGGCAGCTGCCAAGCAAGAGAGTCTCGACAAAGATCCCGACATTGTTCGACTGCAGGTTTGTAATTTTTTTTAAATCATTTCCTTTGCGACAAAAAAACCTTCGACCAAATTATCGAAATTTTTGGATACAAAAGATGCGCTATATAACAAACTGAACTTGACCATACCAAAAATGAGACAAGGTTTATTTAGAGTTTTAATTGGATGGAGAAGTTTTTTTTGTATGCATATCGACAGCAAGTTATTTTGTGGGAACGAAGTGCTGCGTGGGTGACATTTTTTTGTGAGCCACATGACATTAATCAAAGAAAAAAAAAAGATTTGCTACACTTTTTTACGTGTTTGTCTGTAAATTTATTGAACGAGACGATGACCTTTTTAATTTTTTTTTTGTCACAAATCTCGGATTAGCTCCTTTTATAGAGCACTTGAGCGGAAATCTGAAGAAATTTACGCAATTTTAATCGCTTTTGTCAATAAATCAGCGATTTTCTAAGCAAAATCCGCGATTCTTTGTCGACATCAACAATTTCCATCGATAATTTTATTAAAAAATTTGCATAAAAGGTGAACGCTGAACTATTTTGTCGTTAAAAAAAAGCAGTTGGTGGAAAGTGTGGGCTCTCACAGAAGGTTATTTTTCAATAAATATTTATTTTATTTGTTATTTTTTGTTGATTTCATTGAAAATCAGCTGCAAATCGAAACAGGAAAGGGACAATTTCCTGTTTACCTTTTTTTTCGTGTTTTTGGCAATTAATT
This sequence comes from Culicoides brevitarsis, assembly GCF_036172545.1. Lineage (NCBI taxonomy): Eukaryota > Metazoa > Arthropoda > Insecta > Diptera > Ceratopogonidae > Culicoides > Culicoides brevitarsis. The sequence goes on along the minus strand of NC_087087.1, from coordinate 18,402,912 downwards.
AACAAGAGACAAAAGAAAGAAAAGATTTCTTTTTGGTTATTTCTTTATTCGTCGTTAATTTCCTTAAAAGTACATAAGCTTCTTATGCAATAATTTTTTTAGACAAATCAGAGTCAGATTTCATCAGACTCGAGTCAAAACAAGATTTAACGTTATTATTCGTAATTTTTCTCAAAAAAACAATTTTGATTCGTATCTTTGCTGCAAAGTAACAAAAAAATCACACCATATGGACAGATAATTGGTCATAAATTTTGAATTAGCGCTCATTGCGTTGAATGAGATGTTAAATTTTTCTTATTTTAATATATTATTAATTTTATATATAATTTATATATAGAATGTACAAAACAAAAAAAAATATAACCGAGAATCAAGACTAGTGTGTGGTTGACTTACTTTAAATAATAATAAAATTATATTAAGGCCAGTACAAAAATTAAAAATGTTTTCGATTTTATAGTTTTTCATAAATTTAATTAATTTTTAAAATAATTTTGAAAAATAAGAAGTCATTTTGAATTTATTTCGATTTTTTTGCTTCATCTAAAAAGACGAAAATTTTGTATTTTTTTTAAAACTTTAAATATTTTTTTAAATTATGTTTTTGAAACATCAAAAAATTTTCAAATGTGTAAAAAAAAATTTTTAACCAAAAGTTGACTCAAATTTAAAAATTCTATTGAAATTTTTTAAAAAATTAATTTTTGTATTGAAAATTATGTTTTTAACTTTTTTTTTAAATTTTTAAATTTTTAATTTCTGCTATAATTTTTTTTATTTACAATTTGATAAAATTTTTAACTTTTTTTAATTTCTGCTCTAATTTTTTTTATTTAAAAATTGATTAAATATTTATTTTGGCAATTTTTTTATATGAAATATTTTGAATTTTGTTTTTCACATATTTGAAAATTTTGTGATGTTGAAAAAAAAATATTTTAAGGAATTTTTAAAAATTATAGGTAATTTCAAAACTTTTTTTTGCTTATTAATTCGGTTTTTTTCAATTAAAATTTCGTAATAAATTTATAGCGCCTTGATCAAAAAAGGAAAAAAATTGAAATTTAAACTAAATTTAACGGAAATTTTGAGTTTTAAAATTATTTTAAAAATTTTGTCAATATTTGAACATTTTCTTGAAGTTCATGTCTTTATTTTCCTGCGATTTTCTCAAAAAAAATATCGAAAACACTTTTGATTTTTGTCTTGACCCAAAATGTACAAGTGTAGAATTTGAGTGTGGTGCACATATTCATACAAATTATTACTGGATTTATGGTACAAGTTTGTCGTGTATTACCATAAATGTTTTGTTTTTCATTCAACATTTTTTTCATGAATAAAAAAAATAAGATATTGAGTAATCTGCCATAAGTAAAGTCAGTAAGTACCAAATGTGTGATGAATTGAGATGTCATTATTTTCTAGGTAACTTTGATTGGTGTCGTACCTTGGCCGACTTTCATTCGATATCTGGCAATCCCACACAAACCCGATTAACGGCCGAATCTCGGACTGTCCGAGGTCGCGGGTTCGTCGCCAAAGCCTCCTTGTCCGTAAAGAAGATATTTGACTTGAGGTGTCGCTGCGACATCGCTCTACTGATTTCGCTGGGACAATCGGAGCACACAGACATGGCGCGTTTCACGGGATTTCTCAATTTCATCCCGTTCTCCATTGGTTTTCGTGGCGATGGCGGCGGCAGAGAATCCTTGCTGGTTGGCGTCGATGTCGAAGCGGGTTCTTCGTAGTAAAAATCGCGATCAATCGGCTCGTAATCCGGATCCATCATGTATTTGCGTGGCGTGGGAGGACCATCGATGTAGCGATCATCCGAGGATGGCGACGGATAATCGTCGACGTAACGACGCGGGGATGGCGGTTGACGCGGAAGAGGACGCGAATCGTATTCGTCGTAATATTCACGGCGATACCGTTCGCGTGACATTCCACGATGACTGGGTGCGTAATATTCGTCGTCGTAGTCGTAATTGGAGCGGGGAGGACGACGGGCAGCTAGTGGCGGACGTCGAACTTCCCTACTTTCGTATTCCTCCCAGCTGTCTTGACGTTTGCTCGAACGTGACGGAGGTTTTTTCACGCCAGCACGACGACGTTCCCGATATTCCTCCTCGGAATCGTACGAATCGTATTCATTTCGACGACTTTTCGGCGGAGACGACTGGTGATTGTCCTCCAAATGGATTTCGTGAACTCGTTCTTCAAGATTTTCGATATTTTTTTCCGTTTCGTTTACATTTCTTTCACCATTTGTCGTTCCATTGACTTTTATTTCATTATTTTTCTCGTTTTTCACCTCAACTTCACTCTTTTTCACTTCATTTTGATTCAAATCCGTGGATTTGTCGTTCTTTTTCTCGTCTGGGATGTCGTAAAACTCGATGCGCGATTGCAGTTGTTTGCTTTTTCGCTCGCGAATGACTTTATTCGCGGAATCTGTGTCGTAATTGCTGACATCCCAATTGGTGCCGCCGGAATCTTTGCTGCTGGAACGCGACATGCGTCGTTGACTGCCTGGCGCAGGCTTATTTGAGTCTTCGGGCCAGTAAAATTGCGTTTGTTGACGATTCGGGCCCGATTTTGTGCGACTCTCCATTTTCGGGGGTAATCCAGTGAAAAATTTGTGCTGAGACATGGTTGTTCAAGGCTTTTCCGTGATTTGATATTTATTCAGTGGGACGTTCAATCAGTCAATAAGGAACATATTGTGATACCCGAAAAAATAAAATTTAAATTAAAATCGAATGTGGTTTAAATTGCGCGACGGTTGAATGGTGACTGCTCAAGTTTCTGTGTAAAATTATTTACAAAGCTTTGTTTTGAGTCATATGTGCGCACTATAAACGTACATCCAAAGAACGCCGCGCGGATATTTAATCATATGGTGGAACGACTCGTACGGCGCTGTAATAAAATAATAATAATCATAAGAAGAAAAAAAAACAAGTATTCCTTAATTTGGAAGTTTAGTTATTAAAATTCAACGATACGTGTCTGTATTGACGTGAAAGAGAGGTGAGTTGAAACGTTTATAATCAATGTCAAAAAGACAGCTAAAAGAACCCGATGAAACCTTTGAGAAACTTAGTATAAGTAATTTGCTTTTCGAAAATGACAGTGAATTCCGAGAACTGTAATTCTTTGCGATAATGAATTTACAATTAAATGGGCAACTTCCTTGATTTTCAACGAACTCGGCCTTCCGAATGTTCAATCCAGAAAAGATACGGACAAAATGAGCAAAATAACTTTCCCTATTAGTAATTATTCGTACATTGTCATTAATGTACTTTGACACTTTCTCTTTTCTCAAAAATCTCATGGAGAACAGACGTGCTAATAAAATATTAATAATTCTATACTTGAAATTTTCGTGGTTTTTCATTTCTTCCGCAAAGTTTTTCTTTCATAAAAAAACAGGTGATTTAGCCCGCACTCTTGCCTGTGCTGCAGCGTATTTTAACAAAGTTTTTCTTTCATACAAAACAAAAACATAGGAGTGAGAAATATTCTGAACAAGAAATCAACTTAAGATTATGTGGGTTACCCGGACAATATTTTTGGAAGCGAAACAGCAGACAGACTTGTAAGAGAAGGAGCATCATCAAGATTCTCTGGAGATAAAAAAGCGAAGCATGAAAACAAGCTCTTTGGTTTTATCGAAAGAATCATTCGTACTGTACGAAAACTTTTCAATTAAAGCAACTTACTACAAACAAGTATCACTGACGTGAACACAAATTGCTACAGGCATTTATGGCTTCGAACTACAACAGCAAATGAACCTGGTCAAACTAGTCTAGAACACCTAATTTAAAGATTTCGAATTCAGAAAGTTTATATTCTAACAGTCATAGGCTGGTAAACCGCTTTTTTGATGTATTGCTCAAACTAATCTTCATCGGCAAAAATGTTGAATAACGAAAACATCAAATTGAAGAAGTAGCTCACACTCTCGATTCGGATATTTTGTCATACTCTCGTTTTGAATTCCTGATGTCCGCAAGGATGTTGAACAATGACATTGAACTGCGTAATGGGGACGATGTAACCACTTTTAAGCCGAATTCGGGCTTACCTGCAGAGATGAATTTAATTATGAAAATTCAAAATAATGAATTATATTATTTAGTTTAACGTTCCTTCCTTTACATCTATTTCCTTTTGAATCAAAATTTATATTAAATTAATAAAATTTTCAACTTTTGTCATTTTCTAAAAATTTAATTTTTTTTTATTTTTTGTTCGTTTGTCAACATTTAAAAAGCAATGCAAAAACATTTTTTCTATCAAGAAAGAAACATTTTTCCATCAATTTTTGCTTTTCGAATGTTAACAAAAAACAGATCGAAAAGTTATCGAAGCTCCAGATCTTTTCTATATTTTTATGATTTCTAATTTTTCATGATCTAAATGTGAATTAATAATTTTTGAATGATCGAAAACTTTTTGAACCACCTTCCCATTCATTAATGTTCAACTCTTTCATTTTTCTGGTTACTAATTCTGCAGCAACGCAGCGCACGTTCGTGGTGGCGAAATAAGTTCACACATGTTTCGTATTTTGAATACAAAACCGCCCACACCCGATGACTTGAACGATTAAATTGTGAGTGTATTTGTCAAATTAGTCAACTAGATACGCATACTGAAACATTTTTTTTTTTACCATCGAAACCTGCGGCAAAACAAACGCCCATCTCGTAAATTCTTGTCATCTCATAAAAATTGCTAATTTTCAATGGTAATCAAATGTGTAATGAATTAAATGTCATAAACACTTGTTTCGTTGTCGTTTTGGGTCATAAAGTGAATTTAACAAGTGATTGACTGATGTCCACTTTGTTAAAGTTGTTATGTGATATTTTTGCGCATAATTTCGCCTACGCGTCGGCATGGAGTCACTTTCAGTTCAATATGATTTTTTAGAGAATGTTCAAGGGGTGGTCGGACAATGGTTTTCGTTTGATTCAAAATTCGTCGGTCATGATCAGTCTTGATAAATTGACAGTTATTGCAATATTTATTACATCTTGAGATAATTAAAAACGGGTTTTGTTCCAACTATTTCGAGTAGAAACATGTGTGAAAGACAGAAATTTAATTGAAATTTTTTATTATTTTTTTCAGAACATTCCTCAATTCTTACCTGTGATGCGTGGAACACTTTCTCTTCCAGCAAATCGTGATCCAGAGGTATTGGAACGTTTGCAGCCGTTACATATGAAGTGAGTAAAATTTTTTAATAATAAAAATTAATTGTTTGTATCTTAAAAAAATATTTTTTTCAGTGTCATGTGCAGTCGCTTGCAATCTCACTTCAACGTATGCGCCAACAAAGTTGCCTCGGATCAACAACAAATTAACGACACGATCAAAGAAATCGACAAAGCGATTCAGGAACAGCACCTGCAACTCGTAGAACGCCAAAAAGCATACTCGCAATATGCTGAAACGTTCAACAAAGTTCGTCAAATATCGCAGCAGCTATCGCGATGCAATACAATGCTCAACGAAACAATTGAAAGCATGGAAACTTTAAATAACTTCTTGCCAGTGGAACATCGATTGGAGCCTTTTGTGTGGAAAACTGGCTAAAAAAAATAACTAATTCAATTTTTTGTGCTTTTCTACCCTTTTAGCTCGTGAAAATTTATTTTATCCATGCAATTTATTCCAAAATTCAAAAATATAGTTATGTGATATGCGCCATAATAAATAAACAAAGACCATTTGAAACCAAGAACGAAAAACAAGAAGGCTCCAAAGTTTGTATTTAGCTGCTTCAAGGGTTTTCATGGGATCTCGCAACAAATAAAGTCGATTTCCAAGCATGTGGTCCCTGAAGTAGGTATCCCATTTGACATCTCTTACATCACAGTCGAAATCAAAACGACTGAAACTCATTTTAAGCTTTGCAAGAAGTTTTTCTTTGTTTTTCTCTTCAAACTTCCATTCGTTCGAGGTGAAATAAGTATTTGCTTCCATAGCGGCATCAACAATTTTCGCGATTTTAAACATTCTTGGCTTCTTTTTTAAGATTTTAAAACCAAAATCAATCATGAGAGCCGGAATGAAGTGGAACAAAAGGACAATCAATCGATGAATAATATTTTTTGGCCTCATTGTTAATCCCGGATACGACAAAATATGATTTGTTGGATATTTTCTTGCATATTTTACGATTTTTGTAACGGTTTTACCCCATTTTATCGGATTTGATGCACCTGAAGTGCAATTATAGACGGTTAATGTACCTTTTTCGCCTCTGAAATTATTACAAAGTTCAAGGTTGGTAAAAAATTATTTTAAAATAAAATTTTCTCACTCAATTGTTTGATGCCAAACACTTGCAATTATCATATTTGCCACTAAATCGACCGGAATGATATCCGCTACTTTATTTCCGTCACCAATTACACTTTTAAGTGTGCCTCTAGCTGTTTCGACCATTATTGCTGCTGGACCATTAAAAGTATCAGTCCATCCAACGAAAGGCTCATACGCAGCTGCTGTCACTATCGAAGGTCGTACGATAATTGTGTGAGCTTTTTCCAGCTTTTTACTAAAATAAACGACCAAATGCTCCGCCATATGCTTCGTCAGGGTATATGTGTTTGGATAAATTCCACCATTACCAACTTGGTCATTCAACACTTTAATTTGAAATTCTGACAATTTTAATATTTCATTTGGAATCCAGCCAATGAGTGAAAAAGGTTCAACTTTTTCTGGTACTTGAGGCTTCCAAGGGTTCACATACGCAGTTGAAATGTATACCAAATGCTCCAAATTCGACATTTCCATTGCCAAATTCAAAATTCGAAGAGTTCCATTAACATTGAAGTCGACAGCACTTTGAACGGGTTGATTAAATTTAACTTGTGCCACAACGTGAAAAATTACATTTACAGAGCTGATTAAAAGCTGTCGATCGTCTTCTTTAATCCCAAGTTTGTCTGATAAGCAATCACCTTCCACGAGATAAAGTTTTTCCAAAATACTTGGATTTTTTTGACGGATCCGATGAAAAATTTCATGCGATATAAATTTATCGAAACGTTCTTTTGAGCTTAATCCTCGTTTTTCCCGAATTAAAATGTAAATTTTCTTAATGTCTGGACAGGAAAAGAGAAGTTTTTCCAACAAAACTTTTCCAAGAAATCCTGTACTGCCTAGAAAAAAATGAAAATTATTTAATTTTCTCAATTTTTTTTATTTTTACCTGTGATAAAGACACTTTTTCCGCGATAGGATTCACAAATTTTCGGAAGTGGTGGATTCATGGTGTTGTTCTAGCTAAGGTTAACAACCAAGTGAAATAAATTTTAATGAGAACGAAGTAAAAATCTTATTTTTATATAATTTTGTAATAGTTATATAATTTTTTACACATCTTAATGCTTTTAATCTACTTTTCAAAATTTATTTAAATTATATGAAGATTACCCCATAATTTTATATAATCATTTAGGTATACAAATTACTGATCAAGATATTATTCTATATTTTGTTACTGACCAATAAATATTTTTTTCGATCAAATGATAAATTACTTTGTAGGGTTAAATAACCGTAGGGTTAATAAAAATAGATACTTTTTTCCAGGGGCTGAAATATCGAATCTTCAACTGGTTTTAACCGAAATTTTCATATTTTTCAAAAGAATTTAGGTCAAAAAGTATTAAATTTTGAATATTCTCTACTTTTGAGATACTCAAAACTAGATATCTCTCCTGAGTTTTTTTTTCAAAAAATAAGGGGAAGGAAACCCAAAACTTTTTGATAGTTGTATCAGCCTAAATGGTCGTGATTTTAACTACTTTTGGTCATTTCTAGAAATTTTTTAAAATTAATTACAAGTTGTAATGAAAAATCACTTTTCTATAATAAATATTAGCTATTTAATTAATTCAGTAACAATTAAAATCCTGGTCTGTTAATCATCAAATTCAAAAGCGGGAAGAGTGCTGTAATAAAATATTTAAATGGAGTTTTTATTCCATGTAATATACGTTAATTTATTTTTAATTGTTATCTCTGCATTGTGTCGATTATTACAAAATAAAGTTAAATTTTTTATGTAATTTAAAAGAATCTTCATTTTTAAACGAATTAAGTAATCTAAAAAAAAGAGTGTGGTAACAGGTAATTGCTCCCATCTAACTAACCTAATAAAATTATTATTACTGATATCTTATATCATTTTTAATTAATTCATTTTTTCCAGCGAAGTGATTCAAGAATAAAAGAACGCTGTATTTAGCCTTAGGTGGAGTATGCCTAAATGTTTAGGCGTCGGAAATTTAAAGGGCGGTAAATGGATCAACGTAGTAAATGGTTGACGCCTTAGAAGGGTGATGGTGATTGGAACACAAAAAATGTTGCTTTTAGGTAGTGAGAAGGGCATTATAGATCCTGAAGAATTTAGAGATTTCTCACTTAAAGAAATCTTTTCCTTCTTAAAGAGTGTCAGCACGGTTAAAGAAGAATATGGAACAGGTTAGGAAGAAAGAAAACCCACAGAAACTCCCTTTTTTGTGTGCTTAGGTGGGTCATTATATAATCATCATCATTCAATATAATTCATCTTTAGAATGAATATTCATTCACTTTTGGCTTTGAAATCCTTCAAAAGTTGGTTAAAACTTGACAACTTTAAAACTGCTATCAGAAGGCTAATACAAATAAGTTTCTTGAGAGTAAAAACCTTAATCGGAAGGCGTCAGATATTAGAAATTAGGTCAAAAATTTTGAACCAATAATTGTAAATTCGTTTTGTAAAGGCTTTTACTCCTGAAATGGCATGAAGTAAAAACAATAAGAAACAGTGTACTCAATTGAAATTAAGGTCGCAAAATACAAAAATCTTGCTATGTAAAATGATTATCCAACCAATTGTTACCAATTGTTTAAAATTAAGGAGGATATGCAGATTTTAAAAAATGCTTAGAATCATTGATGCAATCAGAGAACTAAAAAAATGTCGTACTAAGAAAAAGGGCATGCTAATTCTCATGAATTTTTTTTATTCAAACCTTGATGAATTAACGCAAAACATACAAGCTTTGTAATAAGCGCCATAAAAAATAAACAAACAGCATTTGAATCCAAGTACGAAGTAAAAATAGCATCCAAAGCTTGCATTTAGCTGAATTCATAGTTGTCATTGGATCTTTCAACAAATATTTTCGGTTTCCAAGCATGTGACCTCTGAAGTAAATATCCCAATCAAGGCTTCTCACATCACAGTCAAATTCGTGCCGACTCTCGCTCGTTTCTAATAAAGCAATGAGTGATTGATAATTATTATTTTCGAAATTCCATTCATTTGAGCAGAAATAGGAATTTGCTTCAATAGCGGCATCAACTATTTTTGCGATTTTAAACATTTTTTGCTTCTTTTTCAACATTGTTAGACCAAAGTCGATCGCAAGAGCAGGAAAAAAGTGGAGAAAAAGTACAACGAATCGATGTACGATATTTTTCGGTCTGAATGTGAGAGCAGGATACGATAAAATATGATTTGTTGGATATTTTCTTGTATATTTTACAGTTAGTGATGCTACTTCTTTTTGTGTTATCGGATTTGATGCACCTGAAGTGCAATTATAGACGGTTAATGTACCTTTTTCGCCTCTGTAATTATTACAAAGTTCAAGTTCAAAGTTCAAAATTTAAAAAAAAACATTTTCTCACTCAATTGTTTGATGCCACACACTTGCAATTATTGTATTTGCCACTAAATCGACCGGAATGACATCCGCTACTTTATTTCCGTCACCAATTACACTCTTAATTGTACCTCTAGCTGTTTCTACCATTATTGCCGCCGGACCATTAAAGCTATCGGTCCATCCAATGAACGGTTCATAAGCAGCTGCTGTCACTATCGAAGGTCGTACGATAGTTGTGTGAGATTTTTTCAGCTTTTTAGAAAAATAAACGACCAAATGCTCCGCCATATGCTTCGTCAGGGTATACGTGTTTGGATAAATTCCACCATTACTAACTCGGCCATTCAAAATTTTAGTTTGAGATTCTGACAGTATTAAAATTTCATTTGGACTCCAACCGGTAAGTGAAAAAGGTTCAACTTTTTCTGGTACTTGATGCTTCCAAGGGTTCACATAAGCAGTTGAAATGTAAACGAAATGCTCCAAATGCGTCATTTCCATTGCCAAATTCAAAATTCGAAGACTTCCATTAACATTGAAGTCGACAGCACTTTGTATGGGTTGATTGAATTTAACTTGTGCCACAACATGAAAAATTATATTAACGGAACTGATCAAGAGTTGTCGATCGTCTTCTTTAATCCCAAGTTTGTCTGATAAGCAATCACCTTCCACGAGATAAAGTTTTTCCAAAATACTTGGATTTTTTTGACGGATCCGATGAAAAATTTCATGCGATATAAATTTATCGAAACGTTCTTTTGAGCTTAATCCTCGTTTTTCCCGAATTAAAATGTAAATTTTCTTAATGTCTGGACAGGAAAAGAGAAGTTTTTCCAACAAAACTTTTCCAAGGAATCCAGTGCTACCTAAAAATAATTAAAATTATCTAATTTTCTTAATTTATCTTATACATATTTACCTGTGATAAAAATGCTTTTTCCGTGATAGGATTCAAAAACTTTTGGAAGAGGCGGATTCATGGTGTTGTTCTAGCTAAGGTTAACAACCAAATGAATAAATTTTAACCGGAGCAGAGAGATAATGTTATTTAGGGCGATACAATTTTTAAAAAGTTTTGGACTTGAAATTTTCAGAACATTTTATATCGTGTATCGAGCAGTTGCAAAATCAAATTTGCTACGCCGGTGAGTATTATACAAGAAAAAAATTAGCTAAGGAACTTTTGATAAGGAACATTTATTGAGTTATTAAAGGTGTTGATAAGACTTATATTTCAACACTATATTTAAAATATTAATATAAGAGCTTTTATATCAAAGTTTTAAGCTTATATCTTTTCATGTTTAATAACAATTATTACTCAAGGTGCAAGTGTCATTTTGGCATTTTAAATGATAGCAAAATCATGTTAATGTATCATCAACTTTTTCAATAATTTCCTAAAAATTTGAATATTCATCTAAAGTATAATAGGGTTTGTCTTATTAAAGCAAATTTACTTCGTTTTTTGTATAATTTTAAGTTCTTATTTTATATTTTTTAATTAAATTTTTTTTAAAACATACAAAAATTTGCAAAATTTATTGCTTTTTAGATACTCGATTCCCTCTTAGGAATTTTCAAATTTATTATTAAGAAAGGAATTCAAAACAATTTTGACAATTGTAACACCCTGACTGAAGTTTATCCGAACTGAATTTTTATCGAAATGACTGTTTTTAAAGTTTTCAGTAGAATAAGTTTTTTAAAGGTATGTACCAACAATTTGTGAAAAAATTACATAAAGTAAATGTACAAAAACTTTTTTTATATGTCACTTGATTCTTATGCAAATTTTGTTTTTTTTTTGTCTTAAAAACCAATTCTCAACCAAATCAGCTAGTTAAGAAATTTTGGAGAAGATTTAAAAAAAGAATAAGCTTTGTTATGAATAGATGTATGAAGAACAAGGCTATGCATTAGCTATATTTCGCAAATATAGAATGATTCATAATCTTTAAATGTAATGATGTTTAAATTATGTGTTATTTAATAAACATCAGTAATACAACAACAGGTTATAGGTCCAGTGGAATTAAATTGGATTTTCTGGATGCTCAAGATATACTAGGAGTAGTAGCAAATGTCCAAAATTGGAAAGAACCGCAAATTTTTCAAGTGAAGTTGTGATGATGGCGACTAAGAAAAAAGAAGAAACCCCGCTGGCCTCGAAAAAAGAAAATAAAAAATTCATAATTTTGAATTTAGACAGTAGTGCAAGTTTTCACATGTGTCATATCACAAGACATATCATTTTGTCAATCGATCGAAGACTTACCTATTCCGATTGAAATTAATGGGCAACAAAAGAAGCAGTATTAAATTGTCACAGTGAAGATAGAATCACTTTCAAGTTTACTGACGTTCTCTTTGTACAAAATTTGAGGTACAATTTGCTATCTGTGAAGACGTTAACGACTACTGGATTTGAAGTATTGTTTAAAAAAGACCGTGCAGTTATAATAAAGGATAAGAACGTACATACTGGCAAATGCATATTTTCAGGATGATTTTTATCAATTGGAAGTATTTGGAAGTGGTTATAGGAAAGTCAAAGAAAGAAACATGTTAGAGCTTGAAACGAGTGGGGGAGTATTTCCGGTGGAAGGCGTTTCAAGTGTCTCCAAAGTTTCAACAAAAAAAAGAAGGAAAAATTATACATATGATCGATTTGGAAATGGCTTCCCAATTTTTTCTCGTGAAGGATCAAACCATTGAAAAAGGTCAAGTTTTTGCAATTTAGAAACGAATTACTAAATTGAGTGGGGGTGAAGAAGTAGGCTATGCATTAGCTATATTTCGCAAATATAGAATGATTAATGAACTTTGAATGTATTGATGTAAATTCAATGAGTTTTTGAAAAACAAAATTAAAAATGATTGTCAGACGAATTGTTATCTACGGAGCAAATCAATAAGGATATACATTAAAAAAGCTGAGAATCATTTAAAAGAAAATTGGGAATTGAGACAAGCGATGGGTACTGTTGTAAATTGAATTCATGGTTCGAAGAAGGAAATACTTGGTCAAAAGACAAATTCTAATGAAAAAGCCTTTTATTTATGCCCATATAAATTAATGCAGAACATACAAGCTTTGTAATAAGCGCAATAAAAAATAAACAAACACCATTTGAGCACAAGTACGAAGTAAAAATAGCATCCAAAGCTTGCGTTTAGCTGAATTCATAGTTGTCATAGGATCTTTTAACAAATATTTTCGATTTCCAAGCACATTGCTTCCAATATAAATATCCCAATTAAAACTTTTCACATCGCAGTTAAATTCGTACTGACTCTCGCTCTTCTCTAGTAGCGCAGAAAGCGATTGGAAATTTTTAATTTCGAAACTCCATTCTTTCATGGTAAAATAACCATTAGCTTCAATAGCGGCATCAACTATTTTTGCGATTTTAAACATTTGTTGCTTCTTGTTTGACATTCTTAGTCCAAAATCAATTGCAAGGGCAGGAAGAAAGTGGAGAAAAAGAACAATGACTCGATGTATAATATTTTTCGGTCTGAATTTCATATCAGGATACGACAAAATATGGTTTGTTGGATATTTTCTTGTATATTTTGTTATTAGTGATCCTGCTGTTCTCCACGTTATCGGATTTAAACCACCTGAAGTACAATTATAGACGGTTAATGTGCCTTTTTTGCCTCTGAAATAATTCAAAGTTCATGGGTTGCAAAAAATATTTAAAAAATTAAACTTTCTCACTCAATTGTTTGATGCCATACACTTGCAATTATTGTATTTGCCACTAAATCGACTGGAATCATATCCGCTACTTTATTTCCGTCACCAATTACACTTTTAAGTGTTCCTCTGGCCGCTTCTACCATCACAGTTCCCGGACCATTAAAACTATCAGTCCATCCAATTAAAGGCTCAAACGCAGCTGCTGTCACTATCGAAGGTCGTACGATAATTGTATGAGCTTTTTCCAGCTTTTTAGAAAAATAAACAACCAAATGCTCCGCCATATGCTTCGACAGGGTATAAGTATTCGGATAAATTCCACAATCACCAACGCGGTCATTCAAAATTTTAGTTTGAGATTCGGTTAATTTTAAAATTTCATTTGGAATCCAGCCAGTGAGTGAAAAAGGTTCAACCTTTTCTGGTACCTGACGTTTCCAAGGATTCACCATAGCAGTTGAAATGTAAACAAAATGCTCCAAATGCATCATTTCCATTGTCAAATTCAAAATTCGAAGAGTTCCGTTAACATTGAAGTCGACAGCACTTTGAACGGGTTGATTGAATTTAACTTGTGCCACAACGTGAAAAATTATATTAACGGAACTGATCAAGAGTTGTCGATCATCTTCTTTAATCCCAAGTTTGTCTGATATGCAATCACCTTCCACGAGATAAAGTTTTTCCAAAATACTTGGATTTTTTTGACGGATCCGATGAAAAATTTCATGCGATATAAATTTATCGAAACGTTCTTTTGAGCTTAATCCTCGTTTTTCCCGAATTAAAATGTAAATTTTCTTAATGTCTGGACAGGAAAAGAGAAGTTTTTCCAGCAAAACTTTTCCAAGGAATCCAGTGCTACCTAAAAATAATTAAAATTATCTAATTTTCTTAATTTATCTTATACATATTTACCTGTGATAAAGATACTTTTTCCACGATAGGATTCACAAATTTTTGGAAGAGGTAAGTTCATGATGTTGTTCCAGTTAACGTTAACAACCAAATGAAATAAATTTTGGCAGGAACAGGGAGATAATGTTTTTTTACATTGTATAAATATTTTATTACAAGATGAGATAAAAAAAAAAACTTTATAAGGGCGTTCCAAATAACATGCAAAAGTTTGTTTCCGATTTGTCCAATTTTAAATTTCGATTTCTATAAATTTTTGTAATTAGTAATTTTATATTTAGAAGTTTGAAATTAATTTTTTTTTTAATTACAGAAATTTTCAAAAAGTCGATGTATTAACAATTTTTTGAAAAAAAAAATTAAAAAAAAATTATGAAAAAATTAAAAAAAAAAAAATTTAAAAAAAATTTATGAAAAAAATTTTTTTTTAAAAAAACTATATAAAAAAACGAAAATTTTGAAAAAAAAAATTTTCGAAAAAATTCTCGGCTATGAAAATAAGAATACTCTTTTCTCGACTTTTTTTGGTTTTTTTTGCCCAAAAAATGTCGTTTTTTTGCCATTTTTCCCAACTTTTGGGCTCGAGATTTTTTTGTTCAAGCTGGGAAATTTTATGCCTGAATTCGAATTTTTTGGAAAGTTTACTGTCGTTTAACACCTTACCGCCTTTGATTCTGACAATTTTTCGACGTTTTCTCGATAGGGTATCACAAAATGGGCCTTTTTTATGCACCAAAAACAAAGTAGTAGGTATATGGAACATATACTACAATATTCAATTATTATTTTTATTTTGCCAGTTTGTTTTAAAAATTTGGACAAAATTATTCATTTGGAACGGCCTTAGTAAGTAGTAATAAAAAAATACTTAAATTTAGTACTTTCTGTATATCAATGACCTACCTTAAGACCATTCATATAATTTTGCCAAAATAATGAGTTTTGGAAATTTTCCATAGAATGAGAGAACGTCCAAATTTTTTATTTAGGTCAATGACCAATGAATGACTTAACTGCAACTCGTTTTCGTTTTTGTTCTCTTGTAACTAACATGGTTGACGTGCTGCAGCTACGTGTATTCTCTCAATAAAACAAATCCAGTTCTTGCTAAAAAAAATCTTTGGTCATCAAAAAAACGTTTAAATTAAGGTCCGTTAACCAGTATTTTTTATTTATTTTCCTTTTCAATAAATTTTCTTAGTCTATTGGGAAAAAATACAAACCAACACTCCTTCTTATCTCTCTAAAAAAATATTCTAGTCAAAACAATAAAATGGCATTAATTGTATAAAAAGCTAACATTTTGCGTCATAAATTGATACAAAAAGAACAAAAATCCAATTTGCAATATTCTCTTCATCCACAACAACTTTGTTAGCTTCTTCCGTGCACTCGGAAGTGACTCAAGTCCATCCTTCAAAACGTATTGCCGAATTCCCAACATGTAGTTCTCCAAGTAACTCTCCCAATCCAGATGACTCATGTCGCAATAAAATTCGTTTCCGTCAATCATGGTTTTCACTTCGCTAACGAGTTGTCGCAAATTCGTATTTTCAAAGATGAATTCGTGCGTGGCGAAAAAAGTGCCTGTTTCGCCGGCCTTTTGGAATTTTCGGGCAATTTTCATCATAATCGGTTTCTTGCCCTGCAAACGGAGAATTATATCAAACACGTAGGCCGGAAGGATGTGCAGAAAAGTCTCGATGATCTTGTGAACGGGATAATTTGTGCGATAATTGAAACTCGGGTAGAGCATCGCGTACTTTGTGGGATGTTTTCGCCAATATTTCTGAAGCAAGATACCAAAGTCTTGCCAGGTTATTGGATTTATTTGGCCAGAAGTGCAGTTGTAGACACGAACGGACTTTGCACTGAAAATATTTAAAAATAAAAAAAAAATTAATTAATATTGATAAAATTTAAAATAAATAAAAAATATTTCTTTAAAATTTAAAAAAAAAAAATTATTTGATTAAAATTTTATTAAAAAAAAAAAATTTTTTTTTAATTAAAAAATTTAATTAAGGCCGCTCCAAATTTTTTTTCTATGTTTTTGTCCCCTGCCCCATTTTAAAAGCCGAAAATCCAATGGGGCAAAAAAAGGTTAAAAATTTCATCAAAATTTACCATATTTTTGGTCTTTTTCCATATTTTTTCAAGGAATTTTCAAAAAAATTTTAAAATATTTTCAAATTTAGGCAAATGCAATTTCAAAAAATGTTTCAGATGTCCACCCACCTAACTTTTTCCGAAAATCCAAGGAGGGAATAATGGAATAATGATAATGGTTTTGAAATATTTTTACCTTCAAAACATACGAAAAATGACAAAAAATCATCAAAAATTCGTTGAAATCTATAAATTTTGTTATATTTTGCAATTTTTTAAAGGATTAGACTAATTTTCACAGAAAAAAAAAAAAATTATAATTTGGAATTTGCCAAAAAATTTTAAATTTCAAAAAAGTCGTTAAAAATTTTTTTAAAATTTAAAAAATTTTTTTTGTTTCGAAAATTGTTTAAATGTTAAAATAAAAGATTCAATATGTCTTTAAAGTACACAATTGAATATTAAAACTCTTTAAAAATAATGAAAAAGATGGAAAAATCATTAAAATCATTGTTTTCCATTATCATTATTCATTACTCCCACCTCCTTACTTTTTGAAGTCCAAAATAATGTGAAACATTTTTTGGAATTGTACTTGCCTTAAAGAATTTTTGTATTGAAAAACGAAATTTAACATAAATTTTCTTCTTTAAAAATATTTTCAAAAAAATTATTTTTCAAAATTTACTTAAAATTTTTATGAATTTTAAAAAAAAAATTTTTAACTTGAAATACTTTGTAATCAATTTCTCAATATAGATATCTTAAAATCATCTAAAATGATCAAAAATTTGTTAAAATTTTGTCATTTTGTATGAAACAGTATTTCAAAACTTTTTTTTTTATTTTGCCCCCCCCATTTTAAAAAAAATTTTTGGGACAAAAACATCGGAAAAAATTTGGAACGGCCTAAATAATAAATAAAAAATTAAAAAAATTTTTAAAATTATATTTGAAAATAAATTTAAATTTTTTAATTAAAATTTATACCTAAATTTAAATTAAAATATACATATTAATATTTAACAAAGAAGATTAGCATTAAAAATAAAAAAAAATATATTTTTTTTGTCAAATAGTTCAAATTTTGCTAAATAATTTTTCAATATTATTATTTCCATAACTGATCAAAAATGAGTATTTAATAGTTAAAAAAAATGTAATTACCCAAAATTGGCGTTATTCCAAGCAGCGGTAATCATGGTGTTGACAACCATATCCACAGGAATTAAATCAACAATAAACTTTTTTTCACCCATGACACTTGTAATGGTTCCACGACCGATTTCCATAACGATTCCTATCAAAAAATTATTTAAAATTAAATTTTTACTCAAAATCTTTTATTTACCTGTAATTCCATAGACATTATCAATCCATCCGGGATACGGTTCCTCATACGCTGACGTCACAATTGATGGTCGCACGATGCAAATTGGCAACGTTTGGCCAAATCCAGCGACAATTTGTTCCGCCATGCTCTTCGTCAACGTATAAGTGTTTGGATGTTCCCCTTGAAATTTATCGGTCATCATATTGAACACCTCGCCTGGCAACACGTTGATACATTTCAAGAAAACTTCCTCGTTCACAGGACAATGCGGCGGATAAACCAATTCTCCCACATTTTTCCGCAATGGATTGCTGTAAGCTGTTGACACGTGCACGATACTCTTCAAACAAGTCATTTTTGCGCACAATTCCATGATGCGTTTCGTACCCAACGTGTTCAAATTGGCAGCATCTTGGAGTGATTCATTAAATCGCACAGTTGCTGCCACGTGAAAAACGATATTTACTTCTTCCGTAAGTCGCTGAATGTCTTGGTCACCCAAACCGACCTGCGGTAAATTTATGTCGCCAAAAATATATTCGACTTTCGACAAACGCTCGGGGGTCTTTTTGCGAATTCGATCGAAAACGGGATGTTTGAGGAATTCCGAGAAACGTTGCTCGCACGAAAGTCCTCGTTTGGGACGCAGTAAAATTATGATGGAACGCAAACCGTCGCAGCTCCGTAAAAGTTTTTCTATCAAAACTTTTCCGAGAAAACCTGTATGAAAAGTGTTTTGGATAAAAAGTAAGTAAGAAATTTATTTTTGTACAAATTAAAAAAAATATTTTTTTCATACAAAATAAATTTTTTTAAACAATTCTTTGGCGTCGATCAATATTTTGATTAATTTAAAGAATACTTTTTATTCAAATTCGCCAATTTAAAATAAATTTAATTACATATTAAGTTATTATTTTTTCTAACTGTCGAAAATTTTTAAATTAATGGAAATATGTTTAGAGAAAAAAGTTCATATAAAACTCCTAATACTTAGTAAAAGATTTATTTAATTAAAAATTAATTAATTAATTAATAATTTTTTTTATTTTAAGGCCGTTTCAAATGAAAATCAAAAATAAAGTGCAAAATTCTTGAAAAAAATAAGGGGGGCAAAATTAAAACAAATTTTTGAAATGCTATTTTCATACAAAATGACAAAATTTTTAACTATTTTTGAGTGTTAAATATTTTTATTAATTTTTTTTAATTATCTTTATTCAGATTTGCGAATTTAAAATAGATTTCAGAATATTACATATTAAAAATTAAAGAAAAAAAATTCATCAAAAAATACCTAACTGTCAAAAAATTTGAAAAATAATTTCGGTAATTTTGAAAAAAAATTTAAATAAGAAAATTTATGTTAAATTACGATTTTTTAAACAAAAACTATAAAAAAATTTAAACTTTTTAAAAAAATTTCTAAAAATATCTTGAAAAACAAAAAAATACCAAAATCCAACAAAAAAACACAGTTCACTATTGAACTCCATTTGGAGCAGCCTGAAAAAGAAAGTTCTTATACCTGTGCCACCGGTAACGAAAATTGTCGCATCATTATAAAAATCCTTTATGTAACCGCTCGAATTGTTGTTATTTGGATCAATGTAGACATTTTGTGGCTTTTGATCGTTTTGCGTTTGAAGAAAAGTTTGAGAATTCATTTTTTTCGCAGATGTTATGCAATATTGTTGCGTAATCCAATTTTACTTTCACTTCCGCTTTTTTTTATTTATTTCAAAAATTTTTTTTAGATTTTCCACCAAAAATGATTTTTTTTTAAATTAAAAAAAATCCTTTTTGAAATTTTTTTTATGTAATAAATTATGTAAAAAGTGCGTCGCTTAATTTCAGAGTGAAGAAAAACTACTGACCGAGTGAAAAGCTAAAACATAACTAAATGTTGAAAATTTCTTCGAATTATTTGCAATTTCTTGTTCACTGCAGTAAATAGATGTAGCTTAGATATATAATGGAAATAGTTTTTAATATTAACGTAGAAAGTTGCATTAGTAGTAAGTACCATGAGTTCATTCAATTTTTCTTCCACTTTTTTACCGCATTTCGTTTTTTCTTGAATTTTATTATTTTTAGCGTTTTTTCTGAAATTTTGACTTCTCATTTTTTTAAATAATTTTTTTCAGAAATTTATCTAAGTTTTTTACACTAAAAAATAAAAAAACAAATTTTTTAAAATAAATTTTAAACAAAAATCAAAAGTATTAATATTTATCAAAAATAAAATAAAAAAATAGAAAATGAGAGAAAAAATGTTTTATAAATATTTTTAAATAAAAAATAATAAAAAAGACTTTTTAGTCAAATAAATAAATTTATTAATTTTTTTAAAACCTTTTTCTCTGATTTTGTCGAAAAAAATTTAGATAAAAATTGGAAAATTGTGAATTGAATAAAACGAGAAATTTTTCGACATTTTTTGAATACAATAATACAAAAATAATCTAAACTTGCAATAAAAAAAAACTTTCTTTAAAAAAAATAATTTTTAAATACATGTAAAAAATAAAAAAAACACAAACCAAAAATATTAAAAAATACAATTATAAAAAATATTTAATTTATTCGTCAGAATTTATTTTAACTCTGAGTTTGAAGTCAATTTATTCTTGAAAAAAATAAAAATATGTAAGAAAAAAAATGTCGATAAAAAAATTTTAGGAATACACTGTATTTTTGATTGCACATGGATACATACAATTGCATGATGATTTAACATTTTTTTCTATGTAATAATAAAACATGTTTGATCAGGAAATCAAGTGTGTCAAAAAACAATAAAATTAGGTATGAAAAAATATTTAAATTATCCATAATTGTTGAGAAGCGGAAAACAGATTTCCATCTTTTAAGCTTTACTTCCGAATATCAGATAAATTAAAAGGTTAAATTAATTTTTACTCTTGTTTAAATTTAAAATTAATTTAATGTAATAAATCAATTCTAATTGAAAAAAAAATTATTAATAATTTTTGTTATAAAATTCAAATGGAAATTTTAACTTTGAGATGAACTGCGGCTCCCATACGTAACAAAAGTCGCATCGTACAAAACCTGTTTGAGTGCAAGTAAAAGTGAAGTGCGCCGTACGTTATGCTTCACTTACTCAACGCTGTTAAAATGTTGCATTATCTTGTTTACAAACAGCAAATGCCGGTATTGACTTAATTTTTAACTTTATTGCGAATTCAAACTGTACAAAAAAAACTTGTTTTTCATTTTTCCTTATTTACTTCTTTTGTCACAACCGCCAACGCAGTGCCATTATTATGATTATTGTTATTCCCGCTACTCTCACTGATGTCTACGGAGCAATTTCGTGCAACGTCATTTTTGTGTGATAACAGTAATCTTTGGAGTTCTTCCGATCCACTGCAGTAATAGGAGTTTTTCTTCACTTGGCCCAGTTGCGCGTGAAGATTGGACGGCAAATTGTAGAAAATTATTTCTTGATCGCGCGATTTTGCATCAAGAACGATGTTTTCGATGCCCTAAAAAATAATTTTTAATGAATTTTTGTTTTTTTTTTTAATTTTAGAGAAATACCTTGATGGCTGTGTAATCCAAAGAGACAATTTTACTGCAATCTATCACAATATAGTTGACGTAACTGTATTCATTGCCGACTTTGTTGATGAAACCTCGGAGATAATCAACGCCTGGATATAGAATTCCGAGTGTTGGACTGATTTTTACGTATTTCATGTCTTCAAACTAAAATTTTAAATTTATTTTTTAATTATTTTAAATTTTTACCTAAAAAAATTGATAAAATTCTTACCGTTTCAAGGGTTGGTTTAATTCTTGGACGCATCCACTGTAAGATTAGCATGCAAATGTTGAAAAATATTCCAAATAAAAGTCCAATTTCGACTCCAAATGCGATGCAAACTAAAAAGCAGGACAGCCATGCATAAAAATCTTTGCGGTTTTCCTTCCACAGTTTCGGAGGAAGTTTTTGGTCGATCTAAAAATTAATTTTAAATTAAAATTTGATTAAAAAATTAATTAAAATTGATTTTTTACCATGAAATAGACGGCACAAATAAGTACAGATCCCAATGTCGCTCTCGGAATAAAATAAAAATACGGAGTTAAGAAAGTTAAGGCCAACACGGTCATCGTTCCCGAGTAAATTCCAGCCATGGGAGTCTTGACACCGCTCGCTTCACTCACAGCGGACCTCGTAAAGGCGCCACAAGTAGGCATTGATTGGACAAAAGACCCGAGGATGTTGCAAAGGCCCAATGCTATCATCTCCTGTGAGGCATCGACGACTTTTCCGGTAGCTAAAAATATTTTTTTTATTAATTTAATTATATTAATTAATTTAATTTAATCATTTTAATTGATTTAATTTAATTATTTTAATTAATTTAATTTTATTTTAGATTTTTTTTCAACTTTGAAAAAATCGTTTGAAAATCACAAAAAAAATTTTTTGTTGAAAATATTTTTTTTTTTGTATTTTTGATAATTTTTCTCATTTTTGGTTCTAAAAAAATTCTAAAATTTTAAAAAAATTAAAAAAAATACTCACAAAAAGCCTTGGCAATCGAAACATTTGCTAAAATCGCCACTAACGGCACAAAAACTGTCCCAATTCCAAAGTCACTCAAAATATCAATGAAACTCGTTACAGTTCCATTTCGTTCAATTGAGAAGGATGGCAACGCAAAATCGGGCACTCCAGATTTCACCTTGCCAGAGAGCTTAAAAGGGAGACTTTCGGCACCTCCGTTACTCCAAATGTAAGCCACAATCGAAGTTACTGCCACCACAAGTGCATTTCGTGATATCGTGATGTACCAGAGAATTTTCTTGATTGTCGCTTTGTGTGGATTTCCGTTCGAAATGGGGACGTCTTGTAATTTCTAAACAAAAAAAAAAAATCAACAAAAGATGATGAGATGAGAATTTATGATGCGAGATAAAAAGATTTGTTTACTTACTCGCAATAAAAGTAAGGCTGTGCAACAACACAATCCGAGTACGCAGTCGCCGAGCTTGATCTCGGTTATGTTTTCGAAAAAGCCGTAAATGTAGGTGCTGAAGTTGGTGCCCATTATTTTGAGGCCGGTGACATTTTTGAGTTGAGATGCGATGATGACGAGAGATGTGGCGCTCGTGAAGGCATTTGTTACGGGAATTGGGATTAAATCCACAATGAAACCTGAAAAAAATATTTTAAAATTAGGTTTATTTTAATAAAATTTAAATTTTTTTTTCGATTTCCTATTTTGAAGTGGAGCAAAAAAAATTGTAAAAATTTATAAAAAATTTATAAAAATTATGATTTTTGCGATTTTTAAATTTTAATACCTATTTTTTATTATAATAACTTTTGTATTTTAATATTTATTCAATTAATTTTTTTTTCTTCAATTTTGTAGAAAAATGTTTTTACCCGAAAATATTTGTTTTTCTCTGTTTTTAATGTTTTTTTAAATTTATTTTTTAATAAATTTTTAAATTTAATTTTTATTTTAATTTTAAAATTTTTATTTTTTAATAATTTTTATATTTTGTTAACCAAAATTTATATTTTTCAAAGTTTGATTTAGGAATTTTAGCAAAAACAAAAAAGTAAAACTTTTTAAATATTTTATAATTATTTCGTTTAATTTTTCGTTACTTTCAACGTTAAAGTTACAAAGTTGAAGTAAATTAATCAGATGGGTATTTAAAAAAAATTAAATTTTTTAAATTTAATTTAATTTAAAAAAAAAAAATTAAATTTTTAATTAATTAATAAAAAGTAATTAATTTTAATTATTTTTTAGCCAACTTTAATTTTTGATTTTCACTGAGTTTTCATTTAATTAAAAAAACATACCCATTTTGAAAATTCCGAGCAACAATTCGATGCATCCAGCAATAAACGCCAGCACAAAAACATATTCAATGGGTTTTCCCGTTGTCAGTGGCAGCACCAATAACGCCATGAGACTCGTGGGACCGATAGAAACTTGCTTGACACTGCCAAAAATGACGTACGTAAAGGAACCAATGAAGGCCGCATATAATCCGTATTCCGACGAGAGACCAGCTAACGTGGCATAGGCAATGGCTTGCGGTATCATCGTTAATCCGAGTGTGATACCGGCAATGAGATCCGAAAAAAAGAAATTTGTGTTGTACGACGTGATCCAACTGAGAATGTAAATCCGTCGAACAACTTGCGCCGTGCATCGTTGGACGATTTGCTTTTTGGGCTTTTGCAGTTTTATCAGCATGCCACTTCTGGAAGAAATTGAAGCGTGACGGGCTTTTTTGAAGGCAAGAAGCTTTTCATTTTGCTCAATGTCGATGTTTGTTTCTTTCGTCGACATTTTATTTGAGGTTTTGAGATATTTTTAAAAAATTTTGAGAAAAGAGATCTTAAGAGGGCTACATTTGATAAAGAACTGTCACGACAAGTCCAGAAAAGACAATGAAGGACTAGGTTTTATTTTTAGATTAAAATAGGGTTTCGGAATTCGGAGACCATGTTACTTTAAACCGGAATTGAAAAAAATTAATTTTAAAAATTTTCAAAAATTTTAAGAATAATTTTTTGTAGGTACATTTTTTTTGCTCAAAACTTTTTTTGTCAAGTAAGAATCAAATTTTAAATTTAAATTAAATTAATTTTTTATTGATTATTAATTGATTTAAAAATTTAAAAAAAATAATTATATTTAATACATAAATAAAATAATTATAAATTAAATAATTTAAAAAATTATGAAAAAAATTAAATTAAATATAAAAATTAAAAAAAATAAAAAAATTAAATAAATTAAAAAAAAATTAAATAAATTTAATTTAAAAAAATAATTTATTTAATTTAAAAAAAATTAATTTATTTAAATAGAAATTTTTAATTTTGTAATAAAAAAATTAGAAAAAGTCCATTATACCGGTTTAAAAAAAAATGGGAACCACTGGGTTACATACGCAGACGTCTTTAAGATAAGAAGAACCTTATCTCGGATTTTGTAAATCATTGTTAAATACCTCATCAACACCAAAACAATGAGATTTGCTCGAAAAATTTATCAGCAACTCAATTTACCTACATACCTTGTCTATCTTTACGCACTAAAGTCGAGCCCGCACAGTTTTGTTATCACTTTAAATGTATTTTTTTTTTCACACAGCACACAAAAAAAAAAATATTTTTATGAATGATGCAAGTCAATTTACATCAAAAAACAACAAATATTTATCATTAGAGTTCTTTCTCGATCAGTCTTTGGTGCTTTCTGAACAAAGATTCTACAAATAATTTGCAAAGTGATAATTTGACGTGTGACCTTCAATTATTTTCAGCTGATTCAACGCAAAATATTGACTCTCATTAATCGAATTTTTCTACTGTGTGACAATTTGTTCAGTTTTTTAGCGAATTTTCGATTGAAAGGTTCCAGAATTCAATTTTTGTCGAAAAATACACTTGAAAGTTGTGAGGGATCGAGATGAAATCCAAAACAAACAAACGTGAGGTTTATGGAACGCTCTCAAATACAAACTAATTTATCATGACTTCGAAAGCAAACAAAATAATTTCAGTTATAAAAAGAATAAATTCTATATAATATTCACAAATATCAAAAGTCAGTGACATCGAATGAGAGATAAAACAGACAAAAGTGCAAAAAAATATATTAAGCTTTATTAAAGCTGATCCAAGTTATATTTTGACTTTTTGACGGATTTTTCGAAATCGGGATTAAAAAATAATTTAGCCGTAAAAAAATCAAATTAAATTAAATTTATAAAAAACATTTTTTTTTCAAAAATTTCTTGAAAAATTATCAAAAAATAAAAAAAAACCGTTTATGATAAAGATTTTAAAATTTGTGACCTTAATTTATATTTTTCAAAATTAAATAAGGAATTTTTTTCAAAAATTTAAAAAAAATTGAAGAAAAAAAAATTAAATAAAATAAAAAAAATTGTGTAAAAAAATTTAAAAAATAAAATTAAATAAAACTAAAAAAAAATTGTGTGCTTAAAAAATTTTTAAATAATTTTTTTTTACTCTTGATCAAAACTTTTTCATTCTCTCAGAATGAGACTAAAAATTTAAAAAAAATTGAAGACGCCTGAAAAAAATCAACGCAAAAACAAAATTAATAAAAGCTGTCGAACAACTTCTTAAATAAAAGTATTTATTACGTAGTTTGATTTTTTTTTTATAGAATTATGACGACTTAAAAAAAACTTTTAATTTAAATCTCAGATTTTTACGAAAATTTTTTGAAAATTTAAATGAAGAGGGCTCAATATTTAAAACTCCGTCACTGCCACAAGTACTCTCTAACATGTAAATTATTTGAGAATGAATATTTGTGTTCTAATGCAAACGGCACATTTGTTTGTGATTACAAAATCGTCAATCGTCTATTGTTGTAAAAAAGAGTCATGCAATCTCACTCTCGGTCCGTCAGTGTGGATGGATTTGATTTAAGTAGCAACGAGCATTCACGTGAATGGATGTACGACAAAATGATGAGCACGTGATGATTTTATCAAAACTTGTGAATCTTGTTGGGTTTTCTACTGAACAGAAGAGACAATCGCTTTTTGGATGGAATTGCTTGAACCAAATTTTTTTTACTCTGAACAGCGAGCCAATCAAAGAGGTATCGGAAGGTAAAAATGTAAACTGAAAAAAAATTAATTAAGATTTTTTTTTTATTTTTTTGGAAAAGCAAAGAAATTTACCAAATTCATAAATTCCAATCAAGCTAAGACCCATAAAGAGTCCCGTTAGTCCCCCAAAAATGGCGAGGGCGTGCATCCAGTTCAGGAACATATCACGACGATAGACGGTGGTAACGACATCCGAGTAGAAAACATGAAGGATAGATTGGTTTTGAAGTTCCAAGCCACGACTGAAAAGTAAAATTGTTTTGGTTAATTTTAAATTTATTAATTAGGCCGCTCCAAATTTTTTTTGAACTTTTTGTCCCATGCCCCATTTCAAAAGTCTAAAATCCAATGGGGCAAAATAAAAAAGAAGTAGAAAATATCATCAATATTGACCGCTTTTGGTCTTTTTTCATATTTTTTCAAGGAATTTCCAAATATTTAAAAAAAAATAATTTTTTAGAATTGATGTTTTAAAAATCGTGAATTATTATGAATTTTCTTCTATAAAATTTTTTCAAAAAAATTTATTCATCAAATTTTTTTTGACAGTTATTTTTACAAATCTCATTTCTTTGTCACTTGATGATGATAGAAGAAATGACTATCGAAACTAGTTGTGTCGAATAAAGTGTTTTTTAAATGTAAAAATTTTAAAAAATGTTTTTATTTTGAAGAGATATCCAAAAGGTGAACTTTTAAAATTTTATAAAAATAATTGTATTTTTACAAAATTTTTTTGTTTAAATTTTTAACTTGAAATACTCTGAGAAAAATTTTAAATTATCAAATCTCAATGAATATACAATAAAAATATTTATTAAGGACCAAAAATTGTTAAAATTTTATCATTTTGTATGAAAAAGTATTTCAAATTTTTTTTTTATTTTGCCCCCCCCCCATTTTGAACAAAAGTTTTTGGGACTTTTTGAGCGGCATTATTTAAAACAATTTTTGTGCAAAAAAATTTCTTATCTAATGCGACTATTCGCGGGAACGAATATTAGAATATTGTTCGATGTGTGTATAATGATGGTTAGATGTGAAGTGGAACTGAAGAGAGATTGAAGGTAGAAAATATATTTTTTTGAGGATATGTAAGTTCAAACAGGTTTCTTAATTTTTACAATGGGATAAATCCTTTTCTGTCGCAAATAACGACACTACAAACAGAATCTCAGTATTTCAGTATCGAACAAATATTTGCCGGTAACGCATCACCTGCGACTTTAACTCGCCATGGCGAATGTTTTTTTGAATTTAAATGATCTACTGGTCAGCAAAGAGGTTCGTTCTTTGATTTTATCATCACTTTGTAATTAAATTGATGGATTTGAAAGTTTATTTTTATGGATATAACATTTTGAAAAATTTTTGTTTATTTTTTAATTTCTCTATGGCCCTTTTGCATAAAAAAAAACAAATTTTAAAATATTTTTTATATATTTTTTTTAGAAAACAAATTATTACTCGGAGAACGAATCAGTTTTGGGTCTGAATACGCCAAAATCTCTTATAAATGAAGTTTTAGCCTTGAATCGCTTGGACAAACTAGAGTTCAATAAACGCGTTCAATGGATATCTGAACAAATTTTAAGATCAACAAGTTACAATGTGGATTCAGTTGACAAAGAAACGCAAAAATGTGTTCTTCATCTCTTACTTGACTTGTTTATTCGTGTTGGATATAAACACGAATGCGAATTTGATATTATCGAAACTATTCTGTATGCCAGTAAATTGGACTATGAAACGTACGAAAATGGTGAAGTTTTGCATCTCTTGATGCGATATGACATCATCAAATATTTTCAATGGCAAATTATCAACGAGAAAAAAGAAGAATTTTATCGCAAATTTATGCAGAAATCCAAAATAATGCAAAAAAATCAAAAAGGTCTCATCGATCTACTGGAAGTTGCTCTCGCTTTTGGTTCTCTCAACATTTTTCGGTTCCTCGTGAATTTTATTCACACCCGGTATGTCGGCCCAGCGTTCGATTGTCCGATTCTCGTCAAAGCCGCTAGCTGGTCGGTTTACGTTATGAATGAGAAAAAACTCCAATTTTACGAGTGTTTTGATTATTTGCTCAATCAACACCACACCGACGTAAATGCCGAAGATGCAAACGGAAATACGGCTCTGCATCATGCCTGCATGAACAAGGAAGAATACCTCATCAAAGCTTTACTAGACAAAAAGCCAAATATCGATTTGGCTACACTTCAAAAGGGAATTCCACCAAAAATTTTCGCCTCGTACTTGGATTCGCTGGTGTCCGTGGCGCCAGAAGACCTTTCGCGGTCCGGTCTCACGAATTTCTGGAAAGCGCGACTTCAGCAAATGTACGTAGATGACCGAATGATTTTCATAAATCTCAAAAGTTTCGTTTTTTGTCCCATCACGTATATAGAAGTGCTTAATTTCATCAGTTTGCATCACGATTACCGGCATTTACTGCATCATCCTGTGCTAAGAGCACTGCAAGACCTCACGTGGCAAATGATGTACTGGAAACGGGTTATTCTGAATACGCCAACGATATTAACGAGAATTATATTTTTGATATATATTTTAATGCCACCCCAAGCGTATATTAGTTATAATGTTTTTGCGCTCCTTTTGCTTGGAAACCTTATCGGAAAAATATACTTGAGCATTTACTTGTTTTTGTATTACCGAGGCACGCATCGGATCAACGAAAAATTTTTCAACATCGTCCTCCTGCTGAAATTAATTAATATCTCCGCATATTTCTTTATGATCTTAAAGATAAGAAATGGGTGCCAACAAGATAAATGTATGGAGGAACAAACGTTCATTTTAATGTACTTTACGATCAATATTATGCTGTTGATTGGACTTTTTATTCCTTCTGTGGCAAAATACAACTTCATGCTCCTGAAAATTCTCTTTAGCGCCCTTCAATTCCTCGTTTCCATTAGCTTTTTCATATTCCGCTTCGATGAGGAAATGGAGGAAACGGAAAAAATGGAGGAAACGGAGGAAATGCCTATGAATGAAACGTTAACAGACGAACTTGATGACCCTATAGATTATTTAAAAGGATCGATCCCTCTTTTTACTTTTTTAGAAACTCTTTTAACGTTAAGTAAAGAAGACATATTTCAGTATCGATCAATCACGAATCGTCTCTTTTTAGCAATTTTTATCTTGTTGATCCCGGTTATTGTGGTTAATTTGTTGATGGTTGTCGCAGTTGGAGATATTAATGTAAAATATTTAAGGAAAAAATTTTTAACATATATTTAAAAATTATTTTTGTTTGCAGGAATTCATCTCTCATAGCAAATTTTGGCATAGAAAGATGCAATGTTTGTTGACTTTAAACTCAATGTGGCAAATTGGGACACCGTAAGTGACTACATATAAAACTAGGTCCTCATTTTTCGAAATTTTATACAATTTTTAAGAAACTGAATTTTTAAATTGTAAATTTTCCAATTTGTCTCTTAAAAATTTGAATTTTTTTTTTTATTTTTGTACATTTTCCAAAATTGAGGCTCCAAGGTTTCCGCACTTTTCTTGAAGCTACAACTACCAACTAAAACTTTAATTTTTATTAATTTTTATAATTTTTTTGCAGGAAAAAGGTCAAGCCAGCGGTCCGTGTTTTAGGAAGATTTCTGGTACCATTCAAGTTGAAAAACAATTTAAAGCAAATTTTACAAGATAATCCAACAATTGCCGTAAATATTCTCTCGCGAAATATTTTTGCTTGTAAAAATTTGGAAAAATACAATGTAGAAAAACTTGGAAGTCTAAATCGTTCGAGTGTAAATGGCGCAGTTCAAATAATAAATGACAGAATGAGAGTTTACAAACAACATGAATTTCGAACCAGATTTGAACGAAAAGAAGAAACAAGCTATCAATCAATTTTTTGACAAAAATCGAGTTGACATGAGGAGCAAAATAAACCTTTTTAAAAATTTTCAAAAATTCATAAATAAATAATTTGACCTGCTACAACCAAACTAAAACTATTTTTTAGTAATTAAATTTTTTGTAAAAATTTAAAAAAATTTTTAAATTAATGTTATTAAAATTTTTTAAGAAGAATAGTACCTAAGGCCGCTCCAAATTTATTTCGAACTTTTTGTCCCAAAAACTTTTTTCCAAAATGGGGGGGGCAAAAAAATAAAAAAAAAGTTTTGAAATACTTTTTCATACAAAATGACAAAATTTTAAAAATTTTTGATCAAAAATGAATATTTTAGTTACTTTTATGGTTTCTACATCGAGATTTGATAATTTAAAATACATCTCAGAGAATTTCAAGATAAAAATTTAAACAAAAAAATTTCGTAAAAAAAACTGTCAAAAAATTTTGAAAAATAATTTTTTTGAAAAATATTTTAAAGAACAAAATTCATGTTAAAATACGATTTTTAATATAAAAATTCTTAAAAAGTGAAATTTTTTAAAAAAATTTTGGGAAATTCCTTGAAAAAATATGAAAAAAGACCAAAAAACGGCCAATGTTGATGAAATTTTTAACTTTTTTTTTTTATTTTGCCCCATTGGATTTTCGACTTTTAAAATGGGGCATGGGACAAAAAGTTCAAAAAAAATTTGGAGCGGCCTAATTTACAAAAAAAAATATTTTTTTTTAAATTTATAAATAAATTTTACTAAAAATTATATCTTAAATATATATTAGGCCGCTCCAAATTTTTTTTTTTGAACTTTTTGTCCCATGCCCCATTTCAAAAGTCGAAAATCCAATGGGGCAAAATAAAAAAAGTTAAAAATTTCATCAAAATTGACCATTTTTTGGTTTTTTTTCATATTTTTTTAAGAAATTTCCCAAAATTTTTAAAATTTTCAATTTTTAAGAACTTTTATATTAAAAAT
The DNA here is from genome assembly GCF_036172545.1 of Culicoides brevitarsis. Lineage (NCBI taxonomy): Eukaryota > Metazoa > Arthropoda > Insecta > Diptera > Ceratopogonidae > Culicoides > Culicoides brevitarsis. The sequence goes on along the minus strand of NC_087087.1, from coordinate 18,371,603 downwards.
TGTATTTTAGCATGGATTTTCTTCTTTAAAATTTTTTTAAAAAAATTTTATTTTTAAAATTAAATTTAAAATTTAAATTTAAATTTTAAAAATAAATTTTTTTGACAGTTAGTTTTACGACATTTTTTGTTAAAATTTTTAGCTTGAAATACTCTGAGATGTATTTTAAATTATCAAATCTCGATGTAGAAACCATAAAAGTAACTAAAATATTCATTTTTGATCAAAAATTTTTAAAATTTTGTCATTTTGTATGAAAAAGTATTTCAAAACTTTTTTTTTTATTTTTTTGCCCCCCCCATTTTGGAAAAAAGATTTTGGGACAAAATGTTCGAAATAAATTTGGAGCGGCCTTAATCATTTTCGCAATAATGTTGGACATTTTTAAAGATTTTTTTCTCTTATTGAGATTATTGAGATTTCTCTTATTCTTTTTTCTCTTATTTTTGGAGTTATTTACGACCTTATTTTAGCCCTTAAAATACTCACAGATAATTTTGAGATTTGACTGATTGATTAAACCTCAGCCTCCCGTGTGTCACTTGAGCGGCATATTGATAATATTTGCACGACGGAAGGCAATTACATGACGAACTGATTGGTAATTCAGGCATTAAATCAATCTGATGCTTCACAATCGGATTGGCATTCAATATTTCACCTTGAAAAAAATAAAATTTGTTATTTAATTATTTTTTTTTGAGAAATTTCACTCACCATTATGTTTTATCACACATTTCACTTGTGTAGCATTGCAAGTTGGCAAGGTTCCATTTCTCGGATAATTATATGGAATGCATCCACAAAAGCTATAAGCAATTAATCGGCGACACTCGACCATGCAATTGATGAAACTGTAATGTTTCATGACATTCAACCGGATTTCGTTTTCGTCGTAACATTCCCTTATCATGACGTCTTTTCCGTAAATTTCATCGGTGCTGTAAATAGCTTCTGGCAGGACATTCACATAGGAAACGGCATCTGCTTTGACGAAAACTGTCGGTGAATTCAATTCAGGATAGTCGTAGGAATCGTGAACGATCACACGAAATCCCTTTACGCGAAAACGCGTGTAAAAATAATCATCAAACAAGGGATTTAAGACAACAATGAGTCCAGCAAGTGTTCCGCTGGTTGTTACGACCTTCGCTTGATTCAAAATTGAAGATGCTTCGAATTTTCTTGAGGTAGTGTGGTTACTTTTGGCACCGACGTAGTTGAAGGAGCAACAAGCCCCCAAAAAAGTGACCGTTTGCTCGAAAAAGGCATCACAACGGACTTCAGTGCCAAGCCAGTAACATCTTTGGATCATTTCACCGCACACGGGCATCAATTTTGGAACAATTTGGTCTATTTTTAATTTGTTGTACGCCAAAAGTTTATCCAAATCTTCGAAATTTTCGCCGGAGTAGGTGTTGAGATCGATGTAACCACTCAAAAGTTTCAAAATTTCCAATGTGTCGTCTACGGTTGCGTTTGGAACGGGATTTTTTCTACAAAAATGTATTTAAAAAAATTATGTTAAATTAAATTGTTAATATAAAAAATTAAAACAATTTAAAAAGAATTAAATAATTAATTTAAAAAATAATTAAATTAAATTTTATTAATTTATCTTTTTAAAACTTTAAGCTTTTAAAATAATTTTTAATTTAAAAAAAAAATTGGGGAAAGAAAAATTAAGTTTTCAAATATTATTTTCACTAAAAGAGTAAATTTATTTTTTTTAAAATTTATTAATAAATATTTTTCTTTTATTTTAAAATATAATTTAAATGTCATTCAATATTTTTTAACAATTTAGGTTTTATAAATTATTAAATTAAATAATTATTTTTTTTTTGTTTTTTATGAATTTTTAAAAAATCAGTTTAAAAATAAGTATTTTTTAATTTTAATTGAACTAATTTTAAAATTTTATTTTTTTACTGAAGCCATAAAATTTAATTTTTTCACTTTATGTCGCATTTGTATTTCCTATGGAGTTTAATTTTTTTTTACTACTTTTTTGACGTTTTTGAACGTTAATTGAACAAATTAGAATATTTTTATTTCCATTATTTTAAACTTTTAAGTCAAATTTTCATTAAAATTTCACAAAAAAAAATTTTACGAAAAAATAAAAAATTTGGTCACGTGACTCAAAAATTTTTTCATTAAAATTTCAATAGATAATGCGTTTTTAAAGCAAGTTAAGTTTATATCTAATATAATTTTAATGTTTACTAGACATCATTATCGTTTTTCAATGAAAAAGTACCAAAAAATGTCAAAAAATTTCCTTTTTTTCTAATTATTTTTATTTTTCCCCCTGAACTTTTTTCGGCAAAATCTCAGACATGAAGTGAAATAATTAAATTTAATGGCTTAAGTTTTTTTTTAGATTTTATATATATTTTTTTTTACTTTAAAAAAATTTTAAAAATAATTGACAAATCTTACAATTCCTTCGCCATTGCAATCATAGCTTTTTTACTGAATCGATTGACATTACAGATTGTGACTCCTGGAAACGGGATTTTATACGTTGGATAATGCGTACTTTCCACAACAGTCACCGTTGGACTATCAGCACTCAAAAATAACGAATACCAACAAAGTGACGAAGTGAGTGCAGCACCGAAAAAAATCGCAATGGACCAAAAAATTTTCTCGTTCGTTTTAATAGAGACATCCACGAAAAAACGAAAATTATGTGTCAAAGTATTAGTGCAATAAATTCGCAGACGTCCTTTAACCCACTGAAGAAAATGAAGTTTAAAAGGTTTTTTGGTATTTTTTTCCTTTGAAGTCATTTTAATGAAAAATTTGGATTGAAACTGATAAAAATTACTAAAACGCACTCGATTTTTATAGTAAAATCGGTAAAATCAATCAAAATAATCATAAATTGTCGAAAAAAATCGTAGGCGCCTGATGAATGACCGTATTTTCCTGGAATTTCATTGAAAAAAATACTACAAGTATCAATTTCACGTCAAATATTGATGAGACATTTATTCGATGAAATTATTTATTCCTAGTACAAGCTGAATCCAACTCTACTTTTACGTCGAAAATCGTTGCTGTCTCGTTTTTGAAGTGATGTCACGCGGATTTTCGTGCGGCGATCTGATAACCAGTCAAAAAAGTTCCTCACGGTGAAGATATAAACTGAAAAATAATAAAAAAAATTTCATTTTTAGTCTAAAATCAAATTAATTTCTTACAGAATTCATAGATATTGAGGAAACTCAGTCCCAGGAAAAGTCCCGTAAGTCCACCAAACATCGCCAAAACGTTCATCCAGTTCAAAAACATGTCGCGACGATAAGCGGTTGTTACGATATCCGTGTAGTAGACATGCAAAATTGATTGGTTTCGGAATGAAATGCCACGTCTTTGAATTAAAAAATTAATTTTAATGAAAATTTTGGAGTAAAAAAATTAAAAACTTACAAATATTCCGTCATTCTAACAGATTGGTTGAACCGGACTTTGGATTGAGTTGGAGTCACGGAATATGTGAAGTACTTGCATGCGGGCAGACATCTGCATGTTGTTTCATGGTAAGTGTGATGGATGAAGTCTAAGGAAATGTTGAGTTGTGGTTCTGCTTCGTTAATTAAATCTACGAAAAAAAAAAGAATTAAAATTAAAATCATTTTTTTTTAATTATGGGGCAAAATTAATAAAATTAGGAAGCAAAAAAAAAATATTGAAAAAAAAACTAAAAATGTCAAGAAAAATCAGTTTTTCATAATTTTTCAAGAATTTAAAAAAGTTTTTTTAATAAATTTTACGAGGATTGTGTATTTTGACATGGTATTTTGCCATTTTTTTTTTCTAGCTGCTCAAAATTAATTTTAAGCCTGGGCTCGTTCCTTGTCCCTAAGATTTATCCAAATTCGGGATTAATAAATTTAAAAAAGTTTTGAAATATTTTATAATTTAGAAAATTAGGTAATTTAAAAAAAATAAAAATTAATCAATATTTTACTTATTTTAAAGAATTATAATTTCCCAGGTAATAATTTCAAGAGTCGAAAATCCTTTTTTATAAAATAAAATGAAAATCATCAAAATGAAGTTATTTTGGTCTTTTTAATTTTCTGAACAAAATACAAAAAAAAAAATAATTAAAAAATTAGATAAAAAAATGATTTTTTTTTCTTTACAAACTTTTTTAAAAAAAAAATTTTTTTAAAATTTTTGACAGAAATTTTTTTTATGAAATTTTTAATATTTTTTAAAAATTGAGATTAATTTTAAATTATTAATTTTGGCCCAATTAAAAAAAAATTCAACAAAAATTCAGAATTACAATGCAGAAACTGAACAATAATGGACTATTTTAAAATACAATAAAAAATTAAATATAAATTTTGTAATAATAAAAAAATGTTTTTAGAAGCAAATCTGTTAATTTTTTTTTTAACTAAAAATTCCTACTTTGAAAAAAATTATTTTTTACTTCCTAAAATTTTTAAAACATTTTTTTCTTTCATTTGGAGCGAACTTAGATAGAAAAATGTCAATACTTACGGTAATTCTTCATGATACATTGGTTCTCCACCGCATTACAAATGGGAAGCGTTCCGTTTCTCGGATAATTGTATGGAACACACCCACATAATTTGTAGGTAATCAATCTTCGGCATTCGTTCATGCAATTCTTATAACTGTACCTCCTCATAACGTTCAAATCCACCTCTGAATCGTCATAACATTTACGCAGTGAAATTTCTTTCGTGAGCACTTCCTCTTTGCTGTACGTATAATCAGGCATAACTCCGAGATACGTCGCATAATTGTCCTGAATTAAAATATTCGGCGAATTGGTGCCCGGAAAGTCATAAGAATCGTGAATGATGACACGAAATCCCGTCATGCGGTACGACGTATAAAAATAATCGTCATACAACGGATTTAAGACAACTATGAGACCTGCCGAGGGTCCGCTGGTTGTAACGAGTTTGACTTGGTTCAAAATTGAAGATTTTGTCCTGGTTGAGTTATCATGCTGACTAGCTGATTTGAGTCCGAGATAGTTGAAGGAACAACAAGCACCGAAAAACGTAAGTGTGTCCTGGAAAAAGGCATCGCAACGCACTTCAGTGCCGCGCCAGTAGCATTTTTGTATCATGTCCGAGCAAAGAGGCATTAGTTTTTCCATTACTTGGTGAATTTTCATGTTGTTGTGTGCCAATAAGGTATCCAAGTCCTCGAAATTTTCGCCAAAATCCGTTTTGAAGTCAATATATCCTCGCAGGAGGTTTAGAGTATCCAATGTGTCATTAACAGTTGTATTGGGAATCGGATTTTTCCTACAAAAAATATATCAATAAATATTTTTCTTACAGATTCAGGCCTTGAATCGTCCTAAACCTAATAAAAATATTAAAAAATTTAATTAAAAAAATATTTTTAAAATCTTTATAAAAAAAATTTATATTGAATTTTAATTTTAATTTAATTTAAAATTAATTTAATTAATTTTAAAAATTTTTATAATAAAATGGTGTTAAAGAAAAATAATCAAATTTTTTTTCTAAAATTTTAAATTAAAAAATAAGGTCCAAAATTTAATATACCTATAAAAAATAATAATTTTAGTGAAAATTAATTTTAAATAGTCTTTTAAATAAATAAGTTTTTTAAAACTTTTCGTTCAATAATTAAATAAAAATAAAAAAATAAAAAAAAAAAAATTAAAATTTTTTTTTAAACTTTTCGTTTAAAAATTTTTTTCCAAATTTTAAATGATTTGATTTTTATAAAATCAGAGCAATTTTCGTTTTTATTTTATTTTTTAACTTTTTCATGTAAATAAAATAAATTTTATTTTAATTAAGAAAATTTTGTAAAAATCATATATTTTTGTCCTATTCGTATTTATTTAAATCAAAAATATTTTTTTTTAAATAAACAATTTTTTAAGGCCAATAATTTTTTTTTATTAAAACAAATTTTTATTTTATTCCGAAAAAAATTGGAAATATTTTTTTAATGAAAATTTCGAGAGCTAAAAAAAAGTTATTTTTTTTAAATATATTTTTTTGGTTTCATTTGCTTTGATCTCAAGAAAAACTTACAATTCTTTTGCCATCGCATAAATAGCTTTCTTGCTGATTTTGTTGACATTACAGATCGTCACTGCCGGAAACGGAATCTTATAAGTCGGATATTGCACACTTTCAACAATATTCACGGTCGGTGTGTCCGAACTCAAGTACATCGAGTACCAAATGAGCATAGAAGCGATGCAGGAACAAATGACGAGATTCGTGGACCAAAAAGTCTTTTCCCATTTATTGCACGTCTTGTCAATTAAAAATCTAAAATCGTGAGCCGAAGTCATCTTGCAAAATATCTTAAAACGACTTTTTATCCATTTTATTGCGGATAACTCCAAAAAGAGGTGAAGATACTTTTTAAAGATATTTTCTGACATTTTTCGATGGCGACTCAAGAAAAACTGAATAAAATTTAAAAGAAACCGCTCTTTATAAAAGAAGGATGATTTTTTGATTGATGAACTTTTATTTATAGGTTTCTATTTTTGTTATTAGCACACGTCAAAAAACAAAAGTATCCAGTACTTTTCCATAAAAAAGGCCCAATTTTGACGGTGAGGGAGATGTCCCACAAAAACATCGTGTAATTGAGGAGCAAAAGAGGCGTTTTGATTAATGATCACAAAAACACGTCAAGAAAATGATCAAATTTAGTATTTTTCCATAAAAATAACTCGACTCTTGCGTTGGGAAATGTCGCTGTCCCGTTTTTGAAGTGGTTCCACATAAAGTTTTGTGCTGCGTTCGGCGAGCCAGTCGAAAAAGTTCCTCATGGTGAACACATAAACTGAAAATTAAAAGGGAATTAAAGGAAAAATCGGGATTTTTTTTATCAATTTCGGTTGCTTTTAATTAATTTTAAACTTTTTGTCTAAAAAAAAATTTCTGAAAAATTATTGCAACTTTTTCAAAAAAAAAAAAAACTTAAATTGAAGGTTTGAAATATTTTGAACAAAATTTTTGGTAAAAAAAAAATATAAAGATTGATATATAAAAATAAAATTATTTTCATTTTGGGAGATTTTGTTTGATTTCTCTCCACTTTTGAGTTCAAATTTGGAAAAAATATAAAGTAAAATTTAACAAATGTTAAGAGTTAGCGTTTAACGTCTAAAAACGTTAAAAAATTTAAAACAAAAAATTAATTTTTTTATATCCCTTTATATCTCATGGGACAAGAAAAATAAAAATATTAAATTTATTAATTCTTAATTTTATTTCAATTTTTTATTAATTTTTTATATTTAAGTTTATTTCAAGTTATTTTTTTTAATTTTAAAAATTATTTTTATTTTTTTAGACAAAAGACAAAAAGTTTAAAATAAATTTTGACCATTCTTAATAAATTTCTTACTAAATTCAAAGACATTTAGAAGACTCAGTCCCATAAAAAGACCAGTTAAGCCACCGAACATCGCTACAACGCTCATCCAGTTCAAATACATGTCTCGGCGATAGACAGTCGTTACGATATCCGTGTAATAAACGTGAACAATCGATTTATTCTGAGTCTCAATTCCTCGTCTAAGGAAGAAAAATTGTCAAAAATGCAAAAATAAATATCAAAAAAAATTTCTTACAGATACTTTTGAGTCCTGACCGACTGATTGTATTTAATTCTGCCATGAAAAGACACAGCTTGGTATTGATAATATTTGCAGGGGGGCAGGCAGTGGCAACTTGATGACGAAAAAGGTAGTTCTGGCATAAAATTTAGTGATTCGTTGATTAGAGGATTCACATCGTTGATTGTTTCTGAAAATTTAGATTTTTAAAATTAAAATTAAATTTTTCAATAAGATCCAAAATTTTTAAAAACTACAAAACTAAAAAATATCACAAAATTAATTTTGATTTAAAAAAATAATTTTTGAAACTTTTCAATTTTTTTTTTGTATAATAAGGCCACTCTAAATTTATTTAATTTTTTTTTCAAGATTTTGGGGAGAAAAATAAAAAAAAAAGTTTTGAAATAAATAATTTAAATTTTCAAAACAATTTTTGACCTTTTATGAAAATTTTTTTTTAGAATTTTTTTTAATTTCGAGATTATTTAAAACAAAAATTTTCCTAAAAATTAAAAAAACCCTTTAAAAGGGAGATTTTAATAAAATATTAATTTTTTTTAATATGATTCGTTGAATTTTTGATGTTAGGAAATTAAATTAAAGCAAAATTTCGAAAAAAAAAATTTGGAAAGACCTAAAGATAATTTTTAAAGTTTTAGTTTGAAAAATTTAGAAAAAAATGCTAAAAATACCACAAAAATTAATCAATCGGGATAGTTTGATCGATGTGGTTCAACATTTTTTTTAATTTTAAAAATTTAAGATAATAACATTCCGGGCTTTATTTTTAATTAATTTAATTAATTTTTTTTTTCTTTAATTTTAGAAACTCACCAAAGTTCCGAATGATGCATCGTTGTTGCACGGCATCACAAATCGGGAGACTCCCATTCCTCGGATAATTATAGGGGACACATCCACACAACTTGAAGGCAATTAATCTTCGACACTCGACCATGCAATTGATGTAGCTGTAACGTTGCATGACATTCAACCGAATTTCCGAGTCCGAATAACAAAGCCGCAACATGATGTCCTTCGAATAAATTTCGTCCTTGCTGTAGGTCGATTCTGGATTGATTCCGACACGTGCGACATAATCGTGCTGCACAAAGACATTCGGCGAATTGAGTTCCGGAAAATCATACGAATCGTGAACAATTACGCGAAATCCCTTCATTTTGAAGGTGGAGAAAAAATAATCGTCAACGAGCGGATTGAGGACAATTGTGAGTCCGTTAAGGGGACCACTGGCAGTAACGAGTTTCGCTTCTTGCAATATCGAGGATTTAGCGCGGCGACTGGAGTTTCGGTAACTTTTGAGTCCAACGTAGTTGAAAGAGCAGCAGTTGCCGAGAAAAGTGACAGTTGACTCGAAAAAGGCGTCACAACGTACCTCGGTGCCCAACCAAAAACATTTTTCGATCGTTTTGTCACATTCCGGCATGAGTGTGGCCATGACATTTTCAATTTTTAATTTATTAAAAGCCAATAATTTATTTAAATCGTCAAAACGGTCTCCATAATCGGTTTTTAACTGAATATAACCGTTCAATTGCTTCAAAAGCTCTAAAGTATCATCTTCGGTCGCATTCGGAATCGGATTCTTCAATTTTTTAGCAAATGCAACAATTGCCTTTTTACTGATTTTGTTGACATTACAAACCGTGACTCCCGGAAAGGGGATTTTGTACGTTGGATAATGCGTACTTTCGACCAAAGTCACTGTCGGAGTCGCCGAACTCAAAAATAACGAATACCACACCAGTAAAACAGCAAACATGGAACAAATGACAACCACGACGACCCAAAAAGTCTTTTCAATTTTACTGTATCCGGTCCGGATGAAATATGGAAAACCGTGAGAGGCAGTATTTGTACAAAAAATGACGAGACGACTTTTGATCCACGTCACAAAAGTCGATTTCCAGAAAAGCATGAAAAGTTTTTGCGGATTGTAGATGTCTTTCTTCATTGTTGCGGTTGAGGTGCAATCAGAAACTGAAGAACACACCGGAAAATGTTCGTTTTTAAAGGAAATATAAATAGATTGTTGATTGTTGGTTGTCGGATTCGGTGCAAGATTGATGAATGTTGATGAGAAGCCACACAAATCCAAAAAAAATGGTGAGTTTGGGTTTTATTTTCCTTCGTAGACTAGTTTCATGGCGTTCACCTTCTTTCGTCTCTTCTTTTGTTTCATGAAGATGTCAAAAAGGACTCGAACGGTGAAGAAATATACTAAAAAATTGAAGAAAATTGTTACATAAAAATTATTGTTAAAAATGTTTTCTTACTAATTTCATATCCGGTGACCAGACTGAAGCCCACAAACAAGCCTGTTAAACCGCCAAACATAGCCAGGACGTTCATCCACGTTTGGAACATATTTTTGCGGTACCGGGTTGAGACCAAATCATTGTAAAAGACATGGAGAACTGTTTGATTTTGGTTCATGTCGATTCCTTGACTAAAAAAAATATGAATTAAAAAAGTTAAAATTGGAGCGAAATAATAAAATTTATTTTTTAGAACAAAAAAAAAATGCCAACGACACGCGGCGTTCCCAAGCGGTCACCCATCCAAGTACTAACCACGCCCGATGTTGCTTAACTTCGGTGATCGGACGAGAACCGGTGTTTTCAACATGGTATGGACGTTGACGAGTGTTTCAGTGATAGAAGTCGTACTCATACATTGAAAAAAATCAAAATAAGGCGTAATACATTAATGGCGACGGCAAAAAAGGGCATTTTTTGACCCCCGCTCCCCCTATAATCGTAAACCGTCGAAATTCAATAACCCCCCCCTAATTTACGACGTGTTTTTTTAACATAACACTCCCACCTCACTGAAAAGGAAATTTTTAGTATCAGTTCAAATTTCAATGAAAGCTCGTGAAAAATTTGAAAAAAAAACCTCAATTAAATGAAAATTTGAAAAAAAAAGATTACGAAGTCTGAAATACTTCAAAAATTATTTTAAATAATTCAAAACGAAAATTTTTTAAACCGTGAATATGGCATATTTTTACGACGTCGTACATTTCTGTTTACCCCCTCCCCCCTCCTCGAAATCCGTGGTAAATTTGAGTTGAAAAATCAACGAAAAATTTAAAGTGAATAAATTGAAGAAAATTAAAAAAAAAAACACAAATATAACCAAAATAATGGGAAAGTGTGTTTTGTCTTTAAAACTGGGTGCAATATCAATGCGAAAATCCAGGATGAAAAAAAATGTTATTCCCCGTCCCGTAACAGTTCCATCTATAAGAGATTCTTCTGAGGTTCTCTATATTACTTCAACCTCCCGCATCCTCATCAGTTTTGGAAAAATCTAAAATTTCGTCAGCATTTTTCGCAGATCAGGATATTTTATTACACGACAACTATACAGACGGTGACACTTTACTTGCGTAAGAACTACGAGAGTGCTTTATTCTCTGTGGAACACCTGTTTCGCATGTAACAATGATCTTAAAAATTTAAAAAAAGCGTCATCCGAAAATACCAATAGACAGTCGCACGCTGTTAGAGACACCAAAAAAATTGAAATTCGAAAAATGGGAGAAGGACGTTATATTCATTTTGGTTTACACAGGAATTAGAACCCTCTTTTAAGAAATTAAATATTAATATAGGGATTGTGAAATTTAAAAAACTGTAAATTTTTAAAAATTTGTTTGTTAAAAAAACTATGGCGCCATCCATTTACGGCGTCGGATAAAAATGGACATTTTTTGACCCCCACCCCCCCTATAATCGGAAACCGTCGGAATTTAAAGACCCCCCCTAATTTACGACGTACTTTATAGTAAAAAACCGCCCTCCCTTTTTCAAGAAAAATTGTTAAAAATTAACTCAAATTTATATGGAAATTTGTGAAAAATTGTTCATGTTTACTCAGTAAGTTAAAAAACAGATCAAAAAAGTTTGAAGCGCTCAAATCAGAAGATGAATTGAAAAAAAAATCTTAACTATAGAGAATTTATACGACGTCGTATTTTCCTTTTACCCCCCCCCCCCTCCCCCTACGTCGAAATCCGTCGGAAATTCATGGACCCCCACCCCCCCTCAAATTTCCGACGCCGTAAATGGATGGCGCGCTATTAAAATATTCATTAAGGGCCCAAATTTGTTAAAGTTTTGTCATTTTGTATGAAAAGTATTTCAAAACTTTTTTTTTATTTTGCCCCCCCCCATTTTGAAAAAAATCTTTTGGGACAAAAACATCGAAAAAATAATTGGAATCGCCTAACTGTTGAAAAAATAAATCAAATGTTGAAAAAAAGTAGTTGTAAATTTGAGTGAACAAATGGCAACGATCGAACATTTAAAAAATCTCTCAAATGTTATCAAATTTAGAACGACAGATATTCGTCAACGTCCATACCATGTTGAAAACACCGGTTCTCGTCCGATCACCGAAGTTAAGCAACATCGGGCGTGGTTAGTACTTGGATGGGTGACCGCTTGGGAACGCCGCGTGTCGTTGGCATTTTTTTTAATATTATAAGAAATTATGAAGAATTTTCTTATGAAAACTATTTTTTGCTATTTTTTAGGTTTTTTTTTAGAAGCGTAAAAAAAAATAACTTACAAGAAACTTTCCGACGAAAATGCATTCTCCCGATTAAAAACTCCCGTCGACACTTCCGTCAAATAATTGTAAAAATCACATTCCGGCATGCATCCGCAGGCTTTTTTGTTTGTCGTTTGCCGAATACCTGGCAACGTGAAATTCGTCTCCGGTTCAGCGACAGAATAAATATGCGAAATATCTTTGATGCAATTCATTTGGTTGACGGCACAATAGGGGATCGATCCGTTATTGGGATACGAAAAGGGCAAGCAACCGCATGTTCGGTACACAATTTGTTGCCGACACTCCGCCAAGCAATTCACATAAGTGTACTTTGTCATTGTTTCAAGCTTAACTTCGCCCTCTCTGAAACAATTTCTTACTTCCAAATCCTTTTCTTTCACTTCTGGCGTGCTGTAAGTCGATTCTGGCATTACACTGATATAAGCTTCGAGTCCCGCTTGAACCACTTTCGTCTCAGCATTGTTGTCAGCCAAGCTGTAGGCTTCGTGGGTAAGTACTCGAAAGCCGTAGGTGCTAATTGCCGCAGCTGCATAAGTGTCAATAAGCGGATTTAAGATGACGGACAAGCCAGTTTGGAAGCCACACGCTGAAACACGTCGCGGTTCTGTCACCTGATTTGCTGCTTTTGCCTGGTAATTCGTTTCTTTCAATCCGAAAAAGTTGAAACTGCAACAGCCGATATTGTTCATCGTCATAACTCGCTGAAAAATCGCATCGCACCTAATTTGAACGCCTTTCCACATGCACTTTTGAATCATGCGTCGACACGGTGCCGTTAAATCCCACATCATCTGATATGCCGTCATGTTGTTCGATTTCAAGATGTAATTCAGCATTCCGAGTGTCTCGATATTTTCAGCTTTGTAGTCGTTCAGCAGCAAAACCCGCAGCATGTGTTGCAAGTCTTCGAGCTCGATGCCGCCCGGCAAGAGAATTTCAGCTTCTTTTTGCTGCAATGCACTCAAAGTGATTTTGTTGACGCTGCAAATTGTGACAGCGGGAAACGGGATATTCCATGTGGCAAAGTGCGTGCTTTCAATTACCGTCGTCGTGGGAGTCGCACTATTCCAGTAAAGAGACAAATATAGGAGCACCAGAGCAACTATCATTGCAATTATGCACATGATGACCCACATAATTCTGAAAAAGACAGGAAAAGTTTCAAAATTAGGTCGTTCCAAATTTTTTTTAATTTAAAATATCATGAAAATTTACAATTTTAAGATTTCTTTTAATTCCGAAAAATTATTGATTATTAATTTATTTTAACTTTTTAACTCCTAAAAATTCCCTAAAAACTCCTAAATCTTCCTTATAAAAATGAATTTTGACATTAATTTTTATTTCACTTTTGACTGTTATTTATTTTTAAAAGAAAAATTTTAATAACGTTTAAAAAAAATAAAAAATAAATTTCAATATTTAAACAAATGTTTTTTTTAAAGATTTTTATCAAAACTTGCCAATATAATTTTAAAAACATTTTTAATTGCAATTAAAAATTTAAGTTCTGATTTTTTCTTAAATTTTATATATGAAATTAGATTTTTTGAAATTACAGATTGCTAAAAAAAATAAAAAAAAAAAAAATTAAATTTTGTTAAATAAATTTTCATTATTTTTATTTTATTTTCATTTTTTAGAACACAAACTGTTAGTTATTAATCAAATTTATTTAAAAAAAATGACATATTTTTATATTTAAAAAAAGGATTAATTTTAGGGCAAATTTTTTTTATTAATACCTAATTTTAAACATTTTTTTGGTAATTTTTTAATGATTTTTTTTTAATTTTTGAAAAATTTTATGAAAACATTTTGAAAAATCTTATGAAAAAAATTTTGAAAAATTTAATATTATAGGAAGAAAAATTTTTATAAAAATTCACTCAAAAATCCATTTTATTTTATTTTTTAAAGAATTTTTACACGAATTCATACTCTTCAGAAAAAAAATTATTTTAAAAAACGTTGAGTTTTCTTAAATTTATAAAGAAAATTAAAACTTACTTCTCCCATAACGCAAAATCCTTTCGAACGAGATGGTTGTAGCCATGAAGAGCCGTAATTTCGCAGTAAAAAATGCATCGATCCTTGAACCATTGCCAAAAAGAAAAATCTTCCTTGTATTTTACAGGTTTTTTGGTCTTATTATTCTCCTTGATGACCTTTTGAGCAGCATTTATCATCCGAGCATTGTGATTTTCAAGCATTTTTCTGCTATTTTTGGAGATATTTTCACTCAAAGAACCATTTTAAGACTGAATAGAAAAAATATTTCCCTGACAGACGCAATCGAAGTTATTAATTATTTAAAGGACACGGTGTCATAATTAGCATTTGTCGCAAAAATTTGTTTGTCATTCAGGAACGGAAATTATTTTGGGTCAACTTTGTTCCTAAAAAATTTTTTGTAAGAAAATTTTTTCTTTTTAAAAATAAGAATTCTTAAAATTTCTTAAAAAAAAATTATTTTTGGTCAGAAATTCGTGAAAAATCAGAACTTTTATTTATTTCACGCCACTGAATCTCATTAATTATTTATTTCGACATCAAACGTTGCTTCCCTAAATCACTCATGTCCTCGATAATCGATAAATTTTGTCTGATTTCTGAACATAAAAGACACCTGACAGTCAAAAAACCTTTTTTTTTTGTTAAAATTATTCTAACTTGTAGAAAAAAACGTGTTACATTTTATTTTTATCTCTTTTTTTTGTGTAAATCATAGTCATACATTCCAAAACCCTTGTCCCAAAATCAACAATTTTTAGTGAGAAAATTTTCTTATGTCTTAGTAAAATGTGTTTGCCGTAGAATAAATAATATATTTATGGATAACTATTCTAGCGTTTTAGCGTAAAAGGTAAAAAATGTGACATTTAGCGGACTTTCTTTGAAATAATTTCAATCATCTCGTCGACTCGGCCACTTTTTCCTTTGAAATCCTTCGGGTTGGGTCCGATCATTTGCACTAATTGTGGGATATCGGGCGACACAAAGACGAATTTCGAGAGAGCTTTCATGCCGCGGAACAAACGTTCTTCGTCCGGTTGCTGTTGGAAGAATTGGAGCAATGCCATCGAGATTTCCACCGAAATGTCATCAAAGACCTACAAAAAAAAATAGTTTTTATTAAATTTATTTATTTTGATTTTTGTTTTATTTTTTTACTTAAAAAAAGTAGAGAGAAAAATTTAAATAGTTTAAAATAAAATTGGAAAATTTTTGATATATGTTTTTTTTTATTCAAAATTATTTCAATTTTGGATGAATAAATTAAATTGAATTAATTAATTTTGTGTGCCCAAAACTATTTTTTGTGAAAACTATTTAATTTTTATTAGAAATTTCAAGCAAAAATTTTTTTTGTCTAAAAATATTAAACTTTTTCACCAGGGAGATAATATTTCAACACTTTTAATTTTTATGAACTTTAATATAAAATTTAACAAAAATCGAAATTTTAAGAGTTTTCAAACATCAATTTTTTAATCATATTAAATTTTGAATTTTTAGATTTAGCTTGGTCTTCTCTTTCGAGCAATATGTAACACATTTGATTTTATAGTTGAAAACATTGTTAATTTGTTTTTAACTTTTATTTTTATCTTTATTACATTTTCCTTTGTAAACCCTATGAAATTTGACAAAATTTTGAAAATTTTTACAAATTTGCCCATAAATCTTCATTCTGCATCAAATGAGCAAAAAATTTAATTAAAATAAGTTTGCAAAGATTTTTTGCAAAAATATTTGAAAATATTTTCAAAGCTTTGCAAATATTTGCAAATCTTGATTTTTGAATGGCTCTCCTGAACGCTACAGAAAGGGTATCGAGCTAAAACCAGCAAAATTCAAGAGAGCTATTTGTAACACTACTTTTTAAAACGTTTTGCAAATTTGCAAAAAATCGCAAAATTTGCGAACTTTGACCTCGCAAATCTCAACATTTGCACATGTGATGAAGGCAATGCCATATAATTAGAAAATCGCCAAAAATTTGCTTTTTTCGATACTGCTTCCGTAAATTAATAATTTTTTTGCAAATCTTTATTGTAAAGATTTTCAACATTTGCAAATAAGATAAGTGATATTTTTATTAAATGCGATGCAAAAAAATTTACAAAGTTTGCAAAAATTTTCAAAAATTTGTAGCAATGTTAAATTTTATCAAATGTGAAAATTGTAAAAAAAAAAAAAATAAAAAATGATATTTTGTGAATTTAAAAAAAATTATTGAAAAATATATTTTGAACATTAAAATATACAAGTCTTTAATTTTTTCAAAATAAAATGTTCAAAATTTAAAGTTTTTGTCAATTTATAGCTTTTCCCGTATCTCCCAGAAAATTAAAAAAAAATATTTGTTGTTTTATAAAGTTTTGAAATTTGAACTAAGTTGTAGAAAAAACAAAAAATTTCTTAAAAAGAACTTATTATTATTAAAAAATAATAATTTTTGCAAATCTAAAATTCAATAAAAAAATCAATTGAAAATCAAGTGAAAAAATCAAATTATTTTTTATAAATTGATATAATTTTTTGTTTCATAATAAATTTTAAAAAAAATCAAATAAAAAAAGAAAATAAAATTTAAAAAAAATTAAAAAAAAATTATTAAAAAAATATATTTTTAATAAAATTGTAATGTTTCAACTAAAAAAATCTATAACAGTTTAAAATTATCCCATTTTATTTTTTTTATTGCTCTCTGAATTCGCCTAAAAATTAAAAAATTAAAAAAAATTACTTACCACAGTCTTCACATCTTTGCACGCCAAATTATGCACAATTGCGGACCCCAAATCCTGCAATTTCGGACAAGTAGCGAGCAAGCAATGCACCGCCGCCTTCGTCGTTATCCGGATATTCGATACAGTCTGATTGTTGAATTGCCACTCGCTGATGTACAAAAGCCACTCCGAAGCATTTGTGTTCTCAAACAAATTGCAAAGGAACAGGGCAAGTGCCTGTTGCTCCTCGGGCGTGTGTTTGTCGATGTCTTGTGCGTAATTCATCATCACGTGATCGCGTCTGTCTTGGTGCAACAAGAGAATAACGTCGTCTTTCAAGGCACAACAGGCAAGGGCTCGCAATAAATGCACTCGTGTCTCGGGCGACATTTCGGGATCGCGCAACACATGTCCGACAAATACGAGGAAGGAGTCTCCCAAGGCCCACGAACCTTCGCCAAAGAGGAGATATTGATGCAACTCTTCCAGCGCAACTTTTTCGTCTTCAACTAATTTATCGTCGACCAGTTTGACGAGACCTTCGAGCTCAGTTTTGGCCTAAAAAGGAAGGTTTTGAGAGAAATTTCTCAAAAAACTGGAAAAAAACTTACATCGATGTCTTTGAAAACGATCGGTGGATCACGTGCCCGTTTGCGTTCCTCTTCGGCACGTTTTTCGGCAGCCTCATCTTCGAGCGCCTGTTCGGACGGAAGCATTTCGGCAGCAACTTCAGCTGTGCCATTTCCGTTTTCTGCTTCAGACATGCTGTTTGAATTCTGATCACTCTCTCCTGAACTATTTCCCGTTGCGGATTTCGACTTTTTCTTCTTGTGCTTCTTTTCTCCGTTCTTTTTGCGCTCCTTTCGCGCTAATTTCTCATTTATCGCTTGTCGTCGTTCGTCGAGTGCCTGTGAGTGTTGTCGCGCTGCCTCAATTTCGGTGTTTAGCGCATCAAAGCCGGGCGATGTTTCACGTTGGGCGATTTGTGGCTCGAATGAGAATGCAGAACTGCCGGGTTGCGGTGCCTCGAGACTTTCAATCAAGGGAGCGAGACTTTGTCCGAGCGGCGTCGAGAGAATCTCTTGCGGCAGGTCCAAAATATACTTCGGGATGCTAGTGCCGCACAAAAATTGACACAAATCCTCGGAAAAGGTGTTGCAATTGTGCTTGAGAAGGTTGTAACAGGCACCTCTAAAACAAAATTTTAACGAAAAAAAATGTTAAAATGGTCTGATAATCGCAAAGTGCAATAAACTTTGCCGAAACTTAATTAAAAATGAGTCAATTTCGAGAAAAATTCTTTCTTTCTATTTTATTATGAAAGCAAAACAAAAGTCATCGCAGTAAAAATAGAATTTTCGGCTCGAAAAAACACAAACAAAATTTAATGATTTATTTTTAGCGCATTCTAAATTAATTTTTTTTCTCTTGTCCATCCGTTTAATGATAAAAATTGCTTGAAACACGCTCAAATCTCACTTTAGCAAAATCACCAAGTACAAAAAAATTTCTTAAAAATTCTCGTAGGTAACAATCAATTTTTTTTTCACTTCCCACTCTCAGTGACTCCATTTTTCCCAAAATAAAAAATGATAAGACAACTCACCTAAAGGTACTTTCAGCTAATCCACGAACGTAGTCTTTGAATACTTGATACGGTATAAATGTTTCGCCGATTTTCTGCTTTTTCTGTGGTTTGCCGAGAACTGTGGTGCCCTATAATGACAAAAAAAAATAAATAAAAAAATTATAAACACGTGTTAAATGTGTGTCTTAGAATGCAGTTAAAATTTAGAAGAAAAAAAATTAAAGAAAAAATAGAGAAAAATTCCGCACCTTATTGACTACCGGAAAACTCGTGAAAAACTGAATAATTTTGAGATTGAAAATTTTTCAACATTTTAACTCTCATCCAAAAATACATTTTCGTGTGAGAAAGATGAGAATTTAGGGTGGGTCATGTTTGTTTGGTGATACATAATTAAAAAAAAAATTTATTTATTAATTCTTTTTTATTTTTTTTTAATTTTTAAATTTAAAATAGTTTTTAATTTTTTTTAAAATTAAAATTAAAAATTTTTAAAATTAAAAAAAAAATAAATTTTAATTTTCTTAAAAATTAAATTTAAAAGTTTTTCATTTAATTTCTTATATTCTTATTAATTTTTTAAATCTTTGAAATATAAATTTTCAAAAAATTTGTTTTTATTTTTTAATTTATTTTAATTTTTTATTTAATTTATTTTATATTTTTGATTCTTATTTAATTTTTTTTTAATTTAAATTTAAAATTTTTATTTAAAATTTTTTTATTTTTACTTTTTAATTAAAATTTATCAATTTTTTTTAAATTTTTCTTTATCAAAGAAAAATGTAAAAAAATGTTCATCCTACAAAATCTCTCTTTCATTCTGCAAACACCGCGACTTATTTTTAGTTCGTGCATCGTTTCGTCATGCGTGCGCGCGATTTTCGCCGTTGCGTCTCTTTCTTATTTTACGGAGACCTGTTTCATCATCAATTTGGATGAAATGTAAGAACTTTCATTTTTTCTTTGTAGTAGACATGAGACACATTGGGAACAACAGCATCGTAAAAGATAAAGGAAAATTTTTGGAATTTTTGTGTGGGTCTCGTAAATTTCCATTCGCGATGCGATTTTTCAAAAATATCAAATTAACACGACAAAAAGTGCAATATTTATTTTTTTGTTGTTAACGACCTCTTTTGATGCACAAACTTGTTGAGGAAATGCACATTTGTGCCAAAAAAATTAATCTCAACTGAATCAGACGAGTTGTGTCTTCTTCATTCTTGCAAATGTTTGACAAAAAACCGCGATCTAAAAATAAGTTAAATTAGAAAGTGGGACGATGCACTTGCTTATGACGGGTTATTTATTTTTGGGATTTGACGAGCACAGTGGGACTTTGAACGACAATCGCGAGTGGAGACGTCTTGTTGTTGTTAGTTGTTTGCAAACACAGAAAAAAATGTCATTGAGAATTTTCATAAAACATTTTTCGGCTGAGCCTTGACAGTATGTAGGAAATTTTAGAAGGTGATAATGACCTTTTGACGTCAGAAAAAATGAGAGGAATTAATTTTATGTTTTAATTTTTACTGTCGAGAAGTGTTTTGAGTGACATAGGAAACAACTGGTGCGAATTTGGCGATCAATAGCTTGGATAAATAGATATTTTCAAGGATTTTTTTTGATATTTTTTAAAACTTTTAGTGAAAAAATAATTTTTGGTCTTAACTTTGTGACTTTTTTAATAAAAAAAGACAAAATTGTGAAATATCGAAAATTTTCATATTTTATTATTTAATTTTGGTAATGTAATCTTGGATGATAATTTTTAAAACTTTTGAATATCTTCCTTTTTTTCAAAAAGTTTTGATCTTAATATAAAAAATTTTAATTTAGAGCTCGAACAATTTTTGAAATATATTATCAAAAAAAAAAAAATAATAATAAAATAAAATATTTAAAAATAAAGTTAAAAATCAATCTTATCGAAAACTGTAAAATAAAAAAAATACCCAGTGAAGATTTAAGCAAAAATTAAATAATAAAAAAACTCAAAATTAAATACGAGAGGTAGATGTCACTTTTGTGGCTGAGAGAAAAGGAGATAGACGTGCTGGCGATATTCTGGATAATTTTAGAAAAATAAAGCGATTGTTTAATTAATTGATTGAGTTTTCATAGTCATTGGGGTTACATTTTAATAATATTTTGAATAATAGACAATTATTTTTATATTTTTTCCAATACGCATTGTGATCAAATCCCGAATCTAATTTTGTGTTTACTTTCAATATTTAAAATATTTAAAATTGAAAAATTTAATATTTTTAAATAAATTTTCATTTTCAGATGGAGTCGCCTAGCACTTTATCTGAAATTAACTAGAAAATCTTGGCTAACAATTGCATAATAAAACGAACAATTAACACTTTTCATTAAAACAAAAAATAAACAAATCTTTTCAATAAATTTCTAGTACCTGAGGCACGTGAGAACTTTTCAAGGAAAAACAAATAAATTTTCCGTAGAAATCAAAATTAACGAACAAATCTCCCAGCGTAGGTGGCAAGGCGATAATTTAATGCCTCAACTTGTGCGGAATATTTTTTTGCGTCTCTTTTTTTTAAATCTTAATCAATTTTTGGCGTGCGTTTCAGCAAAAAAAAAAAAATGAAAAACTTACCGGTGTGATGCTCGATATTCCATGAGATCCGTAGAAAAACTCGCGTCCAAAAACAACGACAGCTGTGTGATAAATGCCGTCAATCTGACGTCCTATTTAGAAGAAAAATAACAAATTATATCGCGTTGGAAGATCTTTGTTTACAATTTCGTGTTTTTTAAATAAAATCGACGTCTGTTACAAAGTCGTAATTTTTTTTCTGAGAGAATTTCCTTTGTTTCACACGTCATTTGAGGTAAAGATGCGTAAAAAAAATTAAAAAAATTACCTAGCAACATTTGTGACATCATCGTTGCCATGCCTTGACTGAGGTCGTAGATGTACAATTCGACTGTGTGGTTTCCTGAGTCGTCCATCGTTTGAATTTTCTTTCACTTTTCTCTAAATATTTATTTTTTTTTCAAGTCTTTTTTCACTGAAATTAAAGAAAATTTAAAACTTCAAAAGTTGCACAAACCAAATGTCATGTCACTTCACTTTTCTTACCGATTTTTTTTTTGTTTGATGTTCAGTAAATGCAACTAAATATAGTTAAATTTCATTTGAAATTACATAATAAGACGGAACACAAAACCGCAAATTCCTCAAAGTTTTTCATATAAATAAACACTTGCGAATAATATTAGCATTCTCAACAAATTTTATGCACTGTGATGGGGTGATGATTTATTGATACACTTTTATCTTATTTTAATTTAGAATTTTATTGCCTCAACTTTGACAGTACGTGAACTTAATTGGATCACAAAGTATTTATTTTTTTATTTTTATTTAATTAAATATTTTTTTTATTTTTTATAAATTTAATATTTTTTAAAATTAATTAAATAATTAAAATTAATTAATTTTTTAAAGTTTTTTTTAATTTACCAATTTATTTTAAAATAATTAATTTTTTAAAGTTTTATTAATTTTTTTTTTATTTATCAATATTATTTTTATTTAAGTTTTTTTTTTAATTTTAATTTATTTTTTATTTTAAAAGCAAAAAAATTTTATTGAAGAAGTTTTTAATTTTTTTTTTTAAATTATTTTTTATTAAATCTCACTTTTTATTAAAAATTTTCTCTTATTTATTTAAAAAATATTTTTTTTTGTTCCCAAAAACTGGACTGTACTTTGCGGCAAAATATTTGCTACTGACTCTTCGTTCAAGACTTTATTTTTGGCATTCCACCATCATCATCATCATTAGTTCTTGTGTTGGTAGACATTCTCACACACGCGAAAATTTGTTTATTACGCGAAAAACGTCACCGCGAACAAAACGTAGATTTTCCTTTTGATACGAAAATTACTCGTAAATCGTTTTTGTGTTGGTCTGTCTCTAAAAATCATTGAAAATATGACGAAAAACGCTTAGAAATCTTTAATTGAGACTTTTTTCGCACCTATTTTCGACTAATGACTATTAAGCTATACGAAGGTAATTCAAATAAAAAAGCATGTAATATATGGGTTAGCATTAGTCGACTCGTGCTGATTTAGAAAATTATTTAAATAAATAAATATAAAATAGTTTGGGCCGATTTCTTTGTGATTTTGTGACATTTTACGAGTTTTTAATGACTTTTTGAGGAAAATCTTGAATAATTATAAATTCTTCGAGTCATGGACGGACAAAGAAGTGGAAAAATGTTTAATTATTTTGTGAAATTGTTTATCAATATAGTTTGGGAGATCATAAAAAAGATAACCGGCCTTGTCATTAAATTAAGTGAAATTAAAATATTATTTTTTTTAAATAAAAAAAAAACAAAAAAAAAATGATTGTTGATATTTTTCCGGAAAACTTTTTTAAATGATGATTGGTCATTTCATAACAATAATAAATTATTTTTGTTCTTCGAACTTTTAACCCATTGACGGCTTGAGGTGACTTGACATGACATTTCTTCAATTAATCTAAAATTAGATTTCTTACCTGTTAAAATTTTTTGTGGCAATATTCGACAATGATTCACTTTTTTATTCTCATTCGCGGAACTTTCTCTCTGTTATCATTTCTTTTATTTATTTTTAATTTGATATTTTTTTGTCTTTTTGTTAGAATCACAAATATTTACACTTTTTATGCTTCTTTTGATCTATTTTTAGCGATTGTCTCCTTTTCACTAGAGAATTTTGGGACTCTGAGAATGTCTTTTGCACTTTTTGAGCAAGAATCAACTAGACTCGCGTATTTTGCGGAACCAAAACAGAAAATGATGATGCAAAAATAGAGTAATTCAACACATATGATATTGACATATCGAAATAAAACACACATTATCGCACGTTGAATGTCAAAAAATTGGTGTTTAGTACGTTAAGCCACAATGAGATGGAGGAACGTTCGGTAGTTGCTTCAAAAATTTATGTCGTTGTGATGTTGGTGAAGGTTGTGTTGCAAACTCGAATGCCCGATCCACTTCCACGGTCGTAGAATTGCAAAATTACGAGCTAAAAATAAAAATAAATAAAAAATGAATTAAAAATTAAGTTTAAATTTAAATTAATTTTAATTTTAATTTTAATTTTAATTTTAATTTTAATTTTAATTTTAATTTTAATTTTAATTTTAATTTTAATTTTAATTTTAATTTTAATTTTAATTTTAATTTTAATTTTAATTTTAATTTTAATTTTAATTTTAATTTTAATTTTAATTTTAATTTTAATTTTAATTTTAATTTTAATTTTAATTTTAATTTTAATTTTAATTTTAATTTTAATTTTAATTTTAATTTTAATTTTAATTTTAATTTTAATTTTAATTTTAATTTTAATTTTAATTTTAATTTTAATTTTAATTTTAATTTTAATTTTAATTTTAATTTTAATTTTAATTTTAATTTTAATTTTAATTTTAATTTTAATTTTAATTTTAATTTTAATTTTAATTTTAATTTTAATTTTAATTTTAATTTTAATTTTAATTTTAATTTTAATTTTAATTTTAATTTTAATTTTAATTTTAATTTTAATTTTAATTTTAATTTTAATTTTAATTTTAATTTTAATTTTAATTTTAATTTTAATTTTAATTTTAATTTTAATTTTAATTTTAATTTTAATTTTAATTTTAATTTTAATTTTAATTTTAATTTTAATTTTAATTTTAATTTTAATTTTAATTTTAATTTTAATTTTAATTTTAATTTTAATTTTAATTTTAATTTTAATTTTAATTTTAATTTTAATTTTAATTTTAATTTTAATTTTAATTTTAATTTTAATTTTAATTTTAATTTTAATTTTAATTTTAATTTTAATTTTAATTTTAATTTTAATTTTAATTTTAATTTTAATTTTAATTTTAATTTTAATTTTAATTTTAATTTTAATTTTAATTTTAATTTTAATTTTAATTTTAATTTTAATTTTAATTTTAATTTTAATTTTAATTTTAATTTTAATTTTAATTTTAAGCAAAAAAAAAATTATAAAAAAAATTATTAAAAAAATTATTTTACCTCATAAGTGACGATGGTTCCAGCCACACTCAGCAAAAGTTTCCGTGTCAGATAGAAAAATCTCATGCCAGAAAGGGCACAAACTGTTTCAGTTACGTCTTCCAGGAAACGTTTTGACTAAAAAAATCATCAAATTTAAATTAAAAACCAATTTTTTCAAAAAAAAACTTTAACTTACCTCAGCACACCACGACTCCATTGGAACATTTCTGAACAACAAAAGTGGCCTCTTCGACTGTTCATTTATTTCTGCTGACAGGAGACACACTGCTGATGTCCTGCAAATCAAATAAATCAAAGTGTACCAAAAATATACGGAGTGTACTTGAGATCGCCGTTCACTAAAAACGAAAAATTAACAAAATTGGTTTTGAAATACAAATTTTTCCATCTTACTTCAAGGAATTCATCAACTGCAAACAGATAAAATACAAATTATTGGAAAAGGAAACAATCGTGATCGGCGAAATAACTCGGTCCACATATTCGATGAGCTCGCAAACTTGTCTGTAAGCCGCTCGTTGCTCATCCCAGAACTGCTTCGTGACCCGTTTTCCGGAAAATTTCACCAAAAAGTCGCAATATTGCTTAAAAACGCTGCTGAGACCCATCGCGACAAGCATTATGAACAAATCCACGTAAAACCACATAAAAGTGTTCACCAAATTGGCAAATTTCGCAAGAAAAGCTTTCCATGGCTCGTAAGTTGTATCATCAAAAAACACCGGTAAATGTTCAATGAAAAAAGATTTGACATAATCATCGGGATCGATCGGGCATTTTACGATGGAAACTCCTGTGGCAATAAGTCCCAAGGTGTGTTCCGTTAGCGACAAAAACGTGACCGTTGGAGCAAATTTCCGTATTCGGCGTCCCATGCTCTTGCTTCGGACTGCATCTTGCATTGGCGGCAGTGATAACTCCACTTTGCGCCAAAATCGCATGGTTTCCGGCCATTTGCGGGCAATAAACAACATTTGAAACATTATGTACGTGACGGAATTGTAAACGACTACCAGAGCTAGAGATATTATTAAAAATAAAATTATGAATTATTGGACACGATAAAAAAAATTATTTTTGGAAAAAAATTTTAAATAAATTTTAAAAAAATATTTAGGTATTGTTTGTTTTAAATATTTAGTTAAATTAAATAAAATAAAATTTTCAAAATATATAAGTATCCAAAAATTCTTTCTCTTTAATTATTTTATTTTTAACCTTCCGAAGATAATTTTTTTAAATTATAAATATTATTTATCTATTTTATTTTTATTAAATTAAAAAAAATTATGAAAATTTCCCATTTTCATTTTGAAATATTTTTTATTGAAATATTTTTAAAAAATATATTTTTTAAAAATTATTTTATGAGGAAATTATAAAAAAAAAAGATTTTTTCTCCCAAAATTTTTTTTTCTTAAAATTTTATGAAATTTGTATTTTCCATGCAAAACTTTTATAAAACATAAAATTGAAATTTTTTACATTTTTTGGTTTATCTGATTTATATTTGTGATATAATCAAAAATTTTAAAAAATCTCTTTTGGAAAATTCAAACTATTTTTTTGAGTACAAATTTGAAAATAAAGCTAGTTTAAAAAGTAGGTACCTACTTAAATTAAATTAAAAAATTAAATAAAAAATTGTTGG
Source organism: Culicoides brevitarsis (assembly GCF_036172545.1). Classification (NCBI taxonomy): domain Eukaryota; kingdom Metazoa; phylum Arthropoda; class Insecta; order Diptera; family Ceratopogonidae; genus Culicoides; species Culicoides brevitarsis. The sequence continues at coordinate 18,345,309 of NC_087087.1, read as the reverse complement.
ATTTTAAAATAATTAAATTTAATCTACATTTTAATTCAGACCTAAATGTATTTTTTAAAATTAATTTATTGCTACCCATTCAATTTAAAAAAGTTTAAAATTTCATTTCATTTGCGTCTGTTTTTTTTTGTGATAAAAATCTTACTCATTTTCAAAATTGTCAAGCCTTTCTGAATGGAATTGTTGATGACGGTAACGGTGAACATGATTTGTGACAAAATGAGTAACACGGACCAAAAGAAGCGAAAACTTTTCCATCGGAATGTGAGTTTGTACGGATCTCCCGAGAGGATTCCATACATTGGCATCGCACCAAAACTCAAAGCGAACGCGAACACGGGTGCTGTAGCATCGAAAAAATAATTCGAATCGAAGATGCCTTGGAATCTTTTGTTGAAAATCGAAAAATAAGCACAGCAACTGCTCGTTTTTTGTTTAATTTTTGATTTGTACTCCATGACGGTCGACTCGCAACTGAAATTTGAATGGAAATCTACGATTAAACACAGATTAAAGTGGGAAAAACAAAGTAATTAAGTGTGGGAAAGTAATTAATTATGCATGAAAATGCAGTTTTATGCTCTTGGGACATTCATTCGGGTTTGAGTTGTGGTCTGGAAAACACAAATTTAAAAAAATCTTGAGAAAAAAAATTTTTAGGTGAAAAAGATAAAAAAAAACAATTTTTTTAAATTTTTTCCTCGGAATAGAATTTTTTAAAAACCAAAATTTAAGCAAAAAGAAAATTTAATGATTTTTTAATTTTAAAACAAAAAATTTCAAAATTAATAAAAAAAAAATTTTTTTGGCAAAAAAAATTCAATTAAATTTAATTTTTCAAAAATAAAAAAAATAAAATAAATTTATCTTAAAAAAAATAATTTTTGATGAAAAAATTTCAATCTTTTACCTTTTTATCTTTCCAGAAAAAAAACTATTTTTGGTGAAAAAGATAAAAAAAATCATTTTTTTTTAATTCTTTACTAGGAAAAGAAATTTAAAAAAAATAAATAATTTTAGTAAAAAAATTAGAAATTTAATAACTTTTTCTTTTTTAAAAAAAGTTTAAAAGTTTTTAAAAAGTTTTCAAAATTGTTAAAAAATATTTTTTTATGCAAAAAAAAAAACATAAAAAATTTATTTTTGATAAAAAATTTTAAACTTTTACCTTTTATCTTTCCAGAAAAAAAATTTGGGGTCCGAAAAAAAATTTTTTTATCGAAAACCATTTAAATTAAATCAAAATTTGACTTGTATTTCTCCATACAAAGCGACAAATATAAAAATTCACCTTAAAATTATTCGGTTTCTAATTCATAACTTAAACATACTTTTTTTTTTAGCCTAAAACGTTAAGATTGCGGTTTTTGTATCCCATGAACTACAAAAATTTCGGAAGTGACCTTAAGCCTCAGACACACATGGGCATCGATAAATTTCGCGGTATGGATTGCTGCACCTCATTTCCGTCCTGATTATTTTGCGAGGATGCCGCTGCCGCAGCTGCTGCCGCCGAATTTCCACTTGTGCCATCTTGCTCCTCCAAAAACCGATCCATGATACACTGTCCCGGATTGAGACTATATTTCTTCTTGTCAAGCCTTGCTTTGCTCGCAAAGACATCGTGTCGCTCCGACTTCTTCCAGAGGTAGTAAAATTGGACAATTTCCCCGACAGATCGCGTTTTCACCTTTGCCAGTTGAATTTGATGAAAATTTTTCCCGTAAAGCCTGAGTCCAGTCTCGAAATTTCGACATTCTTCCTCGGACCAGGCACTCATGACCTCTTCCGGTGGCGCCGCAGCGGCAATTTTCCGTCGTCGCAGTGCTTCTTCCCTATCGTGACCGCATTGTTGCAACAGAAAAAGTGCCTGTTCGTCATCTCTCAAGTGTTTTCCCGTGGGAATTGCCAAAAGTTGGGCGGTAACGGACGAATCGGAGCCGGCAGTTGCTGCGGAATGACTGATGACGCGAACTTTCCGCAAATAATCCAGAATTTCGTCTTCTGATAACTTATCACAGCCGTCCCACACTAGTTTGTCTTTGTTCTCGTATGGCAGTGCGTCGTCGTACTTGGAAAACTCCTCGGGGATTTGTGCTTGGTAATCGGTGCCGACCATAATTGTCTTTTTGATCTCATTATCGTCGGATTTGTACTCGTTATCGCTCTCATTTTCATTTTCGCCCTCGTTTTCATTGTCATTATCGCTAACAGGACGGAAATTAACTACAAAAAAAAAAATTTTTAGAAAAAATTTTCGAAAAAAATAAGAAAAATAGCACTCGTACTTCTCAATCGACGAGAACTTGAGGCTGCTTGATAATTTTCCGGATAAAGATTCTTTAGATCGGTTTCTTCTTCTTCGTTATCTAGTGAACGAAATAAAGAATTTTAATCTAAAAATATTTTTTACCAGAATTTTTTAATACCTGATTCACTGTTTTCGGCTTCCGCTTCTGCTTCGGTCGTCTCTTGACTGGGCTTGGTATCAACATCGTCATCAGACTCTTTTTTATCGTCTCCGTCAACGGCATCGACACCATCAGTTTCCATCTTTTCCTCTTCTTTTGGGTCTTCTGTTTTAATTTCTGGCTCTTCCTTGGTGGTTGTTGTCGCTAAATCTTCGGAAAGTGGTTTTTCGTCCTAAAAAAATAATTTTTTATACGAAATTTCATGGAGAAATTCGGAGTCAAACCTTTTTCGCTTCTTCGGATGTTTCTGGTTCCTCTTTCGGTTCTACTTTTTCTGGCTCTTCTGACTTTTCCTCCTTCGGTACTTCAGGTTTTTCATCTTTTTCTTCCTCCATTGCCTTAAAATTTTATGAAAAACGATAAAAATTAAATTTGTTGACAAAATAAATCCTTTGAATACCTCTACAGTGGATGCAGTTTCCTTTTCTTTCTCGTCTGACGACATTTTAAGTAAAATTCACGACCCTTTTTTGCAATATCCTGATTCCTTGGTCACTTTTGTCTAAATTTAACCAGTTGAAGTTGATCAAAATGGGAGGAAATTCGGTGAAAATGATAAAAATTTGCTCAGAATTTGGTCAATGTTTACAAAAAAAAGTTGGATTGGCGACTTTCACAATAGCGGAATGTGCGATGGGAAGAAAACCCAGTGTGGCAGAAATTTTCAATTGTGTGCTGGGTGCGTGATTTTGCACGCATTACGATCACGCTAACGGTAAATGTTGGTGAGTCGGCTGAAAGTGATACTGTTATATGCTGTCAGGCAAGACCAAACGGCCTGACGTTTCTCGAGTTCAATTTCAGCCGACTCACATCGTCTATCAGGCATTCCAGCGTTTGAAACCCACGAAAACAGCGTTTGAAATAATTTCAAAGTCATTTTTCTCAAATCTTTATAAATTAAATTTAAAGTTCTTATTGAATTTTCGATGGCCATGGGGATCTATTTTCATAATATTTTGACAAATCTAAAAATTTAAAAGTTTTTAAAGAGTTATTCAATGATGTTTGAAACCCACGCGGCATTTCTGATTTTTTTTTCCAACAAAATTTAATTTTAAATTTCTCCTCAACTAGAAATGTTAAACCAAAAACAATAATTGCAAGTGGCCTTAAAGATACCAAATTAGAGTATTACATATATAGACCCCGATATTTGTTGAATTTAAAGGGACTTATTGCCCAAAAACCAGTGTTTGAAACTCACGTTTTTGACAAAATCGCAAATTTTCTGTTTGAATTAAAATGATGAAAATGCATCTAGAGACGCGAATGAATATTTTAACGTGAAAGATCTTCGCAATCTAATGATGCCTACATATTTTGTTTTTAAAATTATTGATTAAAAAGTCCAAAAAAATCATTTCGAAATTTTCGATTTTTTAAAATCTCCGTGGAATGCCTGCTATCGTCAATATTAAAAAATTCATTTTTATTTTTTTAATTTTTTATTTCACGAAAAAACATCAAAAAACAACACAAAAAGTAGAGTTAATAGCAATTAATTTTATATTCATTCGCTTTTTGTTGTCCAAATTGCATCAGGACGATTTCGTAGGTGATTATCGTTCCCATCATCTAGAAAAAAAATTGTGAAAATTATTAGCTTGAATAATTTTTAAAAATTAAAAAAAAAATATGTACCTAAAAATAAAAAAATTAAAAAGTTAAAAATTTTTGATATTTTGATAAAAAAATTAAGAAAATTTTAAAATTATTTTTTTTTTTTGTTATTTTTAAATAATTCATATTTTGTGTTAAAATTCTGGAAAAATTAAAAAAAAATTTAATTTTTTGAATACAGTGAAAATTCTTTCATAGGGCACCCAAAATTCTTTTTTTTTTTCAATTTTTTAACTTTTTTAACCTTTTCTTCATTAATTATCTTATTTTAGACAATTTGAAACTTTTTTCTATTAAAAATAGTTAAAATAAACCCGAAATTTAAGATTTTGATTAAAATTCCATAGAAAATCGATGTGCCCTATAAGAGAATATGCCCTCAGAATTGTCCTATGATAGAATTTTCACTGTATTTATTAATTTAATAAAAATTGAAAATTAAATTTAATTTAATTAAAAAATTATTTTGAATTAAAAATTAATTTTTTTTTCTTTAAGCAATTAAAAAGGCAGGAATTTTAAAAATCCATACTTACACCAAATAACAATCGTCGTGTCAAAAAATAGAATCGCATGCCACTCAAAGCAATTGTTTCACATCTAATTTGGTCCGCTAGTCGTTCCACATCAACATTCCACATGGAATTCGGAAGTCTTCGCAGCAATTCGAGAGGCTTCACTGCTTGTTCATTCACTTCGGCGGCAAACAAAAAGACTGCAGCTGTTCTCAGAATTAGAAATGTCAACGATGCCCAATAGTAGACGTAATTTATCGTGTAAGGTAATTTTCTAAAAGAAAATTTTAATCAATAAAGGGATTTATTTATGAAACTAAAATTAATTAATTTAACTTTTGTCACGGAAAATTTGTTTTGTAAAAATTAAATATTATTTCATTTTTTATGTTTTTTAAATTTTATTTTAAAATATTTTCTAATTAAAAAAATCTTTTATTTAAAAATTTTAAAATTAATTTAATTAAAATAAATTTTTCAATCTTTGATTTAATTTTTAATAAAATTAATTTTCGAGTTTTAGCTTGATTCCAATTAATTTTCTAAAATTTTAAGACAAACTGGCCTTTTTCATGATTTTTCATGAATCACAAAAAAATTCTTTTTAATTAAAAAAATCAATAAAATTTCTAATTAGGTGCAAAAAAGTATTAATGAAACTTACAAGATTTTAAATAAGGTACTCGAATTTTTTTAAATTTTTTGAAAAATCATATGTTTTTGCTTAAAAAAAAAAATTATAAATTTCATGAAACAGAATTTCTAATATTTATGAATTAAAGCTTCATAAAAAAATTTTAAATTAACTTAATTTTAATTTAAAATATTTTTTCCTCCTAATTTTTTTTTCAACTGATAAATATGTAAAATAATTAAATTTAGTCGTTCTAAAAAGTAAAAAAATCACTTACGTTGCCACATTCAACACTTGCAAGCAAATATGATACAAATTACTCAAACAAGAGATAATCACGACAACAGAAATGGTTCGATCCACATTCTCCAATATCTCACAGATCAGTCCAAAGTGAAAACGAGCCGTTTTCCAAAACTGCTGCGTTCCAATTTGCGGCGAACCTGATTTGTACATTTCATTCAAGTAATCATTAAACTGCCGAAATCGCTCCGAAATGCCCAAACTGATGACAATTATGAAGAAATCGATAAAAGTCCACGTAAAAGTCATCATGAAGGATCCCAGATAGAACAAAATTCCCAAAATCGGATGATAGAACGGCAAAACGAGCACCAAAGCCGCATAAAAATCCCGATTTGCGTAATAATGCAAGGTGCCGTGATACGAATTGTTGCAATAACGCGACTCGTAGTCCCACGAATAGAAAGATTGTGATTTTGCCAAGCAGTGTTCCACAAATCCAGCGAGAAAAACAATTGATCCTGCTATTGTGATTTTTTTCCGCAACGACATTCCGACTCCGGTACAGTAAGGTCTTCGTTGAAACACGGATTCGTTCTTTTCCCAGTGCATCATGAGCTTTTTCCATCGAGTGGCGATGTAGAAAAAAATTATCGTCGCGCAAGAATTCACCATGTAAAAAACGAGACCTGCCAAACTTTTTGCATTTGTGTAATTTGGGTCGACAGCGTCACTCCGATGGATCCGATACATCTCCGAACATGCCATAAAAATGCAAAAACAGATAAAAAATGCACTATAAATCGCTCGGAACGAGAACCACTGGAACCGAAGATGCGAACAATTGCTGGCAGATATTCCCAAAACGGGAAAAACTCCAAAAATTTGAGCCACCAGCAACGTTGGGTAAATTGCGCGATGAAAAGAGTCCCGTGGACTGTGCAAATATTTCTTCTCTGGCTCCTGAGTGGTTGCTAACTGCAACGAAAACCTTCGCGGATACGAGACGATCGGTAATTTTGTCAAAATATGCATTTTTATGTGGGGACTTGCAATATCTTTCATTATTTTTTTTTCTAATTTTTCACCAAAAATGCATCAAAACGCGTTGCAAGTCAAACGAAAACTGCCGCAGCATAAATTGAGTTGTTGATGAATGAAATTGTTGTTTACTACCAGATAGAGGTAAGTAAGAGAGATCCATTAACGGCGATAAGATAAAAACCGAAAGTCATATATCACGTCGCGAAAGCGGACATTTATCGCAATAATTGTTGTGTTTTGACAATTAATAAGGGAAATGCGTGGTGAGTCATTTTGATTGGTGAAAAAGGGTGCTAAATTTGTTTTTAATTGTGGATTTCAAGAAAATCACGGCGTTTATGAGGGTGTTTGATTAAAACAAATGAAGAGTGTTTGACAAACACTAAAAAATTCCGAAATGGGCATTATTTACATTTCGATGGAACTTGAAACAGAAATCCACAGATTGCTACTACAAGTGATATCAATCTCGACATGCAATGGGCAGGGATACTCAACTTGAAAAGATTTTAGCAAAATTTCTGAAAAATAAAAAAAATATTTAAAAAAATTATTCATTAATTAAATTAATTTGAAAAATAATTAAATAATTAATAAGTTTTTATTATTTATTTAAAATAATTTATCTTTATTTTATTATTTAATTTTAAACCATACCTAATAAAATTTTATAAATTAATTAGGCCGCTCCAAATTTATTTCGAACTTTTTGTCCCAAAAACTTTTTTTCAAAATGGGGGGGGGGCAAAATAAAAAAAAATTTTTGAAATACTATTTCATATAAAATTACAAATTAATACTAGTTTTTTGTCATTAATCAATATTTTAGTTGATTTTATAGTATCTACATTGAGATTTTATAATTTAAAATTTATCTCAAAGTATTTCAAGTTAAAAATTTAAACAAAAAAATTTCGTAAAAAAAACTGTCAAAAAATTTTGAAAAATATTTTTTTTGAAAAAAAAAATTAAACGAAGAAAATTCATGTTAGAACACGGTTTTTAATAGTACAAAATTTTCAATTTTTAATTTTTAAAAAATTTTGTATTAAAAATCGTGTTCTAACATGAATTTTCTTCGTTAAAATTTTTTTTCAAAAAAAATATTTTTCAAAATTTTTTGACAGTTTTTTTACGAAATTTTTTTGTTTTAAATTAAAAATTTTTTAAAAAATTTTGTATTAAAAATCGTGTTCTAGAAATTCGTAGAAAAAATATGAAAAAGAAAAACGGTCAATTTTGATGAAATTTTTAACTTTTTTTTTTTATTTTGCCCCATTGGATTTTCGACTTTTGAAATGGAGCATGGGACAAAAAGTTCAAAAAAAATTTGGAGCGGCCTTACTAAAATTTTTATCTAAATAAAAAAAATTTATTAAAAAAAATATATATTTTCGAAAGTAAAAAAAAACGAAAAATTTTTTTCAAAAATTGATTTTGTCAAAAAAATTGAGAGGGAAAAATAAAAATATTAAGAAAAAAGCAAATTATTGACATTTTTTGGTATTTTTTGATTAAAAAACGATAAAAATAGCAAACCTTAGGTACATTAAAAGGATGAACTTATTTTGCTTAAATAACACATTTTCTATCGAAATTTAGATGAAAAATTTCTTGAGTAACGTGACCAAAATTATTATTTTCTCTTAAATTTTAATTTTGTCAAATTTTAACTAAATTTTCACTTAAAACTTTAAAATAATGAAAAGAAAAATTAAAATTTTTATTTTTTCATCAAAATCCTCATGCGACATAAACTGAAATAATTAAATTTAATGGCCTTAACTGATTTTATTTAAAAATTTGTAAAATTCAATTAAGTTTTTACCATATTTATTTTTAAGTTTTATTTTATTTTTTCCAATGTTTTCTGAAAATTTATAAGAAAAAATTGATTTAATTCTAAATTTTTTTCGAAAACTATATCTTTTAAATTAAAAATAAACTAAAAATTAAAAAAATATTTTAATAAAAAAAAAATTAACTATTTGATAATTAATTAAATGAAAATTTATATATTTGATATTTTAACCAAATTTATTTAATTTTCAGTTTAAAATTTTTTTCAACTTAAATTAAATTAAATTTTCTTTATTTATTTTTAATTCTTTATTCTTTATTTTATTTTTTGTTTTTTAGGATTTTTTTTAATTAGGATAAGAAAAAAAATAAAATAAACTTTAAAAAAGTCAAGAAAAAAATTAATAAATTTCAAATATCATAAACTGACCCGCAGTTGAACATCCCCGCAACTCACACTTGACTAAAAATTAAAAATTCATTGATAACGTTCCTTGTCGTATTATTAAATACAGATAGTCAGATAGAGAGTGCGAGAGAGCGACAACAACAACAGTGAATAAGTCGCTACTTTAATAATATGTAAATAATCTTCCAAACAAAAAAAAAAAATATTTATTTTCTATTTGCTTGTTCTTGAAATCTTACGCTCTCCCTCTCTCTTTCTCCTCAGAGGATGCAATCATTCCTTGTTTCGCTGTCGTCTCGTCAAAATGTCTGCACTCGACGAGCTACCTGAATTCCAAAATTTTTGCTTCTGCATAAACCTGGAGACCGGAGTGATTTTCATCAGTCTTCTCACCTTTTTGCTGCCCGAATTCTCAATTTGTGCAAAAATTTTGATTCTAACGCACGAAACAACTTCACTAACGGCATACGGTAAGAAGTGTTTGTCCATTCAGCAGCTGATAGAAGTGGCTGATAAGGAACTGTTTTTTAATTTTTGTACGCAGAATGGAGACAAGAGATGAAATTGGACTTGCTGGACATTGTTGGGTCCGTGCTAGGACCGGTTTTCGCATGCATTTTATTAGTGGGAGTGGTTAAGGTAAGAAATTTTTGAAAAAACCTAAAGTTTCTAAAAAAAAATCAAACTTAAAAACCAAGTGGAGCAAAAAAAAATCAAGAAGTTTATATCTGAGATTGACTAAAAATGTTTGAACTAAAATAAAACATTTTAAATTCTGATTTTTGAAAATTTTTATAAAAAAACCGGAATAAAATAAGTGTTTAACTGGTTTAAAAAATTGATCTGATATTTTTGGCGATGAAATTAATTCATTATTATTATTATTTATTTGCATAAAATAGATTTTTTTTGTTTCTTTATGTTTTTCTTTGTTTACATTAAAAAATTCAAATCATTTTTATCCCGGGTTTTATCGTTCCTTAAATTTCGAGTTTTAATTAAAAAAAAATTTCCAAAGATAATTTTTTAATTTTGACTGACCTTTTTTTCTTTAAGGTTTTAAATTTAATTTTGTTAAATTTTTTATACCAATAAAATGTAAAAAAAAACTATTTTTAACTAATTATTTTTATTTTTCGAGAGAGGGTGAAAATAAATCAAATAATTAAATTAATTTAGTCTCAAAATTTAAAAAAAAAAAAAATAAAATAAAATAAATAGTTAAATTGAGAAATTTTATTTAATTATTATTATTTTTTTTTTCATAAAAAATCGTCATTAAAAAATTCAAAAATAAAATCATTGAATTAAAAATAATTATTTGATTAAAAAAAAAAGGAAAAAATAAATCGGATTTTTTACTCAAATTTTTCCTACAAAAAAAAAAAAAATAATTAAAAACTAAAATTTAAGAATAAATCGAACATGATTAAAGAAAACTATTAAAATTTTTTCATTTGATCTTAATTTTTTCAATCTTTAATTTTTTTCTTGAATATTGTTAATATGTTATGAATATATTTTCCAGAAATTTAATTTTTAATATTTTTTTTGCAGAAAAGTCACAGTTACCTCCTCACATTTTTATTTTTTGGACTATTTTCGTTGGTAATTTATTCCTTGGACACTCTTCTAAATTCCTTTGCTCATACATGGACGAGCATGATTAAATTCAGCATCATAAGTAAGTAAAAAAATCTTTTTTAAAAAATAAATCACAAAAAATTACTTTCAGTCGTCTACATTTACTTCTGGATGTGCGTGCAGAGTTTGTACCAAAAATACCGAAGGCTTGATCCAGATTTCCAATATTTATTGGCTGTCGCATAAAAAACGCATTCTAAATTATTTTAAGTATTTTTTTATTATTTTTATTTTTAAACACTTAACAAGGAATGATCTTCATCTCTTAAGTCTTAGGTTTAATAGCTTGTTGATTAAATTTGCAACATGAGCAAAATATTTTTTTTAGCTGATTGCTTGAACTTGATTGAAAAATATGTAAATAGGTTTAGGAGTGGAATTCATGTGACTTTTTATTCATATACAAAAATAAATCTTCTTTAAGGAGTCAAAAAAAGTCAAACTCTTTAAAAGAGTCTTTTTTGCACGATGTAAATGACGCAGGCAATAAAAAAGGAAAATGCGAAAAAAAGTAAAATCTTGTCCGTGCATTCGCGTCTTCCGTACTTTTTGAGCAATTTGCCGGACTGTTGGATGGTGCCGGCGGTATTTTGGAGCTCTTCGCTCGTGCCTTCGACACTGACACTGGACGCGACTAGAGTTTCGAGTGTGGCGGCGCTCTTCTGTGTCGTGTCTGACAAATGCCGCGATATCGAAAGCATTTTTTCCGTGACACTCTCATGCTGTGACACGACGCCCGCCTTCTTTGCCAAACCAGCTCCCGTGCGATGTCGCGTTCCGTCTGTCTCGTTGCCGCCCACAACTTTTGACACACTCGCCAGTAAGTCGACACGATCAGTTTTCTCTATTTCTAACATTGTCTGGATGTTGGCTTTGCGGAAAGCTTGTAATGATCTAGAAAAATTATTTTATTAAAATTTTCAAACGTTTTGGGAGACGAGAAAAAACTCACTTGCTAAAACTTTCTCGATGTAAATTAACTTCTTTGTAAATTTGGGGATCACTTAGGTCCGACGAGTAGTCATCTAGGCGCTCGATACATTTCCTTAATGCACTAATTTTGGCACGTCCGCATTCATTGAGGTGTTCCAGCTCGGAACGGGGTCCTTTGCAAGCGAGAATATCCTGAAAATCAATCGAAATTCATTTAATTTTTATTATTTAAGCGAACTTTTTGGAGAAAATTCTTACTTGGGTTACTGCTTGCAGCTCCAAACTATTTTCCACAATTTGTTGTCGAAGTTCTGCCAAGTCTTTTTGAATGTTATGCTTAGCACCAAACATTTTTTTACATTTCTAACGGGACTCGCAACACATAAATACAATTTTTCTTTACAAATAAACTAAAAATTTCGTCAAAAACTTTGGGTTTCTTTAATGGATTTTCGACCGATTGCTGACGATGATTTTGTTGTTGTGAAATCCAGTAACTGATGTCACAAATATCGTTACTATCCTCACAGGGATGTAGCGTTATAGTGGCTAAAGTGGCAAAGGGGCTCTTCAAAAATTTTAAATTTATAAATATTTTTTTTTTAGAAAAATAAAAATCAATTAGGATCAGAGATGGAGAAATTTTCTCCTGGGATTCAAATTCATTTCCCAAAATTCGAATAATAATAAGATTAAAATAATCAAATTAAGATGAATTTTAACGTTTTTCAAGTTATTTTACAAATTTAATAATTGAAAATGTCTTTAGTTTTATATTTTCATATTCACCGTTTATACATATTTTCAGGTAATTAGAAAATGTCTTTAGTTTTATATTTTAATTTTAAGATGAATTAATTTAATAGAGCAAAAGAAGAAGAAGATACATATTTTCAGGTAAAAAAAAAAATTTAAAAAGAAAAGAAAAAATAATAAAGAAAAGTAGTACAAATTAAAAGTTATCAAATTGCCATTAAGTCATCAATATCAAAAAAAAACAAATCCTAAAAAAATCTACTCGTATTGCGAAGAAGATCAATTTGTATCAGCATAGAAGCATCATATACTCGTCGCTCATTGGGATCGCTTAGATAATAAAATCAGCCAGTTGATTTGAGTTTGCCGCTGCAAGTTAACTTAAGTGATGCAGGAGCGCAAACTTCCTCTCAACAAGCTGTTTCTCAAAATAAAAGTATCACAATGGTCCCTTTAAATACAGCAACTATAAAATAGTACCGCAATAGGAACTCAATATACTCCTCAACCATCTTTTTCCCCGCATACTTCAACTGAAACAACTCAATTTATCCATGCGATTATTCCCGAATAACCAACAGAAGACCCGGAACGTGAGCAACAAGATCAAAGACCGACTTTGGAAGTCCATCCAATTGGGATTGACAAAGATCGGTTTTACTGCAAGTATACTGAGGATGCAAAGCTGGCTATGGTCATCCAGGGGACCTGTGCAAGCAGTTAAATTGTCATATTATAGTTCAAAAACTTTTTTTTATTTCCCTCTTTTAAAATCTTTGGTAAAAAAATTCAAATTATGAAAAAAAAATTAAATTAATTTTTGTAAATAAGATTTTTGAGAAAAAAAATTATAACAAAAAAAATTTCATTGGTAGTTGAAAATTTTAAAAAATTTTCTTGAAAAATAATCAAAAAAACCAAAAAAAATATATTTAATTTTTTCCATCTTTTAAAAAATAAACATTCAATTCAATATATTCTTATATGAGCCCCCTTGAAATTTTTCTTGTGCCCTTCTTAAAAATTATTCTCTACCTACGCCACTGCTCGACTGTCACATTTGGATTAGTAAACAAAAAAATAAACCGACGAAACGAAGAATTTAATTAAAAATTTAAATAAAAATGGAACAAAATCACGACTACAAACACCAGAGAAACCACGATGAGGACCAAGGAACGGATCACCAACATAGCTCAAAGTATCAGAGAGCGGAGGGTCCCAATTCCCGCGTTGTGGCAACGCATTACAACAACATCGAGGAGAAAGGCCTCGCCGAAAGACTGAAATCGAAAATCTTCCACATGCGGAACTTCAACAATTGGGTCAAAAGTATGCTCATCACGGAATTTGTGTACAAAATCCGGAACCAAAATCCGCGCGATCACCGCATGAAAGTGCTCGATTTGTGCTGCGGCAAGGGCGGCGATCTGCTGAAATGGCAAAAAGCGAATATCGGTCACTTGATTTGCACAGATATCGCCGACGTGAGTCTGGAGCAGTGCAAGGAGCGGTATAACACGACAAAAGCTCGCAACCACCGGACATTTTCGGCGGAATTTTTTGCCGCAGATGCCACACACGTCGTTTTGCGGGACTTGTACCAAGATCCGAGACCAAAATAGACTTGACGAGTTGTCAGTTTGCCTTCCATTACTGCTTTGAGTCGATGCCACAGGCGGAAATGATGCTGCGAAATGCCTCGGAAACCCTCCGACCGGGCGGATATTTTATCGGGACCATGCCAGATGCCTACGAAATCATGGCGCGTCACCAAAAGTCAAAAGACACGAAAAAATTCGGCAACGATATTTATCATATCGAGTTGGAGTTCGATACGGATGAGCAACCGCCCTTTTTTGGGGCCAAATATAACTTTCATCTGGAAGAAGCGGTCGATTGTCCGGAATTTCTCGTGTATTGGCCCTGTCTCGTCAAATTGGCGGAGAATTTTAAGCTGAAACCGGTGCTTATGGAAACCTTTGAGGACTTTTATAAGCGAAAAATTCAATATGGACGCGATTTGGCTCGCAGAATGAGAGTTTTTGAACCATATTCCTTACAAGAACGGGATTTGTCGTATGATGATCCAGCGGAATATCAACATGCGAGAGATTATCTCAGAGAAAGACGCCGTCACGACAGATATCAAGTGGATACGTTATCGAAATCTGAGTGGGAAGCGATATGTAAGTATTTTTTTTGGATAGAAAATTTAATTATTTGACTTTTTTGACGAAAATTTTCAAGAAAAAAAATTAAAAATGTTGAAAAATGGCAAATTTTTAACTTTTTTCTGTATTTTTTGATAAAAAAACTTTAAAAATTCAATTTTTTTTATTGAATCATACGAAAAAGAAAATAAAATTGCTTTAATTAAAATTATATTTAATTCAATTTTTAATAATTTAATTCAACAATTAAATTTATTTAAAATTTTGATAAAAATAATTTTTGAATCATTTAACTGAATTTAAATTTTTAAAAAATTTCCATTAGGTATGATAAATTCTTTTTTATTATTTTCTTTGATTTTGACTTAAAAATTTTAATATGCTAAATATAATTTTGAATTTAAAAAAAAAATTGTAAAAATTAATTTACGCTCGAAAACGTTAAAAACGGAATAAAAAATGAAAAAAGTTTAAATAATTTAAAAAAAATTAATTATTAAATTCATATTAATTTCAAATCAAATTAATTTTAATAAATTAATATTTTAATTTTAATTAAAATTTAAAAAATTATTTAAATTTTTTTTAAATAATTAAATCAAATTTCATAAGTCAAATAATTAAATTTAGTCGTCTGATTTGAAAAATTAAATTTTTAATACGAAATTTTATTTTTTTCAGCTCTCTATTGTGTATTTGCCTTCCAAAAAGTTGAAGAATGATAAAATAAAATTGTTAAAAAAAGTCACGGACTGCGTTGTGCTCAAACGTAAATTTTATTGATTGTACAAATTAAAGTGCTGATTGACTGAATTTCTTTAAAACCTTACTTCTTTTCATCTTCTCCAGGCGTAATTTCGGGTTCCATGCACGGACATGCATGACACGCATCCGCTTCGGCAGCTGTTCCCTGTCCAAGCTGCTCAATTTTCACGATGCGCTCTTTTCCAGGCTTTTGCTTCCTCAACGGTGCCCGAACCGTCAATATCCCATCGGCACTCAATTCCGCCCGGACACTGTCTGGCTCGGATTCCTTCGGGATCGGATATTTTCGCATAATTTGTCGAGCCACGGTGCCCGAGGCATTGTCTTCGCGTTCCGCATGTTTCGCCTCGATCACGATCATGTCGTCATTCACGACTTTTACAGCCAATTCGCTGTACCGGAACTGCTTGACATCCATGCAAATGTGAAAACCGTCTTTTTCGAGTGTGAAAATTGCGCCTTTGTACTCGCTCGACTTGGATTTGGATTTTTTCTTGGGACTTTTGGGCGACAAAGGTACGGAAGTTTCGGCTTGTTCGTCATTGTTCGACGAATCTTCGTTCGATTCTTTTGCGGAGGTGCTGGCGACAGGCTCCTCGTCCTGATCTGCGGCGTCATTCGAGTCGTCTTTGCTCTTTTCGCGTTTTCCGCCGCCACAGGCACAATGATGTGCCGACGCATGGCAGTGACAATGGTTGTCCGTGGCGAGTTCCAGTAGCAGCGGCAAGACCGGGACTTTGGAGCACTTGCATTGCCCGCCGCTGCCACCTTTACATTTGCAGCACTGGTCGAAAATCTTGCACTGGTCCAGCGACTTGAGAAAGGCCTTTTCACAGTGCGCCAAGAATGCAAAGTCCTCCGTTTTGGCGAATTTTCTCTTCCAGATCCACGGGTGAAAGCAAAAAAGTGCGTTGTTCTCGCGGAATGTTTGATTAGTTCTGTAGATATTTGGCAACTATTTGATGAACATTAAACATTGATTTGGTTTTATCGGGAAACTTTTGTACACGGGGAACGAATATTAAATGTTTTTTATGCGCAGAGTTGTTTTTTTTTACCCACATATCGTAGCATAAAGGTAATGAGGAAGACGCCGCCTTAGTAACACGAATACACGGAAAATATGTTATTTCGCTTGTGGTACCGGTCTCCAGTCACAAAAATGCTTTCACAGAAAGAACGGAAGGCCGGTACAAATTTATTTTGAGCTTTTTGTCCTAAAATGTTTTTTTTTCTAATTTTTTTGGTAAAATAAAAAAAATATTTTTTTTTAATAAAAATATTTTTGTTATTTATTTTCTATTTTTTTTTTATAATAAATTGGTAGATTAAAATTGAATTTAAAAAAATATTAAAAATGACAATCAAAATTTTAAAACCCCGTGCAAAAAATATTTTTTACCGCTTAAACATTTTTTGAAATTTTTTACCGCTTCAACATTTTTGAAATTTTTTACCGAGGCAAAAATACAATTTGACAAAAAAAAAATTGAAAATTTCATGAAAAATTACCGTTTTTTATCTTTTTCGAGAACTTGAAGGAGATATTTTTGTTTTAACAATTTTTTCTACCAAAATTTAAAGATTATATTCTGTAAAAAAATATTTGTTACAATTCATTGCTAAAGTTAATTTAATTTATTTATTTAAATATTTTAATGTTTTTTTTTAATTTTTATATTTTATTTAATAGTTTTTAATTTTATTTAACTTTTTTTATAAATTTGAACTCAATTAATTTTAATTCAAGTAATTTTTTTATTTTTGTTTTATTTATTTTATTATTTAATTTATTTTGCAGTTTCTAAAAAAATTCTAATGAAAAAAAAAAAAAAAATTATTTTTGGAAAATATTTTTCCAAAATTTTTTATATGGTGCTTCGATTTTTTTTTTTGACAAAAATATTCGAAATAAATTTAAAACAACTTTAATTTTATTTTTAAGTTTTTATTTAAATAAATTATAGAAAATAAAGTTTTTTGTAACGTTTTAATTTTTTTTTTAGTTTTGACGAATTGAATTTAAAATTTTCAAATAGAGTTAAGGTAAGATAAAAATAAATTTGAAACGGCCTAAAGGTAAAATAATAATAGCTAAATTGAATGAAATAAAACTTCCTTAATTCAATATTTGTGTTCTTTTGCCGTTAGAAGGAGGGGGGAAGTAACCATGGATCGTAGATAAAACAATTTAAATCATTTGTGTCCAAAGTTCGGATCATATATCAATGCAAATCGCGCACTTTTATTCATCTATCAACAAACTAAAGCAGTAACAATTAGCCTCTTTTGTCTGTGCAAATTTATTGTTCAAGGAATAAAGCCTCCATGAGTGTGTGTGGTAATCAATCAATCGTTCAATTGCGTTACATAACAAGCGATTTAGCGGAGACCGTTTGTCTATCGAACCATTAAAAGCAAAATTTTATTTTATTTTTTCGCGAAAATCTAATATTTCACAACATTCCGCGTTTTTTGTTGTTGTTAGCGCACGAGGAAAAACACTATGTACCCATATTAAGAAATATTCTGAAATAAACAAAAACAACCGCCCACTCTTTCTCTCGTTTAATCTGTCGTGAATGCACCGCTCTAATTATTATTATTTGTCGTCATATGCGAATAAGGTCGCTTCTTTGCACACGTTCCGAAGATACACATCAAAGTCACATCAAAACGGAACGAAAATGAAGTGTATAATTAAGTCAATCAATTATTTGATGAATTTTAATCTAATCGACAATTGTTTCCAATTCCATCAAAATAAATAAAAAATAGAATCTAACAAAAAAATACCTTTTTTAATAAAATTCATTTGCTAATTCCGTTAAATTATTTGGCACGCGTTTTAATTAAAATAGGAACAAATTATTATAAAGGTGAACGCGTTTAGCTCAATTGGAATTTGTTTGCAGCGATTTTATATTTAGCCTTCTTCGTTGCTGCAAAAAATATTGTAATAGAAATAATTTATTTTTATTTGAAAAAGTAAGAAAAAAATGTCACACGTGTTTTGAGACATATATCAAAATGATGTTTTATGGGGGAAATTTTCAATAATATTTTTTTCTGTGGGTTTCTTAGGAAAATGTGCAATATTGCAAGTGAATTTGTCTTTTTGGTTGAAGATTTTAATTAAAAATTTTTTTTTTTTCAATATTTTTAATATAATTTTAATTCAATATATTTATTATTATGATCACGAAACATTTTTTTTAATTTAAAATTTTCAATATTTTTCTAAAATATTTTTTTTAAATATTTTTTACATTTATTTATAAAAAAAAATGTAAAATTTTGAAAAGAATAAAAAAAAATTCGAAAAATTTTAAAGTCAAAAATTAAAAAAAAAAAACAAATTGAAAAATTAAAATAAGAACCATTTAGAAAATTTAAAAAACTATCCAAAATCAAAAAACTAAATTGAAAAAAAAATTTAAATAAAGAATCTGAAAGATTTTCAACTTGAAAATACAAATTTTTATCTATATTTAAATAGTCAAAGGAAAAAAACGTCAAAATTAATTTAATTTTTTTTTATTTTTGAAATTTTGAAACTCAGAAGGTTGCGAGAAATTAAAAATTAAGCAGAAAAATGTAATCTTTTATTTTATTTTGTTAAATGTATTAAAATTATTAATATAATTTAATGATTGTTTAATTTTTTTTTTAATTAAAAAAAAAAATTATTTTTTAAATAGAAAAAATAAAAAAATATTTTGAGCTTTAAACAAATTAAAATTAAATTTTTTATGAATTTTTAAAAATAATAGTAACATTTTGTAATACTTTTAAAAATTAAAATTTTTATTTATTTTCAACATTTTTTTATAGGCTTTCAATTTTTGAAAATTATTTTTATTTTTTTTTTTAATCAAAATATTTTTTAATCAAAAATTGAAGTAATTTATTATTAATTCATATTTTCCTTTCACTTTCAGAACTAAAACTTATTAAAACAGCAAACTCAAGAAATTGTAAAATTAAAAGAAAAACTTTTTTGAACTTCTCCCAAAAAAACTATAAAAAACCGCTTTAATTTCATCAAAAATTTCCCCTCGTGACAAAACTCATGTTTGTTTTTCCTCTCAAAGACGAAACATCAACAACTGCTCTTCTTGTTCTCATCGTACTTGCCATCGTAATGTGTCGAGTAATTAGACATGCCTCTAAAAAAAATAAAAAAAATATTATTAGACTGCGCCATGTTTACAATGCCAAGGTCTTGGATGTTTTGATTTTCACATACAAATTTTAATTTGTATTTTTTTTTGTTCAAATTTTAATAAAAAAAAGCAACTAAAAATGTAACAAATCTCCGCCTCAAGGCCAAAAGTATCATAACAAGGTTCATTGACTTGCATGAAAACAAATCGATTGAATAATAGTTCTATTCTATTTAGAATTTTTTTTGTCTGACTGCATTCATGACAACATTGATTGACAGAATGTTCTTTTTTTTCGCGAATAATAGATTTTTTTTTTAGAAAAATTTCCCGAACAGCTGTCGAAAATTACGCGCAGTAAATAAATAAATAATTAATTGGATTCACCCAAAAAAAGGCTTTTCTAGTATTTACTAGACGTCTGCTTTTTGAATTGAATGCGTGATCAATATTTACCGTAAAAGGCATTCGATCCATTTTTTCTTTGTTTTTATTATTTTTGGCTAAATTGTCATTAAAAATTCAATTTTGTGTTTTAAAGCTTTATTAGTATTTATAACAATTTGATATAATTTATTGACTTAAAATTAAAGATTATTATTAATGTCATTAATTTAAAACGGACTAACAAAAATATATTTTGTCTCTGATTTTTTTTTTTAATTTTTATAAACCTAGTAACTGGTTAGAAATTCAATCGATTTTTGAAATCGAATGTCGAGTAATTAAAATTAAAACTACGTGTAAGTACAAATTATTAATTTTTCAAAAAAAATGGACACTTGATTAATTTTTTTAAACAAAAACTAAGGAATTTCCCATTTTTTTCTTTTTTCAAGTGAACTCTTGCCATTTTTTTTTTGTTTTTTTTCTCATCTAGCGTGTTCTCAAGTTGTTAATTGACGTGAGTTCGAAGAGTGATTCGGTGACAGGTACTAAAGACGCGACAATTGATTGTTTCAAAGGTGATTTTTTGGTGTATTTGGTGAAAAGTGTCCTATTTGAGCCACTTTTTCACGAAGCACGGCAATAAAAAGGACACTTTTTTACTTTCGATCAGCGAAGACGGGGATCATTTGTACGTAATGGCAACTTGGCGTGGCACATTTGGCAGAGGTCGCAATGGTGGCGGGCACTTGACCGTGAGAACGCCCTCCTTCGAGATGCTGGAAGTCACGTCGCGCGAATTAAATCCAACGGGCAGCGCGTACTTTTTCATGAAATGTTTTCGGACATGATGATGTCGCGTCGGGTGGGCTTCGTGACGTCCCTCAATGACGACGTAATTATCGAGAGTGGTGCGAACATTCACTTCGTACGGACGGAAAGCATGGACATCGATGTCGACATGGAACCCATGTTGCCCGATGGAGGACCAGAGTTCACGTGCATCGTCGGCAGCACTTGTCGTGGCAATGGGAGCCCATCTGTTGCGCCATCGCAACGGGTAGTTGGCAGGATAGTCCCAGTAATCGCGGTACATCAGGGGCCAATCGTAGTCCAAGTAGCGATCGAGACGTTTGCAGTGATCGTAGAGATCGAGTTCCCACGGGTCCCATTTGAGGTAATCGTATTCCCAGGGCTTTAATTTCCAGTCGTTTACTGATGACGATGGTACCAAGGTCATTTTTATTTTTTTTTTCTACGCGACACACAAAAAATTAATTGACCGATTTAATTTACTTCCGATCGATTTTGTTATTCTAAAGATTTTTATTGTTGTTGTTAGATCAAATGTTAGCTCGAAACTAATGCATCCAATCTTCGGCTCTACTGTATTTATATGTCGCGAAAATGTCTGTTTTTCATTTGGTTGTTAGATCGATAGATACATGGTTGCTAATAATACAGAATTCGCGTCGTCGTCGTTTGAGCGTACACACTTGTAGGTACTGATGATTTTCAAGCTCATTGAGTCTCTTTCGACGTTGCGCGTATTTTTCATCCAAACGATCGCTATAGATAAAAAAAAAATATTTAAAAAATAATTAAAAAATATTGAAAAAAATATGCTTTTTATGAAAAAATGCTTTAAAAAGGCAAATTTAAAATATAAATAAAATCAAATTAATTTTTTGTCGACGAATTTTGTCAAAAAAAATTCAGGGAGCCAAAAATGACAAATATTTTTGACATTTTTTGGTACATTTTTTTTCAAAAATTTTTATTTTGGGAGATTTTGCTTGATTTTTCTCCACTTTTATGTTCAAATTTGAAAATAATATTAACCAAAATTAAATAAATGTTCACAATCAACGTTTTAAAACGTTAAAAAATTACAAACAAAAAATTCAAAAATATTTATTTTTTATCCCTCCCTCATGAAAATCTTCATGGGACAAAAAATTAAAATATTAAATTTATTCGCCTAAAAAGTTTAAATTTAAAAATAATTACCTTTAAAATACATAATTTAAAAATTTGAAACTTTCATAAATTTTTCTCTTGATAAAATTAAAAAAAAAATCGTTTATTTTTTAATATTTTGGTATTTTTTTTCCATCAAAAATCATACTTTTGAAATTATTTCTAATAATTTTTAGAAGTTTTTTGATGTTTTAATGAAGTTTTCAGATATTCTTTTTACAAATTCTCCAATTCTGAGATTTTGTTTCAATTAAAATTATAAATTGTTGACCCAATGCACATTCTGAAATTTCGCCCCAGTGCACAATCTGAAATTTCGTCTCAATGCTCATTCTGAAATTTTGTGTCAATGCACATTTAAAAAAGTTCGCTCATTGCACATTTTAAGTGACCCAAAGAACATTTTGAGATTTTTTCCTAATGCACATTGTAAAAATTTGTTCCATTGCACTTTTTGAAATTTTGTCCCAATGGACATTTTAAAAATTTTGCTCCAATGCTTATTCTAAAAAGTTAACCCATTGCACATTCTTGGATTTTTTTCTTCGTACGTATTTACTTTCTCAAATTTGTAATTCAATCCACCTTCTCAAATTTTGCCCTTATAAACATTAATATATTTTGCCTTATTGCATATTCTGAAGTTATGACCCAGTGTGCAATCTTAAATTTTATCCCAATTCGCATTTGTAGATTTTGGCCCAGTAAACATTTTTAATTCTCCGAACCTAATGTGCTTTCTTAAGTTTTTGTCCCAATGCAGATTCTCAAATTTTTGACCCATTGCAAATTTTAGAATTTTGCCCCGATGCGCATTCCAATTTTTCCAATGCACTTTCTTATATACAAATTCTGAAAATTTTGTCCCAATGCGAATTGTGAAATTAAAAAATACACTAAAAACCTGACAATAGTGAACTTCAATAAAAAGCATAAAAAAAATTACAAAAACCGAAAAAACTCGTTGTTACTCGACAGTTATTATGTATTGTTTACAAATATTTGGCGATATAGACAAACAACGCAGATAAATCGCTGATATAGTTATGTCTAAATTAATTCAATAATATACAATACATTTTGGATTCACGTGCAGCAAAGACTAGAGATAATGGAACGAAAAAGGGCTGAAATGCAAATTGACACTGTTTACAGATGCAAATACGTAAAAAGTCTATTGCCGCCGGCCGCAAGTGCGTGTCAATTACATATCAAGTAATCGGTGTGACGCAATTTTCTTTGTCATTGGTGAGGTTTTCCTTGAAAATTTATTGTATTTTTGGCGAAATTTCTATTCATAGCGATTCTTTTATTGGAAAGTGTCTACGCAAAATGACACAATGGAGTCAAGGTAAAAAGCAGCGATAATAAAATAAAAAAAAAATCAATCGATATATCCTTTGAGACAGGGAAAAGAAGGTGCTTTATTAGTCATCGATCAAATAGAGATAGGTAGTCGTGTGTGGATGAATCACTGTGAGAAAACCACCACTTTTAATTTTTATTTTTACCCTCGACACACGACGACGACAAAGAGACTTGCACAACAGTCAATGTCAAGATGCCGGTGTCTATCTCTCTCGCTCGATCGCAAAGTGCTGTTTATATCGGTAAAAATAGATATCAAAACAAAGATGATCAATTAGAAATAATTAACCTTAACCTTGGTGGGAACGAGAAACGTATTTAGATAAAATATGTCTTTGATGTTGGTGCAACGGCAAGTAGTGAAAGTCTGAATCATCGCGCTATTTTAGGGAATCGATTTGATTGATGGAAGTAATTTTTGATCCGAAGTGGGCTTATGATGCAGTTTTTCCAAGACATTCGAAAAAAAATTGTTCTAAGAAAAATTTTATGAAAAAAAAATTTATAAAAAAAAAAATCAAAACAAATTTAGTAAAACTAAGCTTTTTGAGTTATACTTTTGACTAACTTTTTACAACATTTAAAATTATTAAAATCAGAAAAATTTTTTTTTCCTATTCAACTGGAGATTTTTTAAATTATTATTAGAATTTTTTAAAATAAAATTCGGCCTTTTTAACAATAAAAACACTATTTTGAAGAATAATCTTTTTTCCGACTTCCCTTTCTTTCGTTATTGCAAGCCAAATAAATCTTGCTTTAAAGAATATTTAAATTTAGCAAATAAATTTAATTCAAAATTCAATTAAAACAAATTTAATCGATTTTAAATTTTTCGAAAAATAGAAAAATTCAACAAATTTTTTTCATCATGTTTAATTAAAATTTTAAGATTTAAAATAATTATTTTTTATAAATTTTTCGCTAAAATTCAAAAAAAAATAAAATATTTTCACAAAAAAAAATATAAGAAAAAATAAAAAAAATTTTATTTTATTTCTTAAATTAAAATTAAATATATGATAAAAAATAAAAAAATACATTGCATTATTAAAATTTAAAACTTTCGAATTATTCTAAAAAATTAATTTTATTGAAATCTAAACCGTTCAATTTTTTTTTAATATCCTATCTTCAAAATTTATTAAATCCAAGCTAAAAATCCAAGTTAAAATTTAGTGAAAAATGAATATTTTATGTCGGATTTTTGACGACTTTTCAAAATTTTTACTCAAATAATTTTTATTTAATTTGGAAACTGAAACATGAACCTTTTTTTCTACCAAAATTTTTGATTAAACATGAATTGTCTTTATAAATGTTTTTTTTTTTACAAAATTACTAAAGTTAATATTTAATTTTATTTTATCTTTTTTTTAATTTTTACTTGAAATGATTTGAATTTAATTTTAAAGACGAAACATTGAGAGAAGGTCAAAAAATCAATAATAAAAGAAAAATTCAGTCATTTTAAATAGTAATAAAAAATATTTTCAAACTTTTTTCTACTAAAATTAATTTATTAAGAAAATAACTTGGAAATATTTATTTCCTATATTTAATATCATTTCATTTTTTAAATTAGAACGTTTTGAGAGAATTAATAATTTTTTGAAGCGTCATAAAGTAGAATTTTAATGAAGTATAAAAGGAAATAATCGCCTAAGAAAGTATTGAATTTCCGATATAAACTTCCTTATTATGTAACATTTGCTGTCAAAAAATAATACTTACCTATCAATAATAAATATATCATCGAACATCGTATTAGACATGAACCTATAACCCAACAAAAAATAAAGGAAACAATATTTTTTTTTATTTCATACAGAGAACAATTTCAAATTTATTTTATTTTTTTTTTGTTTGGCTTCTTCACCACATATTATTTCAATTTTATCATCATATACATTTGAAATTAAACTTTTCTATTTTTTCTATATTTTTTTTTTGTTTTACTATTATAATTAATTCTGTTTCAGTTATGTTTAGTTTTTTCTTGTAATTTATTTTATTTATTTCTTGTATTAAACTTAATTAAAAAATTACTCAAAAAAACTTGAAGTACATGGTTAGTTTAGCCTCGTTTGTTATCAGCAGTGTAGAGTCTCTCGTTAAATTCTGGATTTTATTTTAGTATTAATTTATTTGTAGATTAACTTCAACGGAAGTCATCACATTTTTCGGTTGTTGTATGAAAATCGGTGTTCTGTTTCATTTATTCTTAGTTTTTATCAAAAAAGAAAAAAATTGTGCTCGTTGAGCTTCAAAAGAGTCTTATGTGTTTATTTGACGAGTTGATCACAAACCACCATTGGTTTTATTAAAAAAAAATGCTATTGAATGGAAAGATACAAAAAATGCATTTTACCAAAAATTTTGCTGGCATGTTGGGTCAAAACTATAAATTGTGTATGTGTGTTTTTGTACAATATTCTCTAATAAATTTTTCTTTTTTTTTCAGCTGTATCTTAAAACTATTTTGTTATTCTCTTTTTTTTTTGTTCATCTAAAATTATTTTGTTTTAATAGTAAACTACTTTTTTCATTTATTATCCATAATAATAATAAATAGACGACGACGAATATAGTATTATAATAATTTTTTTTAAATATATTATTTTTATTGTATATATAGATCTTTTCTGTTCTGTTTCTTCCTTTACACCTCCAAAATGTTCTGAAATTCTTATATATGTGAAACATGACGACAATAGGTTTATGTAATACTTAATAATGCAAGAGATTATCCTCTATTATAAAGACATTTTTTTTCAATAAGGGGCTTGGAAGTTAATTTTCATATTTTTTTAATTATTTTAAAACTATTTTCTTTTTTTAATATAATTTTTTTTAATAAATATATATATTCGTTATATTTATATATATCATATAGAGTTATTATGTATAAAATTCCAAAAATTTTGTTAAAATGCGATGCATGATTCGAATCGTAATAAAATGACTTTAAATAAAATAATTTACAAAAAAAGCTTTTTTTGGATGGGATACATAAAGGACACGGAAAATATCTTGTGTGATGTTTTTTTGTACAACATTTAACTTTCTTGCTTCATTTTCTTCTTCATCTAATACAATTAATAATTATTATTTTTTAAGTTAAAATTTGTTTTTTTTTTGTTAAATTGCGATAGTCGTTTGAAAGCGTCGATTGTTGGTTGACACTACAAGTTTTTTTTTCTTTGTTTAAGTAATATGTAATTTAATATTAATTCTGTATTTTTTTTAATTTAATTTATTATTAAAATCTTTTCTACGATTTTTTTTGTGCAAAAATGTCTTCGAAAAAAATGGGTTAAAATAATTTCGATTTTTTTTTTGTATTGGCACAACTTTTGGAGTTAAGGAAAAAAAATAATAATAATAAAAATATTTAAAATAAAGAAAAATCATTCATCTTTTCGGAATCAAATAATAACAAAACGACTAGGATATCTCATTTTATATAATTTTCTAATAAAACTTTCTTGTGTTCATATCTTTCTTCATTTTTTTTTTGGTACTCCTAGCTTTAAATATTTGCTAAAAATCCGCTTTCTTCTCATCTTTATCAAATTTTTAATATATATTATTATATTAATTATATATGAATGATCTACTACGTCCTGCATAAAATTTAAATTTCGAGTTATGTTCTATTTCTATATGTTTAATAATTGTGTGTTTTTTTATTAAAAAATTTTTATGGGTTATAAAAAATTGTTTGGTAACCATTAAATGTTTGTTTCTCTGTTTTTTTTTTCTTATGAACATTAAAATTATATAATTATTTATATAAGGATTGTCTCGTAGAAGATAAAATAATTAACTAATAATCAAAACATATAAATTAAAGTAATCTACAAAAATATAACTTTTGGGAGTGAATTCGAATTATTTTTAATTATTTTAACTTTTACACAAAGCGACAGAGAAATAATTAGCGCCTTGCATTGCTCCATTCATAGATCTTAAAATTATTTATATATATTTGCTTTAGTCATTAAAATAGAAAATATGCACAAAAATGAATCCACAGTTTTTCATTGAGTCTTTAAACTTATAATCTATTTTTTTTAAGTTTTGCTTTTCTTTTTTTACTTCTTTAATATTAATTACTTCTCTTTTCCTCATATTATTATCTTTTTGTAATAATAATAATAATTAGTATCCGTCTAATAATAATAATTAAATGAATTACAATCCGAATCATTCACTTCTTATGACTTATAATCCTCGTTTCGTCTAATTGCGCAACATAACACTAGTGAGAATATTAGTCCGAACAATTCGAGCACGATAATGCTACCGCCGACAGCCATGAAGTAGATTGAGTATTCGCTGATTGTGTCTATTAGTTTTTCCAAGCATCCCTATGAGACAAAAGAAAAATGTTAAAAATTAATTAATTTATAATTAATAAAAAACTTACTTTTGAGTAGATTCCAGTGGGAATAGAAGAGATCGATGTGGCGATTCCTAGTGAGCGTACATTATTGCAAACGTTTTCGTCATCGGTGCTGAAAATAATAAATTATTTTTTTTAGAAGAGTTTTGATTGAAAATTATTTTTAAATGTTACCTGCAACATGATTTTGGAACTTTGTAGACAGGATTCAAGCGAGAAATGGTCAAGTCGAGTGCGTTGCTTCGTTCTACGTTGTTAAAGCGACTGGCGGCCCAGTCATTTGGTCCCTCAGCACCACAGCATTTCAACTAAAAAAATAAAATTTAATTGGCGTTAATTAAAAATTGTGTCAAATTAAAAAATTAAAATTAAATTAAATTAAAAATATTTTTTTTTCCTCAAAAATTTTAATTTTTTTATATTTATTTTTACAAATTTTTATTTTTCCAAAATTAAATATTTAATTTATAGATAAAAATTAAATTAAATTTTGTGCTCTATTTAAAAAAAAATAAATAAATAATAAAAATAAATATTTTAAAAATAAAAAGAATTTTAGCACATTTACTACTCAATTAAAAAAAAAGTTTTTGTCAATAAATATTATTATAAAAAAAATCATTTTTGTATTTTTAGCAAAATTCAAATTGTTTTTAATTTTGATTTGAAAATTTGTAAATAATAAAATTTTAAATAATTATTAAAAAAATTGGAAAAAATCATCAAAAAATAATTAAAAAAAAATAAAATAGTTTCAATGAAATAAAATTAAAATAAAATTATAAAAAATTGAAAAACAAATAATTAAAAAAAAAATATTAAAAAAATGGAAAAAATCATCAAAAATTAATTAAAAAAAAATAAAATAGTTTTAATGAAATCAATAAAAATAAAAAAAAAATAAATTAAATAATAATATAAAAAAAATAAAACTTAAAAATAAGTTAATAAAAAAATTAATAATTAAAAAATAAAAATTAAAAATAAGTTAAATTATTAAATTAATTAAAAATATTTAATTGTTCAATAAAAATTTGAAATTGAGACAAAATTTAATTTCGATATAATTTTGAAAATAATTTAAATCTTAAATCTTCGTTTAAAATTATACCAATTTTTTTTATTATTTTTTTTTAATTTTAACATCTCAAAAAATATTTAAGAGGAAAGCAAAAATATTTTTGAAGTTTTTAAATATTTTATTTTATCCTTACCATCTTTTGAACTCCATCGAATGCAACTGTTCTGGTGGAATAAACGCTATATTCCTCTTGCACGGTATGCTTAACGGTTGAGCGGATAACGTCTGAGAGTTTATCCTTGTTATGGAATGCCCATGCTCCGGCAGCAATTTCCGAAACAACGACCACCAACAAGAAAATGAAGAACTGCAAATGAAAAAAAATCTTAATTTTTGCGAAAAATAAGACAAAAAAAAAATTTTCCTTACCGTAACCAACAAACATTGCGATTCTTTGAATGCCCCGCAGCAGCCGAGGAATGCGACAATTACGAGAATCAATCCAATTACCAACAAAATCGACAGACCGATGTAGTAATTGTTTGTATCCTGCACAACTGACACAGCGTACGTTGGATCAGCGAAAAGAATTGCTGTTCCGACTGCGATCAGTAAGCCTGTCAACTGTAAGAAAAAAGTAAAATTTTCATTAAAATTTAATTTCTTAGATTTTCCGAGAGAGATATGTTTGTCATGAAAAAGTAATTAAAGGTACGCAAAATTCGAGTGACACACCCATGACGACGACGACGCGGAGAATAATACGCAATTAATATTCATTCAGCAGAAAAAAGATTGACGCCTCTAAGAGAATTTTCTTTTATACGCACAACAACAAAAGACTACAACTTTTCATTACATCATCAACGTTATTGTCTTGATGTCTGTGAGAAAATCTTGAAAATTGTTTGCAAAAATGAGAAAACTGGGTAACACACAGAAATAACACACAGTATATTTTTTTACCGACAACCAGGCGCCATCACCAGATGACGATGTTCAGAATTTATTCATTTCATTTTTTTTACCGCATTTCGAGGAAAAAAAGCGGTAATAATGAGATTTTGACAGTTCGAGTCAAGTCACGTGGTTTGAAAGTTTTTTTAAGCTCACGTGGTTTGAAATTATTTTAAAGTCACGTGGTTTAAAAAACTTTTAGGTCACGTGGTTTGACGATTTTTCTGGTCAGAAATTCTTTTGGGTCACGTGGTATGAAATTTTTATCAAGTCATGTGGTTTAAAATTTTTTTCAAGTTACGTGGTTTAAAAAATTTCTCAGATCACGTGGTTTGAAATTCTATTAGTTCACGTAGTATAAAAATATTTTGAGGTCACGCGGTTTAAAATTATTTTAAAGTCACGTGGTTAGATAACTTTCTCAAGTCACGTGTTTTCAAAATTTTCTCAGGTCACCTGGTTTGAAAATGTCTCAGGTCACGTGGTTTGAAAATGTCTCAAGTTACGTGGTTTAAAAAAATTTGTAAGTCACGTGGTTTGAAGAAATTCGAAATGCGATACCATCGTTTGTCGTTTCTCCTAACGAAAACTTTATAAATTTTTCCGCCTTAGCATAAAATTTCTTTTATTCATAATTTATTGCATCCAACGTTGCATCATCACTGACGTCTATATTATTTATCGATCGAGTCAAATTGCAAAAAGTGTCGTAAAAAATCTTGTTTTATGGCGTCAATTTTATGGGAAAATTCACTGTAGGCGGCATGAAAAATATGTACAACGAATTAGGTCAAGGACAGTTATCCCTATAGTAACAGTTAACTTTCAAAGCTTTTTGCATGATTAAACAATTTGATAATTTCAAACAGGTGCGCAGCAGTTGATTACTAATAACTTTATGACTCGTAGAAAGAGAAAAATCACAGAAAATTCGTTAACTAATCGTCCAAAATAAATATTTTTGGCACACATTTGCAGAAAATTAAATATTTTTGCGACAATCTGTGCGAATGTTTGTTTGAAATAAAAAAAAAAGACGGAAGACGATTCGAGTGAACGCAGACATTGTGACCTAATAAACTTGGCGAAACTTGTCATTTATCTTCATAAAACTCGGATAAGGGACAATTAAGTTAGGCAGTCCCTTGTTATTTTTTGTGTGCGTGCTTGGTTTTATTGGACATTACATTGCACT
Source organism: Culicoides brevitarsis (assembly GCF_036172545.1). Classification (NCBI taxonomy): domain Eukaryota; kingdom Metazoa; phylum Arthropoda; class Insecta; order Diptera; family Ceratopogonidae; genus Culicoides; species Culicoides brevitarsis. The sequence continues at coordinate 18,314,816 of NC_087087.1, read as the reverse complement.
TCATTAGTCCCAATTGACATGATTTTTTTTTTATTTTCGGTTTACTTGATTAATATTGACTTGCGCATCAATAATGTAGGCTATAAATTTAACGTTATTCCCATAGGAAGATTGTAAGTGTCAGAACAAGTAAAAATAGTTTTTTGTTAATGAAAATCAATTTTTTTGTTCTCTTGCAGACTTAGAAGAATTTGTGAAGAAGGTGTGAATGAAAGTTTCAACGAGCTTATGAAAATTATTATTCTTTATTTAATTTTTATCATTATTTATTATTTTACCTTAAAAACTGATAAAAATTAGTTTTTCTCATTTAAAATTAATTATTTTTTTTTTTAATAATTTTTTTTATGTGAAAAAAAATTTGTTAAATTTAAATAATAATTTTAAAGCAATTATTTGTATTAATTTGTAAAAATATTTTTAAATATTTTAATTAAAAAAAATAAAAAAGTTGATCTTAACGTAAAATAAAAAAAAAAAAACAAAATTCATTGAAAAAAATAAAAAAAAAATTATTTTTTGATTATACCTAATAATCAATTTTATTCAAATTAAAAAAAAAATAATTTAATATTTATTTTTAAAAATTTTTAATACAAAATATAAAATTTTATACTAAATTTATTATTAAAAATAAAAAATAATCAAAAATTTAAAAATATATTTTTAAAGTATTTATTATTATTTTTTTAAGTTGAAATTTAAAAAAAAAATAATTTATTTTAAAAATTTTTAATACAAAATTTAATTAACAATTAAAAAATAAATAATTAAATATAAATATAATAATATTTAAATTATTATTAAAAATGAAAAATTATTAAAAAATAATAAAAATTTTAAATATTTTTAAAAATTTATTAATTATTTTATATTAATTTAAAATTATGTTTTTAAACAAATTTTATTTTTAATTTTAAAAATGAAAAAATTCAATAATTTTTTTTTTATTTTAAGTTCGTCGAGAACTTTAGAAAAACCCAAGCAATTTATTGCGCCCAGTTTCGATTTTCAAATCACAACAACAACAACAATGTGTTATTAATTGCCCCGTATTCTGGCATCATATCGACTGCAATAAAATAAAAATCGAATGCAATCTTTTTTTTTCGCTCTACTCGATTACATGATTCTGTTCATCCATTCGTAAAAATGTGGAAATTGGAATATATACACAATTTCTACTACATCAATTATTTACGTGTTTTGTTTGTAAGATATTGTCTACTAGTACATATTTTTATTTCTGTAAATATATCGCCAGACACACGAACAACAATGAAATATAAAAATAGATTGATCCCATTTTTTTTGTCTTTTCGTTCATATTAGCTCATAGTTCATTTTTTTGTTAGGTTATTGATATCATCTGCTGGTAGGTGTGTCTTATGTATCACTTCCTGTACTGCCACTACCGAAATCGCGGCATGTAACCAGACATCAGGTGCACTTTAATTATTTTTTATTTTCGTAAAATGAGATCAAATTGAAGTCATACCGGCTTGAATGCGACGCCGCCGCCGCATTCGTCATCAAAAACCGGTAAAAAAAGTCACATTCTCGACGATCGACCCACACATTCGTTCATGTCTCATAAACTATCTGCAAAAAAATTAACAGATATTAATGAGATTTTGTGTTTTTCGAAAGAAACATGCATTTTAATATGTTTGTGTTTGTCGACGAGGCAAGACGAGGGAGAATATCCCACTATTTTTGTAACAACATTCAACATGTGAGTTTAGAGAGATGACATCAACACCTACTTTTTTATCGAGGTTCATATTTTAAGGGCCAATATGATAAATTGTTCAAGTGCAGTTTTTATTAAAATTAAGAAAAAATTATTTAAAATCTTTTTAAACATTTTTTAAGCTGTAAAATTTTATTTTTGAATATTTTCTTTATTTTTATAACAAAAAATTTTAAAAATTTTATTATTTTACGATTTTGTCGAAAAAAAGTATTTATTTTTATTATATTATTTTATTATAGTATTTATTTTAATATTTAAATAATTAATTATTTAAAAATTAATGATTTTTTTTCATTTTTTGGTATTTTGTGCCAGTAAAAATGCAAATTTCAAATAAAAATTGAAATAAAATTTTTAGTTTATGAAATTTTACTAATGGGTTATTATTTTTTAATTATTTTATTAAATTATTTTTCTTAAAGAAAATAAAATATATTTTTTCAAAAACATAAAAAATTTGGAAAATTTTCCTATGTAAATTTAGAAGAATTGATGAATCATTAAAAAATATTTTGGTTTTAAGGTTTAATTTTTTTAAATATTTTTTTAAATTAAATTTTTAAATTAATTTTTTTAAATTAAATTTTTTAAATTAAATTTTTAAATTTATTTTTTTAAATAAATTTTTTAAATTAAATTTTTTAAATTAAATTTTTTAATTAAATTTTTTTAAATTAAATTTTTTTTAAATTTAATTCTTTAAATTAATTTTTTTAAAAATATGCGAATTATCATATTGAGATTTATTGCATCGCCATTCCGAATTGCTCAAAGTAATAAAATTGAACGACGGGACGAGCTAATTTAAATTAGCTGCTGCTTCGAATTCAAATCAACTCAACTCACGTTGGTGCTTCTGTAACCATACACCTACTTCAACAAATTCGTTACACCTTATGAATAAAAAAAAGTAAATTCTCCGGATAATATTTATACAAAACATAAAAATATTTCAAATATGGTGCGAGTTGATTGATTTTTATCGTTATGTTCATCACACACTATCTTAATGTTGTTTATGTCAAACTATTTTGATACAACACATGTAATAAATTTGTTTAATAAATTAATTGACGGGCATAGTTGTGGTGACATTTACGATCGCCCAACACCTAATGTTTATTTTTTTTTTGTTTCTCTTTTCGAAAAAATCTTTCGAAACAGTGAAAAACAGACAAAAATGATGACTTTACAATATGTTAGTGTTTAATGATTATGTCGCTGCTTCCGATTGTCGTAGTGCGCGTAAAATCTCTTATCAGCTAATTAAATGAACACAAATCTTGTCTCCGCTATAAATAGCTTTATTTAAATGGGAGACGGGTAATTATAACGCATTTACAATGTTTTCATTATTATTAATTAAGATTAAGTGTTAAACGTTTAAAAAAGGGTTATTTTTCTCTTTGCTACTTGTTTGTTGTGCATGCAGCAAAGTCATGTTTCGTAAATTAAGAAAGACATTTCAAAAAATTTTCTTTTTTAGGAGCTAAGTGTAAAATGTTATGGCATCAATGCATGTAAGTGAGAGAATCAGGTAGTAATCCAATAAATAAACATTTTCAAAGTCTGTTTTACATCAAATCTAGTCAAAACATTGGAACTTGTGTAACAATTTTAAACAATGAGAAGAAGATTTTGAAAGTGCGAAATTATGTTGGATTTGCCACAAATGTTTTTAAAGAAAATTTTTAAAAAAATTTTAAAGTCAAAAAATTTATATCTTATGAAAAAATTAAATTCTATAACAAAATTAAAAAAAAAATTCTCGAAAAAAAGTAATTTTTTTAATTTTTTTTTAGAAAACTAAAAAACATGAAAAATTACTACGCATTTTAGCACAGATTGAAATTTTTTGTGAACTTAATATTCCTTAAATTTTATTTTCCACCAGAAAAATTTAAAAATATAATTTTTAAAATATGCCAAATTTATATGTTTTTAAATCATTTTCTCTTTAAATTAAATAATTATTTAAAATAATAAATTTTTCAAGAAAAAATAAAAAAAAATAATTTTTGGCATTTTTGTCCTAAAATTTTTTTTTGTTTTAATTTGAAAAGGAAATTATTAAAAAACGTATAAATTTGGCATATTTTAAAAATTATTTTTTTTAAATTTTTCTGATGAAAAAATTAAATTTTACTTTGAAAAATAAAATTATATCCCGAGAAAAACTGCACAAAAAATGGCAATATTTTAAAATTTTTGTTAATCTTTATCTTTCTAATCAATAAAAAAAAAACTATTTTTTGTGAGAAACCTTAAAATTTTGATAATTTTTTTATGAAAAAATATTTAAAAATTTCTCAATATTATTTTAAAATTTAAAAAAATAGAATTTTTGACTTCTTTAAATTTTTTTTAGATTTGCCAGTTAAGTTTCCTACTTGGTGTGAGTGAAAAAGTTACAATAAACACTAATCGTTTATTTAAATATGCATCGTTCTCTTTTGAATAAATACACCGAGAGACAATTACTTCATACTATGGTAGGTAAGTAAGTAATTCAATATGTAAACATATTCATGCATATTACAAAATTATGACTTGTATTGACACTAAGAATCTTCGTTGCGCTTCTGTCGCACTATTAATCTCATGGATGAAATGCCTCTTCACACATAATTTATTTCAATGTAAATAAATTGAAATGTGTTCACACATTTACTTTACAATTTATTTAGTGCCTTTGCATATTTCTCAACTTTCTCTACGACTTCGAAAAGAATCGTGTGGAAATTCGACTCTTTTTTTTTTGCACTAATAAAAAATAATTTTATTATTATATTTATGTGCCTATTTTGCAAGGCAGGCAGAATATTGACTGTTGGACCAGAAAAAGTTTACATTTGTTAATATTTTTATTTGTATGTTCAAAGTTTTTATTAGTTTTTCCTTTGCGGAATGTTGTGCAAAAAAAATTCTTGTTCAACAACTTTTTATTGGCTGCGTAATTTAATATTTTTTTTTTGTGGAAAAAAAGTTAGAAAGGCATTCGGATGATAAATTTATCTGCATTTATCACACCTTTATCGCACACGAGAGATACAAAATGGCAATCTGCGCATCCATTGCGAAAGTGGGTCAACATAGAGAAAGAGAGAGGTCATCTCGAGTACGATGACGAAAAGAGGTCATGAACAAAGAAATGGAAAGAAAGGTCGATAATTATTGATTTTTTTTTATAACACCATAAAATTCAAATTAATTGATTCACGAGTCGGTTTTTGTTGTTGCGAAGTCTTGTGACCCATTAATAATAACAGGGACGTATATTTATCAACAATCAAGGTAATAATAACATTTATTGTGGTAAATGGGACTAAAACACGAGAATTAGTCCTAATTATATAATACAAGCTGAAGAATTTGTAAAAATACGCCAATTTCTTTTTAAGAATCCTAAAAACGAGAGGGTCGAAGGAAAAAAAATCATAAAATTAACAAATTTTGACCAAAATGTTTAATTTTTACTTTAATTTTGGGTATTTTTTAGCAAATGTTTAAAAATTTTTTAATACTGAAATTTTTCTTTTTTTTTAATTTATAAATTTTGGAAAATTTTAATTGAATTTAATTAATTTTAAATAAATAAATTAAAAATTTTAAAATATTTTTAAAAAAATTCTATTGTAACTATAATTTTTAAAAAAAATTTCGTAGATTTTTTTTTCAAAGTAAAAAATTAAAATATTTTTATTTAAAAAAAATTAAAGAAATTTCGTTTTATTTTTTATTTAATTTTTTTATTTTAAAAAAAAAAAAAAAATATTATTTTATTTATTTTAAAAAATTTAAATTTATAAATTTAAATAAAAATAAATAAATTATAAAATTAAATTATTAAAAATTATTAATTTTTTTTATCACATTTATTTTTTTAAATTTAAATATTTTTATAAAAAGAATTGAAGAAATATCGTTTTTTTGACATTATTTATATTTTAAATATATTTTTTTTTCATTTTCAAAAATCATTAAAATTTTATTTTAAAAAAATCTAAAAATATTTTATTAATTGTTAATTAAATTATAAAAAAAATATTAATTTATGATTTTTTAAATTAAAATTTTTATAAATATTATAATTTTTTTAATTTTTAACAATTTTACTAAATTTAATTTGAAGCAATCTTCTAGCAAATCGTCACTTTTTCAACGTCTGCGAAAAAAAGTATAAAAAAGTTATCAAGAAAGCATTTCATTAATGTAATGTATTTATATATTCGTCTTTTTTTTATTATAGTTCTAAATGCTTCTAAACGTGTGCATGCAGTAATAATAGACATTTCCTGAATCAACGGCGTTTTTTTTCTCTTGTCGTAATGTGTGAATAATTGTAAGAAGAAGAAAAAAAAAAGAAAAAAAAAACCTTTGAAAATCATGTCTATGAATGGACGAGATTTATTTTTAGATTTATGTTTATACATACAATTCATGTAACACACAATCATAAATGTGCTGACAAGTAAACGGAATGAAAGAAAATGTGTTGCCGGTCGCTTTTCTCCTTTTGCTCAATCGTTTATGTGAAATGTAAGCGAGAGCGATTCATAAGCCCTTTTGTAATCAAATCATTTTTATTGTTATGATTTTAGTGCACGATACGTCGTCGAAAAGCCAGCCATCGTGATGTAACAAAAGCAAAACCATATGGCAAAAAAAATATAATGAAGGTTCATATTTTTTTTATGTTTATGAATAGTTTTTCCACAAGTGTTGGAATGGCATCACAATAAAAAATAATAGTTTGTCTCAGAAGTCTCAGAAATATCTGTCATAATCATAAAATTGACAAATTATGTCTGACTCGGAACAAAATTTTAAATGTTACGATTTCAGTGTTGCGGGTTTCGATGAGTTGCCATCGAATTTTTGTGTCGCCGCACCCGATTTTGCAATTTTGTTGGATCACACAATTGGCGTCCTGTGGAAACTTTTGAGGAATGATGCGGATCTCGAGAATTTGGATCAGTTTCATTTGATTTGGGCGTTGAAATTTTTGGAAGGAATCAAGCCAGAGAAGGGAAAAGTATCGAAAGATGTCCAAATGTTGAAACTTTTGTTGCGAAAATTGATTGTGGAAGAATTTGCGGGAAATGACGAGGCAAGGCCAAGGAAGGAAAGTGCGGAAACAGAAAAAAATGAAATAGAAGTCAAGGATGTTGTTGATAAAAATGAAGAAAATATAAATGACGAGACGTTAAATCAAACGGGAACAAGTAGCGAGGAAGTTGAAGATGCTAATAAGGCGTTTGTGCAGGATGTGAGTAGATAATTCTATTTTTATCGAGTCGTGAAATTAATTTGAGTAAAAATATCTTGAAAATTTCAATTAACGGAATTTATAAGTGCCTCATTTGGTTTAATTATTAACAATTTTCAAAATATTTTTTTATGATTTTTAATTATTTTATTAAAAAAAAATATCGAAAATAGCCAATAATAGTTCAAATTGTTGAAAACGAGTTTAAAAAATATCCAGTCATGTGGAAAAATTTTAAAATTAAATTTTTTTAAATTTATTTTAAAAGTTAATATTAAGCTTGAATTATAAAAAAAAATTAAAAATAATTAAAATGAATTTTTAAAATAAGTCAAAATTCAATTTAATTAACTCTTTTTGCCGATTAAATTATTTATTTTTAATTTTTTAAATTATTTGCAAAATAAATTTAAACATTTCATTTAATAGGATTTTTTTAAAAATTATTCATGATATTTTTTTTCTTATTTTTTTGTTCATTTAATACAAATTTTAGAAAAACTTACAAAAAAAGAAAAATTTTAATATATATTTAATTAATTTAAATTCGTATTTTAATTAAAAATATTATTTAAGTCTGTAATAATTTAAGTTTTGATAATTTGATTTTTTTGTTATAAATTAAGTTTATTTTTATTTTAATTTTTTTCTTTAATTTATTTTAATTTGGTTTTTCATTTTATTTTTTTTTTAATTTTAATTAATTTTTTTCGTTAATAAAAAATAATGTTAAAATTTATTTTTTTTTTATTTTAGGACTCCACACATTTGTACAGCTTTTCTGACGACCCGTGGTACGCACACCGAAAATTTTCCGTTGTCCCGAACGAGTCATCTAGCAAACCTGAAGACTCTGGCAATGTTCTCAGCAAACTTTTCGGTTTCTTAAATATATTTTGATTAGTTTACTCCGGAAAGCACAATAAACTCTGTCTATTACTTAATGTCTTCATAGCAAATTAAACTAACAACTAGCTCGCTATAATAATATTATTAAGAGAGTCTAGTAATATTGGCATTGTATAATTGACATTTCCTTCTAATAATAACATTTTATTCAGAAAGTAAAATGGAATTAAAACAACGAAAAAAAAAATTTTTTTTTGCACAAAGTAAATAATAAAAGAAACCTTCAATTATACTTTTTTGCTGTGTGATAAAATGAAAAATGATGCAAAATTATGCGCTTTCAACGATAATTTTTATTATTTTATTACTTTAATGAAGAAAAAAGAGCATTTATGACACTTTTTACGTGGATGATTTAACTATTTGTCATTTGAATGGCGATATAAATTATAATACTTTGCATAATTTCGCGAGACTTGCTTATTATTTTGATTAAAAGCGACACGAGCGTGGATAATATTTTTTATCAGACACTAATTGAATTGAAGTTACCATTGATTTCACTTGTGTGTGCACTCGTGTGCTAAAAGAGACAAGTGCTGAACGAAAGTGTTGGCTGTTGTGATGCAAGAGATAATTCATGCAAATTATTTGTTGTCTTAGGTCGTATTCCTTTTTTTTCTCGCTGCTGCTTTAATTTAATAACATTAATTTTATTTTTTGAGCAAGATACTTGAAAGTTGGCAATAATTTTGCATAAACACTGTCGGAACATGATATAATCACCGTAAATGGCGAAAGTGCAGAGATTTTTTACTTGCACAGCAGCCTTGGGACAGAATCACGAATGTTCAGGTGTTTAAACAAATTTTGCAAAAATTTATTTTATTACCGTGTTTTGAAGAATTATGCGATTTTTTGCTCGTTTAGGGTCTTTCCGTAAGTAAAAAAATATATATAATTTTATTAATTAATTTAAAATTATTTTTTAATGAAAAAAATATGGGAAAAAAAATAATGAAATATATTTTAAGTTTTTTTTTAATTTTATTTAATAAATTTTAATTTTTAATATTTATTTTTTTTATAATTTTATTTTTGATTAAAATTAATTAAAAAATTATTTAAAAAAAATTAAATTATCATGAATAAATAAAAAAGAATTTTACTAGGGAATACAATTTTTAATGGGTTTTTCATTTTTTAATCTTAATTTTTTAAAATTTAAATTAAATAAATTTACAAAATTGGAAAAAAATATGTTTTTTTGAATTGATTTAATTTTCTTTGATTTAAAAATTAAAATTTAACTAAAAAATTTAAAATATTTTTTTTTAATTATATTAAATTTTATTAATTAAATATTTTTTATTAAAAAAATATCTTTAAAATATTTAAAAAATATATTTTATAATTAATATCTACTTTTTTTAAAATATCATAATAAAAAAAATGTATTTTTATATATTTTTTATTAAAAAAAAATATGAAAAAATCATTTAAAAAAAAGAGAAAGTTCAAAAAACTAATAAAAAGGGTAAAAATTCGCAAAATGAATTTTAAAAAAATCCCCTATAATCTCATGAAAACCAAAAAAACTGTCCAGAAAGCGAAACTAAGTACCTCATCTCACGACAAATTGTTACATCTTATTTTTCACAACACAAAAGTTCATGTGAAAAATGTGCAAATTCGAGTCAAAGCACAAATTACATCACAAAAGATGTAACAATTGATCGCTCAATTACATCTCCAGTGAAACATCCAACGAGAGAGCGATACGCAAATTTGGTTGTAAATCATTGTCATCTATATTTCACTCGACAGGCCTCGTTGACTTGTGTTTACGTTATATTTATGATAATAATCGTCGTGCATATATTAATTTGTTGGAGCACTTTTGTTGGCAATTCACTTATCATAAAAACTGACGCAAGAGAAACGCGTTCCATTTTAGCAATATTCAAAGTACGACTTGCACGTTAATCCATTTTTATTGCTTTAGCTGCATTTCAAAAGAGACTACATGATAAGATTCCGTGCCGAGTTTGACCATCAGGTAAATTTAACAGTTGGCAACGACAACAACGGCTACATTATGCAAATGATTGCGTTCTGAATAAGAAATATAAACAATAGAATGACTGCCATGAGACCAGTAAACAAACCGTAGTCGTCGTCTCCTCCGTCATTATTAATTCAAATGCATTTTTTTTTATTCACGTCGAAGATATAACTCGTGATAATAACATGTGTGACCATGAAACGAACAAACAAAAATATTAATATGTTTTCTTGCGAAAGTTTTCTTTGCATAAAATGTTTTTTTTAAATGGTGACGGTGAACGTACTTGAACTGGAAAAAGTATGTTGATGACACGCGATGTGATCATCTTTCGGTCGCAACAAGTCGCTTGATGTCGTTTATCATCATTATTATCATTAAAAATTCATAAATTTTACAAGATTCTTTTACATAATGCCAGATTAGATAAACAACTAATGGTCTGTGTCTGTTTTCGATCTGTATCTAGGTAAAATATCTTTGATTTTTTTTTCGTAGAATTTACATACATTTTCAATTATAAATTAAACGTTCTCTTCCTTTCACTGTTCTCTTCACACAGCAAAATAACATGCCACAAGTGGAACATTAACAACGTGCTTATTTATTTATTTTTTGTTTATTCCGTGGAAAAATAAAATGTTCTTCTAAGGTGAAACAAGAAATGTGACACACATAGACACACAACATTATGGTAATATTTTTACAGTTCTAGTTTTGGAATTTAATAGCTATGAACACACAGGTTGCTCGGTTGCCCAAATGTACGAAAAGTGGGTGAGGTTAAGCTTATAACAGATCAGATTGACCACTAAGGAGCCGAATCGACTCACCCACGAATCGATTGAAGGAGCAAGCTGAGGAGTCAAATAAACTCCTGAAGAGTAAAATTTACTCCTAAGGTGCCTAAGGAGCAAGCTGAGAAGTCAAACAGACTAAAAGAGTATGAGGAGTAAAATTGAACCTTGAGGAGTAGAATTGATTCTTGAGGAATTGAATTGACACTTCAGAAGTCGAACTGACCCGCAAAGAGTCGAAATGACCTCTGAAGAGTAAAATTTACTCCTAAGGAGCAAGCTGAGGAGTCAAACAGACTTCTGAGGAGTAAAATTAAACCTTGAGGAGTAAAATTGACTCTTGAGGAATTGAATTGACAGTTCAGGAGTCAAATTGACCCCTGAAGAGTAAAATTGACTCCTAAGGAGCAAGCTGAGGAATAAAACAGACGTCTATGGAGTAAAATTAAACCTTGAAGAGTAAAATTGACTCTTGAGGAATTAAATTGACACTTCAAAAGTCGAATTGACCCGTGAAGAGTCAAAGCTAAGCTAAGGAGTCAAACATACCCCTGGGGAGTAAAATTGACTTCTGAAGAGCAACCTATGGAGTCAAATGTACTCCTAAAGGTTGAAAGGGAGATTGAATTAATTTCTTTAGGGTTTAAATATACCTCTACAAGGGATTTTTTTAAATTGTAGTTGAAAAGCTCAAAAAAGGTTAAATTGCTCGCTTGAGGGACTTAATTATTCCTACTGATATCAAATATTACCTCTATTTAATCCGTTGGATAGTATTACAACTCTTAAGCATGTAGATTGCTCTTTCGGACAAGATATTGCTTTGCTATTGAAACTTGACTCCATTCAAGTTTCATTTTTTTATATTTCTTGAAAAATTCATATTAATAAATATATCGATACAAATTACAGTGCAGCAACAATCAACAATGTGCAACATCGTGCTTTGCGATAAAATAAGCGGCAAAATTACAAAAGATATACTTGTAGCAATCCCGATGTCATGCCACACACACAGCCGGCTACACTTGTGTAAGCCACTGATGTGATGCAGCTGATTGTAATTTAATGCTTACTCTTTTTTTTTTGAATACACTTTCTCCTGGAAATGCAATTTGATTGTCGTCGTCGTTAGGGGCTTGTTTATGTATTCAAAGCTCTATAACCATAAATCTTTTACCAGGTTGATGGTCGCTGAATGTAACGCATAAGACGACAATTTCAATATATTATCTTTGTTTCTTTAATGTTATTTGTTTTAAAAAGAGACAATATGTTGATTTTTGTCCATTGAAAGAGAAAATAAATGTCTTTTTGAATGAAGCTGCATAAAAAGATTATGTTGAAAAATCCTCGTGAGGAAGGTAGAAATAAGCGCATTCAAGGTTCTTATGTTTAAAGAAAATTAAAAAAATAAATATTTTTTATATTTTTCAATTCCGATATTTTTTTAAAGTATTTTAGTAGTATTTCATATTTTTTTAAAATTTTAATGAATTTTTTTAACAATCATTTTATTTAATTTTTTGTTAAATTTGCTGATTTTTCAATTTTTGATAATTGCTGTAAGAAGATTTATTTTTGTTAATTCTAGAAAATTAAGTAAAATTAATTTTGATTGATTAATAAATTAATTTACAATTTAATTTAAATTAAATAATAATTTAATAAATTAAATAAAATGTAAATTAATTTAATTAATTTTGTTTTAAAATAATTTAATAATTTATTATTTAAAAAAATATAAAATTAATTAAGTTTCGTAAAAAAATATTGTTTTTATTAAAAATAATTTTGATTTTAGATTCGAAAATTTTTTTCGTCTAATTTTTTTTTCTAAAATATTGGACATTTTTTTCAGAATTTAATTTTTTTTTTAATTTTCGATTTTTTTTTATTTTTACTCAAAAATGTCTTAAATTGTCTTTAAAAATTCTACTTTAATTTTTTTCCATCTAAAAAATTTTAGAAGTAGAAATTTTTTGCTTGAAACTTCTTTTTAACTTCCAAACCAGCACATTTCTTTTAATGCAATTTAAAACTTTTATTCAAACAAAAACTTTATCTCGGCAAACAAAATGTCACATTATTTCAACAAATCAACTGCGTTTAACAAAATCTAAGAAAAAAAATATCAAAAACGAAGAAGATGATGATGATGACAAATAATCGTTCTTTATTTTTTATTTATATGTCCAAATGATGGATCTCTTAAACATTGTTATCGTTTCTACAAAAACGGGGAATGCGAAATATTTTTATTGTTTTCAAATAAATAAATAAATATATCTGAATGTCGCATCTCTTCTTCATTGTTTTTTTTTCAAACGTTTTTTTAAAGGAAAAAGTAAAAACAAACAAAAAATAAATCTGAACGTCAATCATCAGTTATGTATCACCTTATTCCATCTCATGACAGCGATTTGTTTCAATCAAATGCAACAAAAAAAAAAATTTTTTACGTTGGTTGGACTGCGCGAGAATTTATGTTGAATTTAATTGATTTCTAATTAGTTATGTGCTTGAGTGTTGTGTATGTTTCGCACGTAATTTATGTTTCGATGCTCGAAAAGTTGTCTCTTTTAATTTTTTTTTCGTTTTTTTCTTCAATTTCTATCACCCACGTTGCCTCATAAACTACAGAAGAAATTTTTGTGTCTGCTTTTTAGTGGTCGATGATCTGTTTAATTTAAAAATATAATCCAGCTTTTTATTAGATCATCGTTTCGCGTTCATATTTGGTTATGAAAGTGCTGATAAGTCCGGAGAGTGCATCAAAATTATTATTTATTTACATTCGGCTTAAGATAGGTAAGTGTTTGTTTATTTACTTATATTTTTTATACGTTGCAGTAATAAAATCCACAATAAAATTCGTTTTTTTTGTTATAAAAAAATAAAATATTTCATTAATGCTTCAATGAGCACCGCGTTTATTTACAAAATTTAGTTAAATTTTTTTTCTTTAATTTAGATTTTTTTTTTCGAGGGTGAGACAAATCAAACGGTCAATTACGACCTTTAACGGACAAAAATCTATGTTGAGACGTAATATTAGGTAATGTATCATCTTCTCCTTTTATGATTATTATTTTTTTATTCTTTGCCGGTCATTCTTTTGTTTCGTTCCAGACATCGACGGAGCCCCCACTCGCTTTTGATGTATGGCGCTTTGAATATTAAATGATGACCGAACATAATTTCGACTAATAATGAATAATTGGAATCGTAAAAAGTTAAAATTTCAACTTCAACTCTTGAAATTGTTGGTAATTAAGATACAAGAGACGACAATATTTCACAAAATCTACTTGAGAGTGGTTTGCAAAAGGATAATAACCGTAAAATAATAGAAAATAATGATCTCAAACAATCATCTCGAGAACGAGAGCTATGAATATTTTAAAAAACACTCGTAAAGTGGTTTCTCATATTCCGCTGTGCATTATTAGTACATTGCCCTTCCGAAAGGGTGGCACTACTTTAGGGGTAGAAACACGTTTTAAAGGGAATTCACAGCACCTGGTTTGTATTTTACGTCATATTATTGTTGCATTGTCCTTTTTGAAACATAAAATGTTTCTATCTAGATGACGTGAAAATTTTCGTAGGGTGAATAATTCAACGATGATAAATGGAGATAACAATTTAACGAACGGAAAATGGGTTAAACAACTCCCGAGAGAGAGAGATAGGGACAGGACGGAAATTCAACAAATAAATATTTAATAATTTAATTTTTCGGTAAGCAGGATATCGTGCAAACGTGTCATATATAAAAAAAATATAATTAAGAAATGCATCAGTTGTTGCACGACATTCGAAAAATGTGTTCAAAGTCAAGGTTTACAGGGATGAAAAAAATTATCGATTATTCGAATTAAAAAAAAATTTTTTTGAGACTTAATTTTTTATTTTATTTATTTATTTTTTGTCTCCCCCCCTTTTTTAATTTTTTTAATTTTATATAAATAAAAAAATAAAATTCGGTAAAATTATACAAAAAACTAAAGAAATTTTCAATTTTTTTATTGAAAAAAAAATTTTAAAGTCACGTTTTTATTTTTTAAAAAATTTTAATTTTTTATTAAGTTCAAATTTTAAAATAATAAATTTTAAATTTAAAATCAACGTTTTTTTTAAAAAATTCAATTATTTTTTTTATTTTTTCGAGAAAATCCTCATGGGACAAAAAATGAAAATATTAAATTTATTCGCCTTATAAAAAAAATTTTTTTTATTTTTTTTTTTATAAAAAAGAAAAATACCACATTTTAATAAAAACTTTTTAAAAAAAAAATGCAATTATTTAAGCCCATTATTTGACGAAAAAATATCAGAACCATTGAGAAAATCAAAGTTTGGCTTTAAATTTTTTAAATGAAAAAAATTCTATAGGAAAAATATTCAATTTACACAAAAATGGTTTTTTTAGCGAAAAATTAGAAATTTAATTTAAAATAACAAAATTAATTATTTTTTAAGTTCAAAATTTTTTTTTGCAAAATAATATTTCAATTTTTTAATATTTTAATTTATTTTATTTAATATTTTTTAAAAATAAATTTATTTAATTTTAAATAAATTAAAAATATTTTTTAAAATAAAAAAAATATAATAAATAAAATAAAATATTATTTTACAAAAAAAAAAATAGTTTTAAAGTTCAAATCCAATTAATTTCGACTCAAAAATTTTTTTCAGCCCTGTTCAAAACGCTTGCACTTGTGTGATGCACAAAAATTCCGCTCTGACAAATTCCGCAGATTTTTCGCTTTAATTTAGACAATCCAGACGTCACAACATCAAAGGTTAATTATGCATGTCAAGCAATTGACTCCTGTCACGATTAAAATGTCTAAACATTGTATTTTTGCTCTTCGTCGTGAATTATATTATTTTGTGTTCTGAGAAAATCTTAAGAAGAGAAATGAGACGTATTTCACATAATTAGTTTGTTTCGTTTTTATTTTGTTTTTTTTTTTCGCAAAAATAAAGAATCTGCTGCGCGCGCTCGTTATGTCATTCGCAATAATCGGGTGGGCAAAAAAAATCTCTAGTAGTGATATCATGTTCAGCTTAAAAAAAAGTGATTGAAAAAGCAAACAAGAAAACACATCAGAAGTGATGTGTGACGGGATGAATTAGCCAAGTAACGGAAAGTATGACACATCACGAGATTTATAAACAAAGTTTATTTTTAACTCGCATCACGATTCTAAAAATACATTCGCTGATCCTTACTTAGGCGATAAAATTTTATTATTTTGCTTTTTGTGGCGTTTAAGGAGGAAGATAAATTTTAAATTAAATTGATTTTTTTATTTTTTTTTTAAATTAAAATTTTATTTTGAAACTCTAAAAATTTGTATAAATATAATTTAAAAGCATTTTAAAATTAATTTTTTTTTAAATTAAAATTATCTAAGATATTTTTTTAAATCAATTATTTTTAAAAATTAAAAAAAAAATTATTTAAAAATTAAAAAAAAATATTTTTAAAAATTAAAAAAAAATTATTTAAAAATTAAAAAAAAAAAATTTTTAAAATAAAAAAAAATAATTTTTGAAAATTTTAATTTTTTAATGAAATTTTAACTAAAAATGCAGAACCATTCGTAATTTTAATTTATTATTTTTTTTTATTAAAAAAACTGCGAAAACTTTCATTTTTATTTTATTTTTTATCCTGAATTTTTCCAAAAAATCTAAAAAGTGCCAAAAAGTGAAAATATTCTATGTTTTTCGCCTTAAAAAATTTTTTTTTCAATCCTGAAGTGGATGAACACACAGAACATTAAGCATTTATGTGATTACTCTTTGATTACATTACGCGCGTCATACATGTAAGTAACACGGGAACCAGAAGAGCAATAAAACAGAAGAAAATATCCATGGAGAAATGAAATGAGAGTGAAATTGTTATGTTTGTGTGTCGCAAGTTCCCCCTCAATTTTTTTTGTTTGTTGTTTGTCGACACATAACGCACACATTTTGAGAAAAGTAATAACAGAAAGCATCTCTCCGCCGCGTCTTAGTGCCACGCGCTACTGAGGCTGTGCAGTGAAAATACACGAAAGTTGTGTGATTCTCCAACTCCGTTGTAACAACGTTGTGATGAAAATTGAATGAAAATGTTCCAGTTGGTACGGAAAAACTTCCAGTATCCCGATTATCGATCGCCCTCATATCGTCGGACTCGAATGAACTGCTCTTTGTTGTAAAGTGCTACGACCGACGTAACTATCTGTGTAATGATGTCAGAGTAAAAGTTTTTTCGTGGGATGTGGGACGCTACGATAGTGGGGTGTGGTGATGACATTTTGCGCCTAAAAATGCATTGTATCCTTCTTGTCAACACCACTCGTTAGGTAAATATTGAAACATGACTCCCCACTGTTTTGTTTCATTTTTTTTCGATTTCCGTTTCTTATCTTCCTCGTACATTCAACTTTTCTTTTACGACATTTCAAATTTTATTTTGAAAATTTTTGCTTATCCTGTCTATCCGTCCGTAACGTTATTAAAATTTTGCCTTGTGCTAATTCAAAATTTTCAAAATGCTAGAATTAGCAAAATTCAATATTTAATTCCTGGGAAATTCGACGAATTTTCGTGAATACTTTTGGAAAAATTTTGAAATTCTTAGGGAAATTCAGAAAATTCGTAGAAAACCTCAGGAAAACTCGAAAAATTCGTGGAAAACCTAAGGAAAACTCGGAAAATTCGAGGAAAATCGAAAAAAATTAAAATTGTTAGGTCCTTGAATTTTTGTTGAAATTTGTTGAGCTATATGAAAAGTGAAAACTGGTAAAAAACATAGAAAAAACCCGGAAAATTCTTGGAAAATCTTGGAAAATTTTTTAAAATCGAAAATTTTTAAAATGGTTATATATTTGTTGGAGTTCATTGAGCAACATGAAATATGAGAATTAGTGAAGAACATCGAAAAAACTTGAAAACCCTGGAAAAATTCCGGAAAATTCGTGGAAAATCTTGGGAAAACTCGGAAAATTCATGGAAAATCGAAAAATTTATAAATTTTTAAATGCTTAAATTTTTGTGGGAGCTCATTGAGCAATATTTATAGTGAAAATTGGAGTTTAGAATTTTAAAATGCGATTTAGTTGTTTTGTTTCAACAAATTCTTTCCCATAAAGTTGATATCGATATATTTATCTATTTATTCTAACACATTGAAGAAATTTCGCTCCCCCAAAAAAATAAAAATAAGTGACCCTGAACTTATTGCCATATTTTACACCTCGAATTCCCTTTTGGGATAATAAGCTTCAACGTTTGGTCAAAAATTAATTCACGAAAATGTCGCGCGTTATGAAGTTGGTGTGACATAAACTATTACTTGTCTACTTATGACTGAAAAAGCAGCGTAATCTCTAAATATCTGTCACTTTTATGTGAAATGCCTAATTTATTTATTATAAAAATAGACGAAAATGGTATCATTTGTGTATAATCTTGCACCAAACAACAAAAAAATACATTCGTGACAGAAAAAGAGCTTCAAAATAAAATAATCTTCTTCAGTGTCTAATTAAATGTGAATAAAGTTCGCATCGTATTGTGTTACCAAAGCGACACTTTTTAATAAAAGAAAAATAATTTCGTCTCTTAATGAAAGTTACATCATAATAATAATAAAATTTTAAATCTCATTCACTCGAAATTGGGTGATAATGATAATATGAGAAAAGTGACGGAATGTTAATTTTTAATTTTGGAATACTTCACACGGAGCATGAGAAGCGGGGCGCATTGACCGATATGTTTCGGCCATAAATAACATTTTCTCTGAATCAACTCGTAAATTCTCAGCTCACCTGGAAGAAGAAAGAAAAAAAAAATGAACACACAAGATTTCAAACTTAATAGGTTTCTTCGATGATAAGGTCATCACCACAATAAAATTGAGTGTTTCATTTTTCGTACAATGAACCGCATCACTTAAAATGTTAAATTTAATATTTGTGAGATTCAGTACAGACAAGTATTTGTATGGAATAGACAGAAATTGAATATGTTTGGTTTTTTAATTGAAATCTAGCAAAAATAATTGAAAAATTTTGTATCTAATATCGCTGTGAAACATGCATGAAGAAAACCAAACCACACATCAGGCGGCTAGGTCGTGTTGTGAAAGGTTGGTGTTTCGCTAAATTTAAAAATAAAATATGTATTGAATTTTATTGAATTAGGAAAACATTATTATTTTAAAATTATTTGAAAAATCTTTAATTTAATTTAAGCTCTAAAAATTATTTTTTATTTAAATTTAAATTAATTTTTTTTAAATTTTGAAAATAATTTTAATAGGACATATTTTTAATTAAAAAAATTGAATGAAAAATTCTATTAATTAAAAAAATATTTTTTTAAATTAAGTTAATTTTAATATTTTTTAATTAAAAAATATATTTTTAGTTAAAAATTGTTAAAAAAATTATTTAAAAAAATAAAAAAAAAATATTTTGTTTAATATGGAGATTTTTTTTATTTTTAATTCAAAATTATTTTAAAAATGTTTAATTAAATTTTAAAAAAATATTTTTGTATTTAAAAATTCTAGAAATTAATTTTAAATTTAATTTATTTTAAAAATATTTTTAATTTTAATTTAATAATATTTTTAATGCGTTAGGTATATTTTTAATAAAAAAATTAAATAAATTAAATTCGATTAATTAAAAAAAAATTTTAATATTAATAATAAAAAAAATTTGTTAGTTAAAAATTTTTAGTTAAAAAATTATTTTGTTTATTTTTATTAAATAAAAATTATTTTTTACTAAAATTTCATTCATATTCAATTCTTAACAACAACAAAATAAATAAATAACGTGACATAATATTTTGATCCACATTTTTTTATTTATTTTTTCTGTTTTAGACATTTTTTAACCATTATTCAGCATTCATTTGAATTTTTTGGTCAACCTTTAAAATGAGACTTGTTAAAAATTTCTCATATTTCATTCAAAATAATTAAATTTCTCAAGAAAAAAAAATTATGAAAGATTTAAAAAATTATTTTTCATTAAAAATGACTTATAATAATTTTAATAAATCGCAAAATAAGCGAAACATGAGTTCCTTACAATACAAAAAAAATCTGTTTGGTCATTCAAATAAAAAAAAAAAAATGTTTACTTTCATATCCACATCACATCATAGTTCAGACACTGTATTAAAAGTATAATTTGTGTGCAAAAGTCAATGGACAATTTATTAATGCATCATCATGTTTGTTTTTTTTTTGCTTCTTTCTTCTTTTTCCACTCGTAAGTCTCAACTTATCAAGTTATGTGTACCGGTTCTTGAGTTTTTTTTATTTATTGTTATATTAAACATGTTTATGCTACTCTCGCATATGATTTATGGATGTGGGATTTGCTGTTTTGTCGCATAGAGCATACGCGCCATATATCATGTCACTTGCAGGAATGTTGCTGAGGAGAGGAAAAGTGAATAGATAATTGGACATTTACTGCAATTTACAGTTTGTTTATTGAATTGCAATCAATTTCATACTTTTTCTACACGAAAATTTTATTTATTATGTTTCGAACAATAGAGCAAGTATTTTTGCGTAGGGAACTGTTGTTTGGCAATTCGTCGTCGTCGTAGGTAAAACTGGTTCTAATAATATCACGGAAAGTTTTTTTTCTTCAATAAAACATAACTTTACATCATAAAAAATGTAAAAAATTGTCTCTTCGAACTCTTGAGACCGTGAATAAATAAATGTGAAAATATTGAAAAACATGCAGTTTGTTTAAGTGATTAAAAAGTAACTTGTCTAGTTGGCGAGAATAAACAAAAACTGAGCCGAAGGGAATGGAAAAATGTATAAAAAAGTAAATATTTGAGTGTGTAGCTGTCCCCATGTACAACGAAAGCATGTTGTTTATTTTGTAGTAAAAATGTTCGAAAAATTGTCTATTTTTAGTAGAGCAATCGTCTGATGTTGATGAAAAGGTCAACGAAATCTTTCAAACATACTACTTGTCTAGTGTTCAGATCTAGATCGGAAAGTAGAGAAAGAGAGAAATTGAATGAGGCGCGTTACAATAAAAATGGCCAGCAATAAATACACAATTTTATGATAATAATGCGGTTTTTCGTAGGTATTTAACACAAACATACATACAGGGTGCGGCAGAAGCGCCATGCCAAGCAAGTATTTAATTATAATAATAAATAAATAAATTTTCGAATAATAAACTTAATTCGGGCAAGTGCAATTTTAAATTTTTTTTCACATTTTAACTTAAATTTTTTTTTTTTAATAATTTTTTTATAAAAATTTTCTTTAAAAAATGTTAAACCCATGTATTTTGTATTTGGACTGAATTCGACAAAAAAAAATATAAATTAATTTTTTTTTTATTTTTTAAAATTTCAAGTAAGACATTTTTGATTTAATTTTTTAATTATTCATTAGATTTAATTTTAATAAAATAAAATATTTACATTTATTAATATTTAAATAAATTTGATTTTTTTTTGTTTAATTTTTAAAACAAAAAATTTTTTAAAAATTTTCAATAGTCTAATTTTGAATATAAATTTTTTTTCGAAATTTTCAATTTATAAAATTTTCAGTTTTTTCATCAATTTGGTCAAAAAATATATAAAAAAAATATATTTTATGTTTTTAATATTTTAAAATATTAAATCGCAATTTTCATAAATATTTAAACGTCTTTTTTAGAAATTAAAAAATTATTGAATTTTTTTTTTATAAAATCTAAAATTTTTAAAATTTTAATATTTTTAACAATTTTTAACCTGAATAAAATTTAAAGAAAATTAAACTAAAATTATTTTCACCAGTAACTTTTAGAAAAATTATAAAAAAAAATTTTAGCAAAATTAAAACCATTTTTTTAAATTAAAAATGTGTAACATTTTAAAAAATTGCACTTGCCTAAAAATACTTTACAAAAAAAAAGTTTATTTACATTTTTTTTTTATTTATAGGTACGAATCGAAACCGAATAAGTACAAAGTCTTGAGTAATCGTGGATTATTATATTTTGCCGGCCCGACATTTCCGTTAGAAGACGCTTCTCTCTTATCATTTTATTCACTGATTTTTTTCCCTCATTTTTATTGTCTCACAGATAAGCACGAACGAAAGTTTTTTTTTTGCGAGTTTGTGGCCGTTTATTTATCTTTTGGGTTTCGAAATTATCTTAATAACCGTAAAATGCAGACCAAAGTTTTTTTTATTGCTTTTCTACAGAAGAATCAATAGGTAGAAGAAAAAACGAAGAAAAGGTAGAAAAAATGACTTTTTTTTGTTTGTTTCCTTTTGTATTTGAGCAAAAGTGCGACGACAAAATTGATTCATTGTACTTTTGTATCAAATCACAAGGAAATGGTCCTTTTCATGTTTCCTTTTATTTAACAAAATGATGATTGTTTGAAGAAAAAAAAAATGACTTTCTCATTTTGAAGTGTTCCGAGAAGAAAAATCATTAATTTGCACACTTCACTTCATTGTCAGATGTTTTTCTGCTGCATAATCTCTTAATAATATTTCTCATTAATTTCTTCTGCCACTTTTCTCATTAGCTTAATTAATTGCTTTTTTTAGTCCTTTGCTTCAAATTAAAGTTTTTCTCGATAAAATCATCAGTTCTGGGAATGATTAAGACACAAAAAATAAAATGAATTCGTTGAACCGTGACTAGGGAGGACGGACTTTAAAATGAATTTATAGGGCAAGAATGTGTGTCGATCAAGCGATTAGACTTTAAATTAATTCACGGAACGAGAAAAGACAAAAAAATAAACTTTCATTCATATAAAGAATTGTCTTCGTCGTTTGTACGTTTCTTGAATTTAGTATTTTTTTTTTCAATTTTATATGCAGAGTCAGTCCTCACTAAAAAATTTTTAGTATGAATATATTGAAAAACATAAATAGAACGTCCTCATAAAATGCATATGTTGAATAGGAACGTCACGCTGTTTGCTGCGAATTTCGATAAAAAACAGGAACGTTAAACATTAGAATATTATTATGAGTAATCATGAACTTTTACAGAGAAAGGAGTATCAAACAGGGAAACAGGAATACGAAATTGTGCGTTTGTGTGAGTGAACGCTCTATAACAACAACAACAACAACAAGGAAGAAGAAGATAGATAGGACGCAGTAGCAAAAACGAAGCATCCAATTGCTATTGCGCAGTGTTTTGCATGTCCCTTGTTTTGTTATCTTCATCGCATAATCGTCGTACGAAGAAATTCCCCTCATTTTAAGAGAAATTTGGAGGATGCTGAACTAATTTTTTTTCATCATTTTTTTCCCGAGGCTTTTTCTTTTTGCTTTTTATGACAAAAGATATCTCTCGTTTTCGCAATTAATGGAATTTTTCAGACTTACCAAAAACAGGGTGTTCAAAAGAACGATTAATACTTTTATTAGTCCTACACAACATCCCATTTTGAATTCTTTTTTTTTGCTTTTTTTTCTTTTTTTTTAGTAATAAATCTTTTCTTTTATTATTTTTTTCTTTTTTTCCTTTTTTCGATATAGATTTTATTTAATTTTTTTTTTGTTATCAATTTTTCTCCTTTTTCCCACTCAAAGATGATCCACTAGTAAATAAATAGTAACCCAATGGCGGAAACACGTCTTGACTCTCCGAGAAACGAATTCAAACTGCCAATTTGTGAAATGCCCCAGCGCACCGAACATTTTTACAGTTTAAGGCGACGCCTTTTTTCGATGACAGGTGAAGCGGCGCCTTAAGTGTCATGGTCATTAAATTACGATTTTTGGTCATTTCTTGTGATTTTTTGTGCTTTTCATCCTTGGAAAGTCGATAGAGGATATCGAGTTCTATAATTCATGGAAGAACTTTTCTTGGAAGTAGTGGAAATTTTCGGAGATATGGACCCGCAAAGTTATACGTGTTTCTGTAGCATCGTGTACGAGAATCCCAGGTCGCAAAAAATCATTTTGTACATCCCCCAGCTCACAGAAAACGATTTTGTACAAACACTACACAGCATACGGCGTTCTGTGGGGCCCAGAGACGAAAAATTCATGTCGTCACACTTTGCACAAATGTGTGATAAACACTACACAAATACGTGCAGCATACGAACGAACTCGATCTCGAACAGTTATTTTGAAAGAATATGGTCAGCGCCATCTAGTTTTCGTTTTTATTTTGTTATTTCAAAACAAGGCAACTGTTAGAAAAGGTACTGAAGGAGTCTCCGATTTCTCCCAAGAGCATCTTTTAATAAAGATTGAACCTGGAAATTCATTTATAATTTTTGAGTTAATAATTTAAAATATTTTTGATGAATCTTTCGATGAAAAGAAGGTAAAATACTTAAAAAAGCGGTTTTTACGGAAGTTTTCCATCGAATCAGAGAAATTTTACAGCAGTTATCTTTTCCATTCGTCTCATACAAACTGGTTGATTGAATTAGCGAAAAGGCAAATAATGTCATCACTTTTATTCGTCCCATGAATAATGATATCATCCATTAATGACGTCAGATGAACATAAGGAGCCCTCATTATCGTAAGTATTATCGTTACAACTCATTTTATTTTAGGTTTGAAAGTCAGAAGAAAGATCTGGATACCTAAAATTGTCGAAAGTCGTACCAAAACATATCGAGGACTCAGCCACAGCACAACCATGATACTGATGAGAGATGACGATTTAACAGCTATACAAAAGATCTGCAGCAAAGCATGCAAGCTTTAACACTGAAATACCGATATGCGAATGTTGAGACCATGTTAAATGACACAGACTTACTTAATGTGAAACAAATGTCTCCCCAGACGAACACGGACAACTTTGGCACAACTTCGTTTTGGGTATTGCAAACTAACAAAACTCTACATCCAGAGGATCGACGAAAAAATTGAAGATAAATGTGATCTTTGCAATGGCACTATCTGTTTAAGCAACCCTACAAAACTAACTGTCAAGGACCTCTGGCAATGAAAAAAATGTTTGTGGGACTCTAACTCACGATTTTTTTCTGACTCCAACCGTCTTTAGATTTTTCTTGAACCTCTGAGAAATCCGTTGCAAACTTCTAGGATTGCTAAGTTAGCTCTGAGAGCTACTGTTTGGGATGACAGTTAAGATCCACTCATTTACTGAAGAAGCTTATAAGTTTAGGAAGATAAAAGTACAATAAGACTTCTTGAGAGATCTGAGTACAAGCCTTTAAATTTGGCACCAACCTCATTTTATTACAAAAGATTAAACGAATACAACAGAATGAAACGAGTAGTAACATCATTAACCAATTCGCGAAAGTTTTTAAACGACAAAAAACTATTCATCACATTAAATCGTGATTTCACACGTTTTGTTAACATCATCTGCAAAAACTCATCAAAAAGGTAAAGCAAAAAACCTAAACTACCAACGACATTTATGAACAACGCCATTCACTATTGCTTGAAAGCAGATTTCATTCAGTCTGTTTTTATCCCTCACCGTGAAAAGACTTGCACTCACTCGTTTTTCTCCATTTTCGCGATAAATCAAGGGATAAGGAGGATAAGAAAAGTGAAAATTAGACAATAAAGCGATAAAAATTGCTGGAAAAGGACTGTCAAGGTGGGGCACGGGTCTCAGCCCGCGTATTAAACACCAAATAAACTCGCATGATAAAAGCTGCTAATAAGGAAAAAATAACATAATCAATCCATTAGTCAGCAAAGAGAAGAAAAAAAGTGCAAAAACGAGAAAAAAAAAATCAAGTTTGTCGCTCGGCGATTCATGTGAATGTTTATATTAATAATTATATAATTTTTTTACACAAAACATCGCACTCAGCAGATACATTTTGTATTTATATTTATTACACCAATATAGGTGAGTTGTTTTGCTGTCCATCAACCAACCAACCAGTCTCCAGTTTATGAATATTTGATAATCAATACAAAAAATGCAATGCAGTCGAGTTGTTGTTGTTTTGAGCGAATTAATAATTATTTACAATCCTTGTAATAAAATGCGAATGAACAATTATTTACTACCTTCATGCACTTTTTAATAATAATGGGTAGTTGCGAAGAGATATGTGTGAAGATAACATATTTTTTTTAATGACGAACAGTACAGAGATAGAGGGAAGAGAGATAAACACGAGAAAATTACTGGGAAAAGCTTTAATGAAGATAATGAGCAATTTGATTTTTTTTATCTATTCTTATAACAATTTGCGATAAAAATCAAAGACTTTTGAGAAAGGTTCTGAACTTTCATGTAAAGTTTTCTTCTCACGCTATGCGGGTGATGATGTCAAAAGCGGACCCGCCTTCTGTATCTTTCTCATTACATTACCATCAAACATACATTCTTTTTTATCTGTCTCAAGGGAGAGCTTGACATTTCGATCGATTCCAGTTGAAATGATAAGGCGAATCACAAAACGTGCGTAACTTACATTTACAAGCCTTGCGTTAAACCTCACGTACTGCTGTCCAATGACCGTGATAAGGCTGTTTGTTGATTTTTCTTTACAATGTTAAACAAGTCATTGAGCTTACGCACAACAAATTAAAAATAATAATCATTCATTCAACTCTAATAATAATTTCATGACAAAACCCAGATCTGTCTTATTTAATTTTATTTTAGAATGCATCCAATAATTTGTAGTAATGATAATCGTTCAGAAAAAAATGTGATTTTATTTACGGTCCCAATTGAATAAATATTTTCTATTTTGTTCTAATTGAGAATCGTCATTCATAACTACTTCGCACATTATCATCAGCATTGTTCGCGAGTTAGTTAGTTAATTTGACATCAAAAAGTATATAAATAAATGAAACTTTGATAGCAATCTGCAGATTGTTTACGCGCGCGGCAAAATAAAAATGTCTAAATTAGTGTCAATTAAACCGCCAGTTATGAAATAGGTACAAAGCGATGTGATTTTCCATTTAATTGATAATTCATGTTCATCACGTCATTTTGAATATCACTAGGTTAAGTAGCGTTTTTATCTCTCTGGAAGGATGGGCTTTTTCAAAAGCGAAAGTATGTCGAAAAATCATTTGAAATCATTTGATGATAAAGAGGTCGCTGCCAACAATGGCAATGACTTCAAGGACCTCTTTATTTGGCCACGGACTAGATTCCTGCAATCAGAGATTGACAGCATCACTGACTGGATCGACAGTGTGTTCGTCAGCTCCCCTCAATCTTCAGAGATGTCATGGACGTTCGTGTCATCCAAGCCACATGTGGTGAAGTACGAGTGCTCAGACCAGAATGCTTTCGAATGGTTGTGCAAGTCCTCGGTGCAAATAGAAAGGGTAAACCAAACGTATCCTTCACTTTTGGAGACCTAAACCAGCGCCCGAAAATGCACGAAATGTAAGCATTCTTTCCGGGGGTTCCAAGCGTAAACTGGAGAGCGCCTACGGGTCGTAACGTCGCGATCTTACTGGATCGCCTTAAGCATTACCAGCTTGACACTGATGCATGGAGGATTCATGAGGCATCAACCGCGAATAGCCGGAGGGGGGTCGACATTGGCCTCGCCGTCGATCAGTACTCGTACTCATGAGTTTTAGAGCCCCTCAGACGCCTTAAATGGATGGTGCCAAAATTTGAATTCATGAAATTACTTTTACAACAAGTTGGCATATGTATAATTTTCATCAATAATCAGAGTAGAAATTCTAAAATTTTCAAACAAAAAAAAACATTTTTTTTAAATATATTTAAACCCTATAGGGAATTTTTTAAATGTAGTTCTCAATAATGCTTTCACATTTCCTTAAATGAATAAGAAAATACATTTTATTACCTAAAGAGGTAATTCGAATATTCAATTTCTGTATCTTTAAATTAAGGATAAAAAATAGTTTTGAAGCTCGGCTTTCACAATGGCTCATTGTGTCAGTAGTACCACTTCAGTAATTATTTCTGAGAAGTGACTCAATATTAGATATTTATCTCTCTTGAGAATTTCTATCAATTTTTGGAAAGAGGAAATCGATAACATATCTGATTGTTATTTTAGTCTTGTCCAGAGTATTTTATCCAAAAAACAGAAAGAATAATGTTTTCAAAATAATTTCAATTCAATGCTTAAAAATATATTCGCTTATCAGAAAAATTTTAAAAAACTTATAGATTCTTATCACATGATATCATATATCATTGTGTTTCCAACTTACCACACCATTATTTACAATTTATAAAATCACGATTTAAGTAGAAAAAATAATGGTTATTTTATTGATAAGATATGATTTTTTTTGCGGTATCCTTGTGAACAAATAGCACAAACTATGAGTAATGAGGACAAGCCAATAAATTAAAAGTGCTTAGACATGAACAAACATGCAACACTTCTAAACCGCACACACAAAAAAAATAAAACATAGTTCTGCAACTTTAACACGTTTCACTCCGTCATAAATTTAAATAATGCTACATTCAAAAGCGCCACGTTGAGTAGTTGAGTGCTAATATAACGAACACACCGCACCGGTACCGGCGACGCCGAGAGACATAGAAAACTGAAAATCAAGCAGGTGTAAATCCTGTATAATGATGCCCTTTTTTGTGTTATTCGAATATATTTTTGACCTGCACCATCGTGTAGCTGTAGAAGAGACACAAAATGGAAAAACATAATTTTTGCCAAAATAAATTAACTCAATTAATTTAGTTCTTTAATCTGATTTCTCGTTGAAGCTTGGAACAGAAATTGCACAGTTGTGGCGATCCATTTCAAAATGTAATTAAATAGAGAAACGAATTAAGTTTGAAGGTGACTTTTGGATTTTCTGGGTCACTAAAGGCTAACCTAGACTGAATGCGCTGCTCTCTACTTAGCATTTGAATGATTTTTTATTCGGTTACTTCACTTCCGATTTTTACATTGTTCGAAATTACTTAATGCTTAAAAAATATCATAAAACAATAATTCGTCAAAATAAAAAATTTGTAACAAAATGATATGATGATGATACAATAAATTAAATAATTCATTAGCGGAACGGTTTTACTCAATTATCTCTTTAGTAATACCGAAAAAATTGGGATCAGTATCAACGTTACCATCGTCCGAATTAGTCAAGAGTTGTTAAGCACGTTGCTGGCGAAAAACAGGCTTATTAAAAGTTCTCGCTAATGACGCACGTCAAATACTTTCACTGTGCCCTACGCATTGAAAATGGATTAATTTAAACTTCAAGTGGCTAATCTAACTTTTTAAAAAATAAACTAACTCCGTAAGTGTCCGGTGGTCAATCTAACCTCCTTTGAAATTGTTTATCTATATTCTAAAGCCCTTTAAAAACCCTTCAAGAGACTAATTTAACACCTTTTCTTCTTTATCATTTTAAGCCAAAGGATTAATTTAGCATCTTAATGGATAAGTTATTCTCTTGTATGTTAAATTAATCCTTTTAAATATTATTTCAACCCCTTTTCACAATTCTTAGTTTCAAAAGGGATTGAAATAACCTCTTAAGGGATTAAACTAAAACCTCAAGGAGTTAAAATAGTATCTTTTAATGGAAAATTAATCCCTTTAGGAGGTTAAATTGTTAAATCCTTAATGTATCAATTAAGGATTAAACCCCTTAACCTCCTGAAGAGATTAATTTTAAAAGGCCGTTGTAGATGATCACCCAGTGAGACAATGTGATCTTTCTTAAGATCCTGGGGTCTTCAAAATAAGACCTTTGTACTTTATTTTCTCAAAAATAAAAAAATTTTGAAAAATCTCAGATGGAAACGTGAAGTCTTATAATAAAGACTCCAGGGCCATAGAAAAATTCCACATCGTCTCACTGGGAAAGTTCAAATGAGGTTAGAGTGACTCCAATATATTAAATTAACCCTCATTTTCCAAAATAAGGGATTAAATTCACCCCTTAAGCGGGGTTAATATCACCCCTTTTCAATCCGTTGGGCAGAAGTTCAATAAAAATAGCTGCCAATAAAGAATCAAAGTAGGTGGTGATTGCAGACAACCCAGATTGACATTGAAATAAGTCAGTAATATTGAATAATTGCATTTTATTGGAAAAGACAGACAATTTGAACAATAAAAAAGTCGTAACTGTGCTCGTCGTGACAATCGTGGCTAAAGTAAAAGTGTGGAAAAGGTACAGAAAAAAATCAATTTTGTTTTGTTTTTCATTTTAAAAACAAAATCAAGTGTATGTAGCAATGTGTTCAACGCATCATTGATGATGATGGCTTAATGGATAGAGTGCGGTTGTATCGTATTTCAATCAAAACGTGAATAAAGTAACCATAAAATATGCATTTAGTAACGACCAACGTGTGTGCAGTGACTGTGAATTAAAAATATTGTTACATTTTATTGGTCAAATGAGTATTAATTTCCATGTGATTGTCGTTTGACATGGAACTCTGGCACTCGCCTCGATTCACCACAAAGCAAAAGTAACAATAAAAAGTAATTTTTAATGCATTTATAATGACTGTAAAAGTAGTTTGTTGATGATTTTTGTTGTTGTTGCGGTTGGAGAGGTGATTAATAGACATAAATAGATTGTGGTGACGAAGAGAAATAATTTTCATGCTAAAAGTGTAAGGAGGACAGGAAACTCACATCCTTGTTATTTACTTGATTTTATTGTTTGAAACAAATTGAGACTTTCCTTTTTATAATTAAATATCCTTTTCTAATATTTAAATTTTAACATAAAACCAAATGAATCTAATATTTTTTCACAAAAATTTTAAAATTTTTGAGTCCCAAAAAAATTTAAATAAGAACTTGAGATGAGAATTTGAATTTAAAAAAAAATAAAAAATAATAAAATACATTATAAAATAATAATTTATAAAATAAATTAAATTTCTTTTTTAAAATTAATTTTCTTAATTAAAAAAATAATAATAATTAACTTTCTTTTTAATTTTTAAAAAAAATAATTTTAATTATTTGTAAATTTAATTTTAAAAAATTAAATAAAACTTGAAAAATTCAAAATATTAATTCTAATTTTATAACTTTTTATTTAATATTTTAAGACGATTTTATATAAAAATCTAATAAAAATTTTTATTAATTTTTTTTTTCAATTTTGAATAAATTTCATTGATTTTTAGATGATTTTGATAGTTAGATTTTTTTCAGTAATGGCCATTTATTTTCAATAATGATCAAAAAATTACCAAAAACTGTAAAATATCTTCAAAAAAGTACAAAAATCAGACCAAAATTGTTAGGAAAATAATAAAAATTTGAAC
Source organism: Culicoides brevitarsis (assembly GCF_036172545.1). Classification (NCBI taxonomy): domain Eukaryota; kingdom Metazoa; phylum Arthropoda; class Insecta; order Diptera; family Ceratopogonidae; genus Culicoides; species Culicoides brevitarsis. The sequence goes on along the minus strand of NC_087087.1, from coordinate 18,283,807 downwards.
CTGAAAGAAATTTTGAGAAAAATAATAAAAATTATAGAATTTTCTAAATTAGTTTTTCTGAATAAAATTTAATATTTTTGTGACAATTTTTAGATCTCAAGGATCGTGAAAAAATATTAACTTTAAAACCGAAAAATGTGTAAAATTTTAGTTATTCTTACTTAAAAAATAAAAATTTCTACAATTTCATAAAAAATTCTAGATTTTCATGAAAAAAAAAATTATATGTAACTAGAGTCGTGTGAAATTTGCCGTCAAATGAGTATGTAATTCGATGCCTTCCGATGACATCAAAATACCTTATGCATTTTTGAAGTCTCTCCATATTTAATGATGTCAAGTGTAACCGCGCAGTGAAATGACATGAAACGAGAAGCAGACAGAAATGTCAATAACTACAGAATATAAAAATAAATTGTAATTGAATTGCATAATTTACATATTCATTCAGCATAAAAAGGTTATCTCCTTTTTTTGATATTGATTAAAAAAATTTCTCGAAATTTTCTTGCAATTAGAACAAAGTGATTTCTGAAGTCTGTCAAGCACCCAAGAGTGCCTGCGGTGTAGAAATCAATGAAAAAAACGGTTACACAATGCGAAAAAATATCGACTTAATAAATACTTACACCACGCTGGAGTGGCTGTTATAATTATCACACTGCATTTGCACATATTCCATGGGAACGTGACCAAGTCTTGTTATTAGCGAGGCGATAAATTCTCTCATTTTTGCCACTCGTAAAATGAAGTGCGCACTTCCAAAAGTGATTGATGCCATTTTATTCTTCTTATCTCGCATTCAAACGATTTTTTTTTGTGTTTTGCAGATTATCAAAGATACCATGTAATTGCCTGGGAATTGAACATCATCCGAGAAATGACGCGTTTCATCAACAGTATTAGAATAAAATGAAAATTTCAAGCAAAAAGTACCTCCCAAAGCTCATGCGTGTGAGTAATTAGCTGTAAACGAGAGAAATGCAAAACAAAATTCTTTAGTATGAGAAGTAAGTAGCTCGTTAATCAATCCTCTAATCAATCAAAATTAAAATACTCAACCGAACAAAAAAAAACAGGTCGAAAAATACCAATTGCGCTTCCATACACTGGATCATTCACGAGAAGACGTCACACAGTGTTCATTCGACTGGGTGTCATCTTGTTTCTAGTCCTTTTTGCGTTTCTACAAATTAACATATTAAATGGTGAGTGATTTTTGCTCGATTCTCTTGAATTTCTTGGCATTTGAAATTCAAATTTACCTTTTTTCTTTCTCTTTCTTTATTGTCGTCGATGATGCGAGCAGATAGCAATGACTTAACAACGATCGACGTTACCAATGATTCGGCAGCAGCGATTCTGTCAATGGTCCCTCCCGTTCTCCATAAATACTTGAAGTCGAAAAGTAGGAATAATACTCATGGTGAGTTTTTTGGATTTTTTTCGCGGTGATTTTATGAGAAAATTTAAATTATTTTTTTTTTCTAAAAATGATTTACCAAAGTAGTAAATTAAGTTTAAATAAAATCAAAAATTTACTAAAAAAAATTTAGGTGAAAGTTAAAAAATTATAAAAAAAATTGAAATTTAAAAAAAATTAGGAAAATCCAAACGAAATAAGAAATTATAGTTTAAATGTATTTAAATTTTTCACAATAAAAAATTTTCGTAAAATTCACTAAAAAAATTAATATTAAAAATTACTTAAAAATTTTTAAATTTATTAGTAGTTTTGGAATATTTTTATTTATTTTTTTTTCAAATTTAAAAAATCAAATTAAATATTTAGTAAATTCATTTGTAAATCACCAGTAAAAAATTTATTTATTTTTTTGCAAAATATTCTAGATTTTTGTAAATTACCGAATTACCGAGTAAAAATTTATTTTTTTTTTTAACTAAATACTTTAAATTGTTGGAAAAATTTTTTTTTTGCAAAATATTCTGGATTAATTTTATTCTTTTTAAATAATTATTAAATTAAACCCTTTTATTATAAAGAGTTGTTTTTCGAAAAATAAAAAAATTACTTTTAAAACTCGAAATTTTATTTCTTTTTAATTTATAAATTGAAGAAAATTTGATTGAAATTATTTAACTTTTTTTTCATGTTGAAAATTGTCGTTAAATTTATCAAAAAGCTCTAGAATTTTTATATTTAAATGAAATTTTACAAAAAATTTTTTTTGATTTTTTTTTCAATTTTTCTGAGATCCAAAATTTTGTGAAATATTTTCAAATTGTCTTGTAAAAATTCGAAAAACTATCAAATTTTTAGTTTTTTTGATCGCATTCCGAAAAAACTTTTGTATTTTAGCAAATTTTCTCGTAAAATTACATTTGCCAACTACTTACTGTCATCCAATCACGAAAACGAGCAACAACGAAATTTATACAATCTTTTTTCCTCTTTTTTTTATCTCCTACTAATTCAGGTACCAATAACACACAAAATAATGGCAATAATGACAGTCTTCGTGCTGCTAACATTAGTGAGATTAAAATGATGATTTCACGATATAATGAAGCGCAAATGGTACTCAATGAGGACTTGTATGGGCCATTGCAAAATAATTCTGTGATAATTGTTGTACAGGTAAGAAAACACATTTTTTCTTTATTTTTTTCATTTTCTTAAGAAAAAAAAATCCTACGAGGACGATGTTGATCTTTGCTTTGAATGCGACGAATGTCGCGACATTTTCCGATTCCATTCTTTGTTGCGCACAAACCGAATGTACGGAAACTTGGGACGTTGCAATTTGTTTGCGAGTCTTTCAAAATGCGTAATTCCGCATGGAAAAATTTCCTTGAGATACAAATCACGTCGCAAGTAGGTTCTTTGATGAAATGGAAGTGAATTCTGGGAAAAAAGGAAAAAAAAAGAAAATTAAATTGATTTAAAATAAAAGTTCCAAGTTCGTCATACCATTATTACATTCCAAAAGTCCCCAACTTTTAAACTTTTCCGCAAAGATATTTCACATAATGTCGACAAACTTTCTGGACTACACCAAAATGCTCGAGGTATGCTGCATTTATGGTAATAATAAAAGCAATCAAAAAAGGCATCCTTTTAAACTTTCTAATATTAAATGCAAATTTTACGTATGAGCAGGGTCAGAAATATTTAAAGACATAAGAAAATTAATTTAAATTTAAAAAATTTTAAAAAATTTTAAAACAAATTTAAGAAAAAATTAAAAAATTTATATAAAAAAAGTTTAAAATTAAAAAATAGAAAAAATTAAAAAGTTTTTTTTAAAAATAAAAAATTTAAAAATTTTTAAAAAAATAAAAGAAAAATTAAGAAAATTTAGAAAAAAAAAAAAAAAAAATTTAGAAAGTTTTTAGAAAAATATTTAAAATTTTTTAAAAATAAATTTAGAAAATTTAAAAAAATATTTTTTTTTAAATAAATTTTAAAAAAATAAATTTTTTAAAAAAATTAGAAAAATAATTAAAATTAATTATTTTTGCTCAATAAATTTTTAATTTTTTAAATTTAATTTTGATTCAATTTTTTCGCAAAAAAAAAACTGATTAACAATTTTTTAATTAAAAAAAATGATATTTTTAAAAAAATATGTTTCTGCTTGACTCAAAAGTATTTTCAACCCTACTCATACGAGCTTTGTGCGTCTGCAAAAGTTTCTTGGAAAACTCGATTGTTTTTATTAAATATTTTACAAACACACAAAACTTACTCATTCTCAATCTTCCTTAGTGGCTCGGATTTCAGATGATCTGGCATCTTAAATGTAAAATTAAGTTTTGGACTGTAGTCATGGTAATCTTTCATGCTGCTGCTAGTTCGTTACCGCCACTTTTGTCTTAATCCCGAGCTCAAGAGATCCAATTAAAAAGTTTTAATCAATCGAATTTCCTGTTAGTATTTCTGTGCAAAGTGTGCCAGGAACAAGCGAGGATATCGCTCCAAGCACCAAAATTGAACTAATTTGGCAAAGTCGAAGGAAGCAGTTACAAACTTACTTTTTTATTTGCGCTGCTCCTACCCCGAACGACTGTGTATTTTATTAATGTTATTATTATAATATTTTCAGTAATTTTTGTGTAAAGACTTTTTTTTCGTATGGCGGCGCCGTATATTGTCGCGCGTTATAAAAAAATGTTCAATCATGGTTGCTGCACGTACCGTAATGGGACCGTCTAATAATGAATGAAAATAGTTCTTTACGGCATTCGGTTCCCTTTTGTTACACATTTATAAAGATTAGGCGAGTAAAGTTATTTATTGCATTTTTAGTCGCACGGGGATTTTGGTGAGGAGGGTTGAGAAAATTAAAAAAAAAATTATGATGATTTTTTAAATTTTTAAACATAAGCTAAAAAATTAAAATATTAAATTGATAAAAAAAATATAAAAAAATATTTAAAAAAATATTAAGAAAATATATTTAAAAAAGTATTTAAGGCCGCTCCAAATGAAATTCAAAAATTTTTGAAAATAAAATGTGGGGGGGCAAAATAAAAAAAAAATTGAAATACTTATTTTCATACAAAATGACAAAATTTTAGCAATTTTTGATCGTTGTTTTTTAATAATCTTCTTTGAAATTTTCAAATTAAAAATTGATTTAAGATCATTTTAAGTTAAAAATTAAAATTTCATAAAAAATAACTGTCAAAAAAATTTGAAAAAAAATTCAGTAATTTTATGAAAAATTTATTTAGATTCTAAAACTTGAATCAATTCAAGTTAAAATATGATTTTCAAAACAAAAATTAAAATAATTGAAATTTTTTTGAAAATTTCTTAAAAAATTATGAAAATACAACCAAAAACGATCAATTTTGATGAAATTTTTAACTTTTTTTTATTTTGCCCCATTGGATTTTTGACTTTTAAAATGGAGCATCGGACTTTATTTTTGATTTTTGTTTGGAGCGGCCTAAAAAAAACAAATATTGAAAAAAATATTTAAAAAAAAAATATTAAAAAAACAGATGAAAAAAAGTGTTAAAAAACACTGAAAATAAAACATTTTAAAGTTTTTTTATTTCTATTTTTGATTAAAATTTAAAATTATTATATACCTACTTTAATCGAAAAAAATTAATTTCGAAAAAAATTATTTTAGATATCTTTTTTAATATTATTTTAGACATTTTTGAACTTTTTTCTATTAAAAATAATTAAAATATACTCAAAACTTGAGATTTTCTCATTTAATTAAGACTAAGATTAAGTTTAATATTTTTTTCAAGATTTTAAAAAAGTTAAGCAAAATCTAGTTTTAAATTTACCAAAATGGATTTTTAAACAAATAAGCTAAATTTTGTTCAACCCAAAAATTAATTTGTTAAATTTTTATATTTAGTAAATTTACAAATATTTAAAAAAAGAAAAAAATTAAACTTTTTTGTATTTTTTTTCTGGGCTGCAAGAAAATTTGACTTAAGCTAAGTTTAAGTTTAAAAATTAATATAAAATCAATTATGTCTTAATTTTCTACCAAATTTTGAAAAAAAAAAATATTTTTTACAAATTTTTAACAAATTTAATCAATTATTATTTTTTTGACAAAATCCAGGGGGTTGCTGCCAAAAAAAAAATAAATTTATTCGCCTAATACTACGGAAAAATTTATCAGTGTAATGTAGAATATTTTTCATACATTAATCAACGGGAATTTTGTTACCTAATGTTTATTTACTGACTCTTGCTTTTCCAGTCTTACTTTTCAGCCGGAAAAGTTCTTTAACAGGGGAATTGTCGATGATTGTTTAACAAAATATGTGTGTTGCGAATTTCAGTGTGCGGAGGAGGAAGTTGATTGAAGTGCGGATAACTTTCGTTTTAAAAAGTTTTTGTTTGAATTTACAGCAATTTTTCATGACTTTTTAACGTTGATTTACGCCCTGCTGACGGAGCAAAGTTACGATGATTGTTTAAAAGCATAAATAAGTAAATAGGTTAGTCGGTGAGTGAATGATGAGGATTAAATAAAACATTGTCGGACGTTATTATCCTCTTTTCTCAAGTGTTCCAATCTCCTCTTTTCATGAAAAAAATTTTTTTTTGTTATTTCACCTGAAAATAAATGAGAAGGCATTAAAAATTCCCTTTTGTGTTAACTTTTGTGCACTCTTCCATCAAAATTACATCCGCTACGACGACAGAGACTTTGCAAAAAAAAAACTTGACTCAAAAATAATTCTCAACCTTGCTTTCTCGTACTTTAGATGACATTACAAAAGTTGAAGTTTATTTCATTACAGAGTTGTACGTGAACGAGTCATGTGATTCGTGACAAATAAACGAACAAAATGCCATATAAGGAGCAACTTGTTGTTGTTGTTGTTTTACCGAAAATGATGTCATAAAAAGCAAATTATAACAAACTTTTTTTTGTACTTTATTTGACTAATTTATTATAATATCGTTTTATTTATCGTGGCATACATGAAAGAAAAGACAACAAAAGCCGTCCGCTCGGGGCGATATAAAAAATAATATGCTTTTAATATACGACAACGATATTTGCTAAATACATAAAATAAAAATAAAACTTTTCCCTCTGAAATGTAAAAATACACATTTACATTATATTGTTCTTTTTGATTTTATTAAACAGAAATTGGGCTTTTAAGTGAGATTTGTCATGCGAAGGAATGTTAAATACATGGAAGGATATGTGTGGGAAATTATGTTGTACTGTCAGTTCTTATTCAGTGTAGTGTTTGTATGGTAATGAGCATTCGAACAAGTGTCTTTTTAAGCAAAGCAAGTGGAAATGACTGGTGTTTTATAATGTTTGATTAAATGAATTTCAATTTTATGAAATTAATTATAAATATTTTTCAAAAATTTATTTTTAAGTTAGAAGTTGAAAGATTATAGTTTTTATAATTTTCATTTATTTTATTTTTTGGCGAATTAATATTTTATTTTTTTATGAAATTTCTTCAATTTCAATTATTAAATATTTTTTTATTTAATTTTTCAATAAAAAATATTTTAATATTTTGTCCCAAAAACTATTTTGTTTTTAAATGTGAATAAATTAATATATAATTAAAAAAAAGAAAGAACATTTTATTTTCAAAAATAATTTTTATTTAAATTAATTTTTTTAATTATTATTTTATGTTTATTTAAAAACTTTTTAAAAATTCAAAAAAAATTATATTTTTATAATTTAGCAGTTGAAATTAATTTTAAAAAATTTAATTTTTAATCTTTTTATATATAATTTATTGAATCTTAAATATTTTGAAAAATATATTTTAAAAAAGATTTTGAAAACCTATTTTTTTTAATTAAAATCTTTCAAAAACTTCATATTTTTAATTTAAATATTTTTTTATTCTTGAATTAAAAAAAATCGTAAATAATTAATTTATTCGTCTTCTCAGTAAGAACCAAGATTTCCTTGTCAATGTTCAAATTTTTCTAATATATTTTTTTTTATTTTATCTATTTCAGGTACATAAAAGAGTAAAGTATTTACGTCACCTTATCATAAGTTTGGCACAGGCACGAGATATTTCTAAGACACTTTTGGTTTTCTCGCACGATTATTATGACGAAGAAATTAACGAGTTAGTTCAGTCCATTGATTTTTGTAAAGTTATTCAAGTAAGTCTCCCTTTTTTCTTTTACCTGAAAACAAATAATTAAATTTATTTTGTCACAGATTTTTTATCCATATTCCATTCAAACACACCCGCATGAGTTTCCAGGCGAGGATCCCAATGACTGTCCACGAGACGTCAAAAAGGAAGAGTAAGTTTTACGAATTTTATTTTTACAATATTAAATTTTTTTTAATTTATTTAAATTTTAGAGCACTGAAGCTAAACTGCAATAACGCCCAACACCCTGATCTCTATGGGCATTACCGTGAAGCAGCTTTCACTCAAACAAAACATCACTGGTTCTGGAAGACCAACACTGTGTTCGATGGATTGGAAGTGACCAAATATCATACAGGTGAGAAAAAATTATTTTTAATACGACTTTTAAATTAATTAATATAGTTTTTGGTTTTTGTCTCAGGTTAAAAATTAAAAACTAAATTCCTAAATAAATTATTTTTTGTTTTTTAATTTTAAAATTGCTAATTTTTGGTCCTTTTCCATAATTTTTAAATCAAAATAATTTTCTTCATAAAAGTTTTCTTCACCAAAAGTTTTTCATAGATTTTAATGTTAAAAGTTTATTTATGATTTTTTTTGATTGATTTAATTTTTGAATACCAAAAAAATTAAAAATTCAAGTCTAAATGCTATTTTAATATGTAATTTTTAAAATTAGCTCTAATTTTAATTCTAAAGTATTAATTTAAATTAAATTTAATTTAATTTTTTTTTTCAAACTTTTATTATTTTCATTACTTTTTTATTATTTATTTTTTTTTTAATCAGAAAAATTAAGACTGCTTTTTAAAATTCCCATAAATTTAATTAAAGAAAAAAAAATTAATGAATATTTTAAATTAATTAATTTTTTTTCTTTAATTAAAAATTTTTTAACTAACTTTTCCTATTTTTTTTATTAATTCAAAAATTTTATAATTCTTTTTTATTTTTAATAAATTTTTTTAATGCATTTTTTTTCTTAATTTTTAGGTTTAGTGGTGTTCCTCGAAGAAGATCACTACGTTGCCGAAGACTTTTTATACGTACTAAATATGATGCAGCAAAAATCGCGCGAATCTTGTCCCAAATGCAACATTTTGTCGTTGGGCACATACTTGAAAACATTCAACTATTACACGTATAGCAGTAAAAAGGTGAGAAATGCGTGATTTTTTCTTTAACTCAAAGACCTACTTCTGTAATGTGGTGTTGCTGTTAATTCCATCTACTTCTTCTAATACTTAAGTACTGCTGTTTGTTCTTGATGTTAATTGTCTTCTCTTTTCTAAAACTCTCTACACACTCCGCTTTTGTAAAAATGTGACGCCTTTCCTTGTTTTCTCGCTTGTTCTTTCTCACTTGTATCTCCTTGACTTCCAAAGAAAGCTTCTTCTATCAAAAGTTGATGAGTTGAGAGTGGCATGTTCTAATTGTACAAGATCACAAGCACACTTTTCATTTCAAATAATTAGAATTTTTGCACCAGTTTCACTTTTTTTATTTAAAAAAAATATATTTGGTTGCATGTTTTGTCATATTATTTCAAACACCACACTTACAACGCTTAAAATTAAATTTAAAAAAAAAAATTGAAAAATAATATTTGATCTTTTTTTTCGTTTCTCACCAAAATTTTTTTATACAAAAATTGCAAAAAATATGATTTTCATTAAAAAAAAAAATAGAAACAGCCTAGCAATAGTAACGATAAAGCTTTGTTTGGACATCATTCTACGTCATTACTGCATCATAACCACCCGCCATCTCCACACGAAACAGAAATTAAAAGCGCTTCTTCTTCTTCCTCATCACTCGCACACAGCTACAATAATAACAATAAATTTTTACTCAATAGTCCTAGTAGCAATTTTAATAATAATCCTAAAATTACTAACTCTAACAATATAAATAATAATAACAACTACAACAACAACATTGGTGACGGTTTCCGGGATTATGTTGATGAAAAACAACAGCATAAGCGTAATAACAAACATGCTTCATCATCACAGGCACAATGGTCCTTTCAAGTAATGCCATCATTGTACTCACTTTATCAAAAGGTATAAAAAAAAAGAAAAAAAAAACAATTCATTAAAATCCTCATATTTTTGTTTGTTTTATGGGATGTGGGTTTGCTTTAAATGTTTTTTTTTCAACAAAATTCCTACTTAGAGGTATTTACGTTAATTTAGGGACAAACGTGTAACTTTGTACTTTTACCTTTTCCTTTGGGTATTCCGAAAACGATAAATTTTTGAAAAATAAAATAAGATTTATTTTTTTTTAATTTGTACTTTAACTAGAATTTCAAATCTATTCACTAAAATATTATTTAATTTTTTTTTTGTGGAAATTTTTCATTTTTTTTTTTAATAATACCTAATAATAAAATAATAAATTAAAAATAAAAACTACAATTTTGAATAAACTTTTTAATTATAATTTTTTTTAAAAATAATTATTTTTTTTCTAATTAACCAAAATTTACTAAATTAAATAAATAAACATTTTGTAATTTTTTAACGTTACTTTTTAACATTTTATTAATTTAACATATTATTTTTTTTTTAATTTGAACTCAAAATTAGAGAAAATTATACAAAATTAAAATTTTTGAAAAAAAAAAATTTGGTCACGTGACTTTAAAAGTTTTTTCACCTGTAAATTTACTTATTCTTTGGTTTATTTAATTACACTTTTTATGATGTTTTATTAAAAAAATTCCCAAAAATGTCAAAAATGTTCCAATTTTCAATTTAATTTTTAATTTTTCCCCCTGAATTTTCGACGAAATTGGAGGGGGGGCGACAAAAAATGGAAATTTAAATCCAAAGTTAAAATTAAATTTTAAAAAAATTAAAGAATTTCTAAACATTTTGACAGAATTTTGAATTAAATATTCATTGTTTTTTTTTTGACAAATTTTAGTAATTTTATTTCAATCATTTTATTTTCATTCAAAATCAAAATTCCAAAAGAGTAAATAAAAAAAAAATAATTTAAGTTAGCAGCTTGAGTTTCAGGTGATAAAATTGTAAAAAACGTAAAACAAAATAATAAAACTTTTGGATTTTTTTCCTTTAATTTTTTTTATTTTCAGGGGAAAATTAAAAAAAAAAGTTTTAAAAAATTCAAGTTTCTCAATTAAAGGAAAATACTAAAATCAATCACACAAAAAATTTAGAAATATTCATAAAAGTTTTAAAATGCATAAAAATAGAAAAAATCAAAGTTAAAAAAAATTTAAAATCCGTCAGTAAACGGTACAAAGTTTTACGTTTACCCTCTTCATCATTAATAAAATAACAACAACCACTTAACTAGAGTTTTTTGTTTATTTGTTGAAAAATATGTAACACACGGCTTTTTAAGTACCTAGGAAAAATTTAGAGAATGAATGTAATTTTTTAACAACTGACTGTTATTGTCATCATTTACATCATCATCAAAAAAAATAACAAAAATGTTTTGTTTTTTTTTTGTTTCTTCTCTCAAAAAAATTGTGGGAAATTATTTTTTTTTCTTATTAAAAATTCTCTCTTTGACAATCAGAATAAAAATAAATATCACAAACCAGAAGCAGAACAATGACCTAGAATAACATGCAATTTATTAAAATTATTGCATTTATTGTGTTACGTGGAATGATAGAAGGACGTGACCTGAATAAATAATGCAAAAAAAGACTTTTGATTCATCTTTATCAATAAAAAAATGGAATTTTACCGTTAAATTTTTTCAATAAATTTTTTATTTATTTATTTTGTAAAACAGGCTGAAATAACGCCCTGGATCTCCAGCAAACACAACATGGGCATGGCTCTGAACCAGACCACGTGGCATCAAATCAAGTCGTGTGCCATTCATTTTTGCAACTACGACGACTACAACTGGGACTGGTCGTTGCAACATTTGTCCCAGCAATGCTTAGAGAATAAATTATATGCGATGGTTGTGAAAGGTCCTCGCGTTTTCCACATCGGTGAATGGTAAAAATTTTAATTTTTTAAAAAAAATCAAATTTTAATAAAAAAAATTTTTTTTTAGCGGCGTTCATCACAAGAAAAATAACTGTGAGTCGAATCAAGTGATTTCCAAAGTTCAACAAGTGATACACATTGCGACAAAAGCGGGTCAATTGTATCCCAAAAGTATAACGTTAACGATGCCAAGTATAACAAAAAAGACAAAGCTCCGGAAGGGCAACGGGGGATGGGGCGACAAGCGTGACCATCTGCTGTGTCTGAACATGACACACTCGACACTGAGATAACTTTGCGCGTCAAGCCGCCGTCAAAGGAGAAAGTGTTAGAAAAAAAATACCGGAAGAGTGCAATAAGAATTTTAAATGAAAAATATTTGTAAAATTTAAGAAAATCTATTTGTATAAGGATAGAACTTTGTATGTCTGTAGAAGCTAGTTTCTACCTTTTATAAACATGAACAAATAACTGAACAACCGAGAACGCCGAATTAAAATTATTTCTACTACAATTTGTTCTCTCATGAAGCGTTTGACCTGGACTTTTTATTTTTTTAAAATTATAAAAAAATATTTTACACTTGAATTCATATTAAATTTTTTAAAAACATATATTTTTATAATTTTTTTTAAATTTATTCTTAAATATTAGATTTTAATTAAAAATATTTTTATTTAAAATAAATATTTATTTATTAGATAAATAAAAAATCTTCTTAAATATTATTGATAAAATTTTATTAAAATGTTTCGAAAGTCATTAAAAATTATTAAATAAAAAAAAAATCAAAATTTATTTAAAAATTTATTTTAATTTAATATTTTAAGATTTTTTTTTTGTTTTCTTCCAGGGTTTTAATAAATAAAAAACAGACAAAGTTAAACAATCCATTAAAAAAATTAAAACAATAAATTTTCCCGAATACTTTACCTTTCCTCTCTATTTAAATTATATTCCTAATATTTTTAGCAGTAAACTGTCACACCGAGAAAATAACGAATACAATACAATACCAGAAAAGTAACAAAATAAGAGAATCAAAAAAATATTTATATGATCCTTACCAGTAATAATAATAAACTATGTCAGTCACTATTTTAAGTATGAATTTTAGAGTTAAAGTCCTACGACTAGTCAAGAAAAATGAATAAAAAAATAAAGAAATGAAAAAAGACGTAAAAATGTGTTTATTTTTTGTTTAAAAATTTTAGCACATGAAGTCTGTTTTTTTTTGTCAAACACGATCGTTCGACATTTATGTTAATTTTTTTTTGTTCCAAAAAACTGGATTCAGTCAGGAAGGTTCGGGAAATGTCTGAAAATAAAAATACTTCAAAATATTTGTTTTTTTTTCTAAATTAAAAAAAAAAAAATAATTAAATAAATTAAATTAAAAATTTCAATAAAATTATTTTTTTAGAGAAAAAAATATTTTGAGTTTTCAGAAAGTTCAACATTTTCTTAAATTTCTTTGTATTTTTTTCTTTTCAATAAAAAAAATTTTTTCTCAATAATTTTTATCGAACTTTTCAAACAAAAAATTAAATTATTTTAAAAATTAAATAAATTTAAGTTTAATTTTTTAAAGTAATTTAATTTCTTTTATTTTAACATTTCCCGCACCTTCCAGTTATGAAATACTTTTTCACAAAAATTAATTTGTACAATTTCAAAACATTCATTAATATTTTTCACAATAAAAAATTAAATTTAAAGCAGAATATTTCAAGCTACAAATAAAAATAAAATAAAATAAAAAAGTAATAATAAAATTGACTTTTAATTTTTTTAAAATATGTTCAATAAATAAAATAATTAATTTTTAAAATGATTCGGGAAATCTTGCAAAAATATATTTTTTTTGTCAAGATGATTTAAAATCGTTTTTAATATTTTTTGAAATTTTGAAGTATTAAAAGCGGAAATTTTTATGAATTTTTTTTTAAATTTAGAACAATTTTATTATTTTACAAACCAAAGGGGCAAAGAAAAATATTCATAAAAATTTACCGATTGTAAGATATTTTTTCATAACTTTTCAGTAGGTATTAAAACTATTTAAATCATCTTAAAAAAATAATGTTTTCGTAAAATTTTGTTTAAAAAAAAAATTCACAAATTGTTTAATTTTTTTTTTTTATTTTATTAAATTAACATCTATTTATTTTTTTTATTTATTTGATTTATTAAAAAAAATAATTTTAAATTTAAATTTTTATTTTTTATTATTTTTTTTAAGTCTTTGTTACTTTTTACGATTTTTTTAAAATAAAATTCTAAATTAGCAAATATTAATTGACGGGGAAAAATTTTTTTAAAAAATTGTCTAAAAGTATTTTTTTAAACTTTTATTTTAATGTCTCGTTCAAAAAAAAAAATTACTTATTAAAAAAACTTACAAAAAATTCGACCTACTAACAAAATGATAAGGGACAGTTGATCTTTTTTTGTAAACAAATCGATTAGAAGGTTTACGAGGAGCAATGTTACGTCACTTAACTCACCCATATTGGTAGTAAACAAAATATATTAAATAATACCAGATCAGATGATTTTCTTTACACATCTTATTTAAAAAATTTATTGATAAGAATTTTTTTTAACAATTATTTCACAAAAATCTCATTCATATGTGAATTGCGGCTTGGTGTAAAAATGTCTCATAAACTCGTGCAAATACGATTGCGCCTCAACAATTTCCTCACACGGATAAAAACTATCGTAATCCGTCAAAAAAGTACAAAGATGCTCAAAATTCTTATTAACTGTCGAATTTTCATTGGCATCAACTTCACAAAATTTAATCGCTTCTTTCATCTGTTCCCACTCACTTTCCCTTAGTTTCTTCTTCAACTCCGCCTTTGAGGGATAATCATTGACACAAGCCTCGCATTGACACATGAAATAATATTGGTCATAAAGACAAGCTCGTCGTTCCTCCAATCCACGTACCATGTGATTATTTTGTTGATCGTAACAATCGCAGATCTTGTCGCCCGCTTTAATTGGACGAACGACGAAAATCAGCATAATTTCGTGATTTTTCCCGGCACGAGCTTTTCGGACATTCGGCGCACAACTGTGACTCAGGAAACTGCTAAGTGGATACGAGGCGATACCAAAGTCGGAAATTGAGTGATCTGGCTGCCGGGCCGACGTCATTTCGCGTTGGGACCACATGAGGAAGGTATTGATGGTGGTTGTTTGGAGAAATTGATACAAAAGTTTTTTGATGAGCGACTCGTGACTGCCTTGGACGAGTTTTTGTCGCAATTTTTCGTCTTGCAGCAAAAGGTCGTACATGACAGCGGCGATTTGGGTCTTTTTGAACAGGTCTTCGGTGTTGCGGTCATTTTCGATTGTCGTAAGGGAGCAAATTGTCTTGAAAATTGTGTATTCGTTGGCGTTTTTGAAGTCAAACGTGAATTGATTCTCCATGGTGGAGTTCATAGTCTCTTGCAGAGCGTTTAACTCGTCTAAATCGGGAAACGCATGAAGCGCCAAGAGAATCAGCTTGAATCCGACCAAGGATTCGTCCGTAAACCACTTTTGCAACTTTTCCATGATAAGACATTCGTGGTTGTGTGACCTTTCGCATGACCGCTGATAACACTGTTGGCTACAAAACATCGCCCCAACGCATGTGGGACACGGAATGAGATTATAAAAGGCGAAAGACAGACAATTGTTACACTTTTGATATGCCGCTTTCGGTTCGATGACTGGCGCGAACGGTTTTTCGACCATTATTACGTCACCTGGCGACAAATCGCGATTAGCAACCAAGTGACGTCCGTAAATTTTGTTCATGTTCAGTTGGATGCTGTTCGCGATGAAGGGAATGTTCTCATGCGATGGATAAGATAATTTCGGTTCCACCGAAAATTCTTCCTTTTCCTTGACCGGAGCCCCACTGACAACAGCATTGATGCATTTCGTCCGGATTTTCTCGAGTTCGAGTGTGGCATCGTTCCCTGCCCCATATTCCGTGGCCCAATTCACGTTTTCCATACAAGCTTCGAGCAGTTTCATGTTAAAGTAAATTTTGGCCCGATGCGTGTAGATTTTCGCCAGTAACGAGGAATTATTTGGGGCGAAACACAAACTTTCGTTCAAAGCGATCAAGGCTTCGTCGAAACTTTCCTTCTCCAAATGCTCCATTGCCTTCGTGTACGCGACCTTGGCCTTTTCTTCGCATTTTCCCACGTCACGTTCCGCAATCAAGTCCTCAACTTGTGCCTCTTTCAGCAAATCCAGACACATGTCGACCTTTTCTTGGGGCGACGAGAGCCGCGAAAAACGCTCCATTACGGCACGATCGTTCACGAGCCCCAGATAGAGTTTCAGCTTGTACGGTAATTTATTTACATTCATTTTTTAACCTTTTTTATTTACTCGCTTGTGTGACAACAAAAACACTTGCAACTAAGATGACCTCCTCTTTTACAACTTTTGTCACTACAACCGAAAAAAATTTCACTTTTCACGAGACAACAACCAAGGAATTCACTTTAATACTAACTAAAAAGTTGGAATCAGCGGTTGTATTTAAAACAGTCAGCTGTAAATTGGTGAGCGTGAACTTGACTGTATTTAAAACGCGATTGTCTTTGTAAATGAGTCTACTATAAGAGAGTCACATTTCTTCATTTGAGATTTTCCTTTAAAACAAAAAATTGACAAGAGATTTAACGTAAAATTGAAAAAAAAAATTGATTGATAAACATTTTTTTTCATACGACGACACATTCGCGCCTCGTCATCATCTCGTTTTTTAACGCGTTTTCATTTTTTTGTGAAAAATGCGGTTTTATGCCCATCGACTGTCCGTTTGTCCGTAATGTCGTGTAAATTTGCCTTTGCTAATTCAAGAGATGATGGTGACGTTCATTAATGATGTCGAACCAAATATGGCTTCATTCATACAGGACATCGGTTACGTTCAGGTCTTACTAAAAATTTAGAATAGGAAAGTAAGAAAATGAAAACTCGTGGAAAACCTCGGAAAATTCGTTTAAAATCGGAAAAACTTGGGGAAAAAATGTCATAAAGTTCGTGACAGTCTTGGAAATTCGGAGAAACCAGAAAATTTTCAATACTTAAAATATTAAGTTTCGTGGAAAACTTTGAAAATTCAACTATCCTAGAAAATTTTGGGAAAAATCAAAAAAATCGTGGAAAATAGGAAGAATTTAAAAACAAAATCTAAAGTTGTTTTTGGAAGAGAAAAAAAGTTTGTGAAAAACTTCGAGAATTCGTGTAAAAGTTCGTGGAAAACTCGGAAAATTCGTGGAAAACTCGGAAAATTCGTGAAAAACTCGGAAAATTCGTGGAAAACTCAGAAAATTCGTTAAAAATCAGAAAAATTTGTAAGGGTCTCGTAATTATAACATAAAAAGTTCAATTTCGTAGAAAACTTCTAATTGATCTTAGAAATTTTTAGGAAAGCCTCGGAAAAACTTGGAAAATTCGTGAAAAACTCGGAAAATTAGCAAATTTTCACACGTGTATTAGTAAATTAAAAAAAAATTAAAATAACTAGAATTCTCATAAAAAACGTATAAATTCATAAAAAGCCTCGAAAAACCATAAAAAATTTGTGAAAACTTCGGGAAAACCAGGAAAATCCGATAAATTACCTATTAAGAAATTATTCGCACATTTTAAAAATTTTAAAATGCGACTAAGTTGTTCGTTTCAACAAATGCCTTTTAAATCTCGTTTGTTTTTGTTTACATGAACAACTTACTAACACTACTTAATTTTACGTTATTTTGCACATATGATCGAGTACAGGGTGTTTCAATCAAATTTAAATGTCTTTCGCTTTAAATCACCAAAAAACGATGGAGACGCCCTGTAAAAAAAATAAAGAGTGAATGTAAATTACGTGTCTTGAAACTGATAAGAGTTGTTCACACAAGTGAATTTTTCGGGCACGTGTGTTGGTGCGGTAATGACCAATACATGAGATGTTGATGATGGGTTTGCGTGAAAAGCAAAACAATGAATGAATTCGAAGAGTTGGAGTGTCGTCGTCGGTTTCGGCCGGTACATTAGCTGGGCATTTAAAGTTGTGTTGGAATGAATGCTGATTAAATGATCGGACTTAAAGTTCAAGTTGGAGGAATGTTCTCGTGACCCAGTTGATTTTTTTTTAATTTTGCGTTTCAGACAAAAAAATTATCAGTGGTAATTACGATTAAAAGGGTGATTTTTAATGGAATTTTGGTAATTGATTTCTGAAAAAAAAAGATTTTTTGAGTGATGAAATTTGGAGTTAACAGGAAATATCTAGAACTTTAACTCTTATTCGATTATTATCAGAAACAGAATAATAAAAAATTCAAATAAATATTTTAACAGCTGAGTTAAATTTAGGGAAATCCGTTTAATTGAATATTTATTCATTAAAGCCCAACTTAGTTTTTAATATTTTAATTAAAATTTGTATCTTGTTTAGATAAAATAATTAATTTTAACATTTTAGAAAAATTGTTATTTAACATTGGCAAAAAAATAAAATTAAATTTTAAATAAATTAAATTTTAATTTTTAAAATTTTTAAAATAAAATTGAAAAATTTTCAAAATTTTAAAATTTAAAATTAAAAAAATTTTTTATACCTAAATAATTTTAAAAATTTTTCATAATAATATAATAAAAAAATTAAATTTCTAAAATTAGACAATTTTCGGAGAATTTAGAAATGATTTAAATTATAAAAAATTTTTTTATAAAATTTTTAAAAAAATTTATATTTTTAAAAAATTTTTCTAAAATATTTCAAATTAATTAATAATAAAAAAAATTAAATTGTATTAAAAAAAATTAGAAAAAATAATTTTTTAAACATATTTTTCAACAAATTTTTAATTTTTATAATTTTTTAAATAAATAAAATAAATTTATATTTTTTAAAATTATTATTTTATTAGTTAGAACTTAAATAAATTAAATTTTATATTTAAAAACATAATTTATAGAAAAGTTTTTTAAAAAATATATTTTTTTTGATATAAGGTGCAAACTTATATTTTGACGTTTAGTTGATAAAATTGCTTTAAAAAAAGTTTAAAATTAAATAAATTAATAAGAAAACGTATTTTTAGTC
The DNA here is from genome assembly GCF_036172545.1 of Culicoides brevitarsis. Classification (NCBI taxonomy): domain Eukaryota; kingdom Metazoa; phylum Arthropoda; class Insecta; order Diptera; family Ceratopogonidae; genus Culicoides; species Culicoides brevitarsis. The sequence goes on along the minus strand of NC_087087.1, from coordinate 18,265,099 downwards.
GAAATTGAAAATTTTATTTTTTATCATTTGCAAATTTTTTTTTAATTTTAAATTTATAAATTTTAAAAAGTTTATAGTTTAATTCTAATTAAATTTCCTTAAAATAATTTAAATGATATCACCTCACAAGGAAATACTTACATTTCTTTCAAAAAAGTCGCGTTAGAAAAAAAAAGAAAACTCAAATAATTTTTTTTAATGTCTCGTCATTTTATTTTGAACGATTTTTTTTATATTCATTTGTTATTTTAGTACAAGTACTATATTTTCTCATTATAATTATCAGAAATTATAAATATAAAACCTAGAAATAAAACTTACTCATTTTTTAAAATTACATTCAACTAACTTGTTTTAATTTATTGTTTAGTTATTTTTTTATATTTTTTGTAGCAATATCATATTAAGATAAATATAATTTCTACTAATACTATGCTTCTGCTGCTCATTTTTTTCTCTTATAAGTTAATTTAAACAATTTGTGCACAACGCTCATGTGATATTTTTTTTTGTCTTGACTCGATCTACGAAAAGTGGTGTTTTTTTCTTACATGTCTTTATTAGAAGTTTAATTCTCTTGCTTCTTGTTTTTATTGTTTGTTTTGTCTTTGTATTCAATAATGAAAGCTAATTGATTAAATTGGACTCCTACTCCTGCTGATGGCTTTTTCGGTGTCAGATCAATTGCCCGTTAATTGATTAAGGGTCTGAATACTGTGCGATGTCTTCATATCTTCTTTTAACTTAACAGTTACGCAAATAAATAATTATTAAAAAATAAATTAAAATTATTCTAATAATTACTGGAAGTGCGTTTAACAATTTTTTCTTTTAACATTCACAAGGAACCTTCTATTTCATGTGCGTGATACTTTTTAGAGCTTTTTGTGCAAGAAAGGTGATGGCTGCATTTATTTTTTTAGGGAAATTTTGGTGCTTTTTAATTTTTTTATAAATTTTGAAAAAAAAGGCAACGCTTTACTTTAGATGAAATGAAATAAAAAGCACCAATAAATGCGACAAAATTCAAATTCAAACCGAATCTTGTTAATTTGATGGCATTTTGTGTGTATGGCTAATAGAAATTACTTGAATATTCTTAATTTTTAGTATTTTTTCATTATTTTTTTTAATAACATTTATCAACTCTCAAATAAATCGAGAGTTGTGTCAATCAGTCTTTATTACATTTTTGTGTTTAAATTAAGATTTTTTTTTTTGAAACCGATCGATGGTTTTTTTAAGTAATTTTTCGTGCAGAATTTCTATAAAAGCGATTTGACTAAAAAAAATTATTCCAAAAAAGTATCCTAATACAATCTTTAAGTAAACAGTTTTTTTTGTAACTCGTAAAATCCTACATAATAAAATTAAATAAAATAACGTTAAAAACTAAGCGCCTTAATACACATAAATAGTTTTAAGTTGTGGCTTCAACTCGGGTGGTATAACAGGAGCTGATTCGTGATGCTTCCGTGACACTAGCCGCTTAAATCTGCCAGATAATTGTTTTTTGAAGCCATACAGGCCTTTCTTATCACTTTGTATCAACGCATCCTGTAAAAAAAATAAAAAAAATTATTAATAATTTATTTAAAAAAAAAAATAATTTTTTGATTGACACCAAAGACAAATTATTGCATAACGTAGTCATAATATTCCCCGACAAATCACGTCAAATTTTAAAATTAGCTCATCCGTTATCGTTTTTGCCTTTTTCTTATCAGTACAACGAATTTTTTTATTTTCTTGATTGATTAGAAACGATAATTGTGTGTCACCCATTTATTATTACATGCATGATCAATTGGGAACGCACATTGTCAATTCATGCAATTTTAATGACTCACTTCGACTCTACTCTAAAAAACGTCTCCTCGGATGTGTCACAAGCAAAACACAAAAAAAAACTTGAAACACGTTTATTGGAGACGCTCGTGATATAATTTTGTATGCATGCACAGACACAGTTTAATTTGTGTTTAGCCGTTTGAGTCACATGGTTGAATTAAATTGTGAAAAAAAATCAGATGTTCGTTGAATGTCGTAAATTTTTATATTATATTTCTCTCTCGGTTTTTTTTATGTATTTAATCGTAGACGTTAATTTTTTCGTGTATTTTTATGTATTCTTATCGACATGTGCCCAGTGGAATTAAATATTATTTTTTAAGACTTTTAAAATATTCATTAAGAAATTTTTCTTAATTTTTATTTCTGTTTGAAAAAAAAAATATTTTTATTTTGAAAAAAAAAATTTTTTTTAATTTTTAATTTATAATTTTTAATATTAATATTTTTTCCATAATTTTACTTTTTTTCAATGACTTAATTTTTTTAATTTTTTTTATTTATTTTTTTTTAATTAAATTTATTTTTTTTTTGATTCTAATTAATGAATGATATTTTAATTTTTTTTCCAATAATTTTTTAAATTTTGAATTTAATTTCTGGGAATTATTTTATATTATTTTCTCAATCAATTTTCATAATTTTATTTATTTTAATTCATTGAAATTATTTTTTTTTATTTCCCTTTATTTTTAATTTAATTTTTTTTTTAAATTTTAATTATTTAAAAATGTTAATAAAAAAAATATTCAAATAATTAATTTTTAAAAAAATATTAAATTTTTAATTAATTAAAAATCACCTAAATTTCCTTTAAAAAAATTAATTTCGTTCCACTGAGTTAATTTTTTTATGTATTCTCATCGACACATGTTCAAGATTATTTCTTGGAAAAATTGACGCAAATTACGTTCTGATAATTTTTTTGTGCTCTAGCAAAATTTTAATTAAATATATTGAATAACCTGAATCCACGTGGCTGCTATTTTGCCATGAAAACATAACAGTTTGATAACCCTTTCCATTCCCTTAGAACTGTTGCTATGTCACAACTTTTATTTTTTGAATAAATAATCGCTGTATATTTCGACAAGTGTCTATTTTTAAATAAAAAAAAAACATTTTACACCGTCGCTCGCGTTTTACTATCGTGATGACAAAATCTTTCCCAACACTCGAGTTTATTCTAAATTTATATATAAATATCAAGGACGATTGATTTTTCTTGCAATTGATTTCTTTAAAAAAAAAGTCGCGCTTTCTCTTCGGGAAATAAATTCACGAAAAAAAAAATTGACACCATTTATTGACCTCTTTAGGTCAGCAAATCGCGAGTATGGGAGTTTTTGTACTTTGTTCCTGTTTGTGTTCTTAATTCACACAAAAAATAATTTCAAAGCATTTTTTTTACAAAAACAAACATCATATTGACGTGTAACTTACAATTCGACACTCGTTACTTAATATCGGTAAAAAAAAGTGCAAAATTGCAGCAAGAAATTTTTTTGTCGAGTTTTAATTCGTGTTTATCAATGTCATAAATTCTACCGGGTTTTCGTCATTAATGTCGGACGACCCGTAATTACATGCAATTATTTTTGATTAAAAAAAAAGCCGCTTAAAACTCATCGTTGCTCTCTTTTTTCGCGCATTTCCTGCAGCCAGAACCTTTCCTTTTGCTTCCTCATGTGCTCGATCGATATGCGGCGCAAAACAAAATTAAACATTAAACTACTTCCCATAAATAATAGCGAGCAGTATATGCGGAATTAATAAAAAATGTAAGTTGTGCACCTAAACAATCAATATCTCGGCTGCACCTGTGTGCGACTACGTGTAATATTAAATGATTAGTTGACATTGATAATGAAAAAAAAACTGTTGTTTCAATTATTTCACGAGCGAAATGAAGTTGGACGCCGGAATCCGCGCCACTTTTACCTTGAGCGAGGTTAATGTTCCTCCAGACGACAAAAAAAATATAAAAAGGTCAAAACCCTCATTCAACATAATTCTTCTTCAAGCAAACTCGTTTGTTTGGTATCCCTTCTATTCTAAAAATTTCGTCTGTCTTCCTTTGTTGAAATTATTTTTTTCTTCTCAACTACTTATAAGAATCACGTACGATCACATATGATATGTGAAATTTCGGTCGTTTTCGGGTAAAAGACCCAAAATTATTTACGAAGCATAAAATTTTTAAACATAATGTGAATGATCGCTGTCGGATTTTTTTTTCTCTTCTTTCTACGTGACACGAATATTAAATTTTGAGGAAGAGAACAAGAAAAAGGAACGAAGAATCGATCAGACAAAGGATAATCAAGAGAGAAAATAATGATGATAGGTAACAGATGTGTTCGTTACAAAAATTATATTTTTTTTTCGTCTGGTCAGAAGTTTCGTTGCACAATTGGATCTATTTTTAATAAATAGACATTTCGTAAGAAACCCCATTTTTAATGTTTCTTCTTCGAAATGTGAAAGAGCAATTCATTTGTCTGTGATTTCAATTAAGGCGACTAAATTTAATTGTTTGATTCAAGAGTTCAGAGAAAAAAATTTAAAAAAACCTTAAAGTTTTGAGGAATAAATTTTAAAAAAATAATAAAATAAAAAAAAAATAAATTTTAGGCATTTTTCTTTTTTTTTAAATTAAAAAATTAAAAAACTGAGCTTTAAATTAAATTAAAAATTAAAATAAAATAAAAATTTTTAATAAAATTAAAAATTCTAACATTTAAAAAATTTTTAATTCAGGCTCAAAAAATTAATTTTTAATTTTAGTTTAAAAATTGCTGGAAAAATATTAAATAATTATTTTTTTAATTTTTAAAAAATATTTTTTTATTATTAATTTTTCTTTTAAATAACTTTAATTTTAATAATTTTATTTTAAATATTTTTTTTTATTAATTAAAAAATTTTAATATTTTTTTCTCATCAAACTCTCGATATCAAATAATTAAATTATCGCCAGAAATAAAATAAAATAAAATATTTTTCTGTTACTTACATGATTGGCTGCATTGTGAATGTAAAGATTTGGCTGTGGCGGAAGCGGCGGAAAGACCCAAACGGATGGCGATTGTTGCCGATATGTCACTGGTGGTGTTGTTTCATTTGGTAACACAGCTTGTGGTGATTCGACATGCACTGGGCTGCCGGCCGACGAGTCCTCACGCTTTCTCAGTTTGCTGCGAAGAAGACGCATTGTTAGAATTGTTCCGTGACTTCCGACCATTTTGCTCAGTTTTTTGTGTTTGTTTGGTTTTTTTGTAGGAAATTTTTTTGTTTGTTTGTACGTTTAACGTTTGTCTAAAACTTATCACAGTTCAATAAACCACGTTTATATTTTTTTTGGATTCTAAATTCGCACAATGATATCTTTGATGAACGATAAAATTTTATCGCAGGCTTAGATAACCTTTGTTGAGTTTTTTTTTTTGGTTAAATTCTTTGTCAACTGTAACCTTTTTCGAATCTGTTCATTTGAAGATTTTTAATTTTTTTTTCTAGTTGAATGTTCTTAAAATCATTTGATAATTTTTTTATGAAATTTATTTTTTTTTTCTATTTGTTTTTAATTGTCACACAGTGTTTGCACTGCTTTACAATTAATTTCTGAATTTTTTTCTTGATAACAAGCTAGTTGAAGGACTGACATGAGACTGAACTTCAAACGTAGCGGTGTCGTTATTTAAAGCAATTTCCGTACCGGTTGACGTCATTGTTTGATAAACTTGTGAGGAATCTGTACGAGACTCTGTGACATATAAATTCTTTCAAGCGAGTGATCCAAGTTGTCTGCATGGGAAGCAACGACACACAAAAAATTGAATGGATTTGATAAAAGATTTCTTTTGAGAGAGGGGAGAGAGACAAAATTCTCTCGGTAAAAATTTGATCGTTTTTGACGTTTTTTGAGGGATTTTTTTATTTTTTAATAAGAAAAAAATATTTTTTTTTAATTTAATTTAAATTATGTATTAAATTAAAAAAATAAAAATGAGAAAAAAAAATCAAATTAAAATTAAAAAAAAAATTTTTTTTTTATTTAATTTTTTTTTAAATAAAATTTATTTTTTTTTTTAAATTAATTAAATAAAAATTAATTTAAAAATTTTTTTTTATTTTAAAATTAAATTAATTAAAATTAAAAAAAATTAAAAAATTAAATCAAAATTATTAAAAATAATTTTTTTCTTATTTTAAATTTTTTAAAAAATATTTCAAAGAAAATCCCATCGATTAAAAAAAACTCTAACGCTTCCATCGGCTTTTGTCGTAAATCGTCGTCGTCATTTTTTGTTTGTCTTTCTTCAAAATAAATAATCATCACATTTTGCATGTCTGTGAATCCACAATATATTTTATGACTGTTCAAAACTTTCGGTGAAGTGTCTTACTTTCATTTAAAATTTTTCGTAGAATATTTTCGTGAAGAGGCGATGAGTGATGAGAATCACTAATAATTTCTGCCAAGGATTCGTTAGAATTAAAAATTAAAAAAAAAATAAACACTTTTGGCGAGACATTTCCCCGTAATTTTTTTTTACCTGTCAAAATCTACATTATTCTGACCAAGAACCAGTAAAATCAGTCATAAACCAGTCTAGACTGAACTTCAAACTTTTTTTTTTGGAATTTTGAACTGCAACTTTCGAGTCATCGAACGAGGGATTTTTGTCCAAGTCATTAGAGCAACGTTCGATTTCTATTAATAAGACGATGAATCGCAGAACGGAAATGATTGCATTTTCTTCGATATCGTTAAAATTAATTTTTTGATAAGATATGTCAAAATTTTACAGAAAATCACCAATAAAAAAAATTAACCGCACACGCAGAAATGTCTTTGTTTTGTTTTATGATCTTTTTTTTGATAAGATACGAAAAAATGAAACAGCGAAAAATTTCTGGTCAAAGTTAACTTTTCTCTATCTTAGTCTCGTGTAATCGCATCACGCATTGTCAGTGGAGTGATAAAGAAAGATTGTCGGATTAAAATCTTATTAAATAGAACAATCAACTTGCTTCAGATAAGATGAGGTTGGGACAATCTGGCGCTCATGATACCGCGAATGACGATTTAAATTTTTATTTTTTCTTATCGCGCGAGAGATTGTCACAAATTTATGCAATAATTTGATGGTTTTTATCATCGCTGACCGATTATTCGGGCGAAAAACCCAAAATTTATTCTTCTTTGAATTTTTATAAGAACATAAAAAAATTACGTCGTAAAATTTAATGAGTGATTTCGGAAAGCGATAACGATTAGAATTGATTAGATTCGGTGATTGGCATGTGTCACAAGATATCCAAGAGTTCCGCTGATAAGACAGGAAACTCCTTTCTATTTGTCCTCGAAGAAACATTTTTAACACGTGCAAGTCAAATGAATGAGGCTATAAATAGTAAAATTTGAATAAAATAATTTTTTGACTAGATAAGTTTTTGAATTACGTTTGAATTCAAAAATAAAATCAAATTTTTTGACCATTTTTCCACGAGAAAAAAATTAATTTAGATTTTTAATTAATTAAAAATTAATTTAATAAAAAATAAGTCCGCTTTGAAAAATAGGTTTTGAATTTTTGAACAAAATTCAAGAGAAAAATGTTTTTTTTAATTCAAAAAATTTTAATTTTTGTTTAATATAATTTTGATTTTTTTTTAATAAATTTTAAGTAATATAATTAATATTTTTAATAAATAAATTTGGAATTTAATTCAATTAAATAAAATTTAATTTTTATTTTTTAAAATTTCTTTTAAATATTTTTTTTTTAAATTTTAATACGATTAATTTAATCTAAAAAGGTAAAAAGTCAATAAACTTTTGGTTTTTCAAAAAAAAATTTTTTTTTGGATCACAAAAATTATTTTTTTTTAAATTTTGTTTTTGAGTGACTTTCACTTAGTTGACTTAAAGAAAATCTTGAAAAAATATTTTTTTTTTTAATAAAAATAAAATTTTAGTCAATTAAAATAAAATAAAAATTTTATTTTAAATTAAATATTATAATAAATAAAAAAATTTAAACCTGTAAAAAAAATCTTGAGTTAAGTAATTTTTACAAAAGTTTAAGTTAAATATTTTTTAAATTTTAATTGTTTTTTTTTTTAATTTTAATTAAATTTTTTTTAAGTTAAAATTATTTAAAATAATTTTTAATTTTTTTAGATTAATTTCAAGTAGAAATTCAATCAATTTCGTATTTTCACCTTAAATTTTTAAGGTCTAGTCCATGAAACCTTTTTTCAAAGCAGCAATAAATTCCATTCTTGAAGATAAACCTGCGACATAGAATGTTCCAGCGCATGATTTGATAAGAAATTTAGTTACATAAAAATAAAAATTGATTAGATTTTGATTAAATTCTTCAATCCATTATTTTAAGTGACGCCACAAATGACGCAGTTCCATTAGAAATCGTGAAAAATTACTTGAAAGTAGTAAGTAATAAGTAGTTTCGACGTCACACGAACATTTTAAATTTTTGATGAGGAGACCTGTCTACACCGCAAGACATTTTTACGATGGACTTGAACTTGACACATGAAGAAGTTTTCATCGATCGGAGGCTCGTTGACAGACCGTTTAATTGGATTGGTGGCGATTAGAATGCAAAATGATTGATCGAAAAACAAAACAATTATTGTTGTTACAAAAACTGATGAATATTCAAAGTATTCTAATATTGACAGTTTTTTGACAAGTTTCTAGCCAAAAGCAGCAATTTTAGAAAAAAAAACAACAACATCACATGAGCTCATTAAAAATGACATTGACAGTAATCCAAAAACGTTGCAAATTTTGTTGTTAATTATCAGCACAAGCGAAATTACGGAATATTTCCCACCTTCAAGTTCTCGTAAGATGCAGTTATAAAATTAACTCGTGTCTGCGCTAACTATCAATTTCCGCAAAGTGAAATTCTCTTGGCAGGCGTTTCGGTGTAGCGGATTTATGTAAAAAATAAATAAATTTATTATTTTTTTTTCATCTAATAATTTGCCGGTTAATGTATTTTTTTTAGAAAAAAACGGCGTTTTAAAAGAGGACTTTTAATAATTTTCATGTTAAGAAGACAGGGGCGGAACGGACTGAAAAATTAATAATGGCCTCATTTTTTTATGATTTTTTTTTGTGAAAAAATTTTTAAAAATTATTTAAGAGCTTCATCATAATTTTTTCTAATTAGAATTATTCTTTTTATTTTTAATTAATTTAATTTTAATTTAATTTCAATTTTATTTTAATTATTTTTTTAAAATAAATTTTTCAACATAATTTTATTAAAGTGATTTTTTTTCTATGGATTGAATTAATTTTCAAAAGTCAAGTTGTCAACTATTAACTTTAATTTTTAATTGAAATTTTTTAAATTTTTTTAAAATTTATTTTGAAATAAATTAAACTTTTTTTTAAAAATTATTTTAATTTAATTTTATAAATTTATTATTTTTTTTAAATTTAAATTTAATTAATTATTTGATTTAATTTATTTAAATTTAATTGTTTTTTTTTTATTTTAAAAATAATTTCATTATTTGATAAATTTTAATGAAGTCAAACCCAAAATCCGCCTCTGTCTAATTATTTCTGAAAATAACCAGAACTCCCTTTTTCAAACCGCCTTTCTCATTACTTAATAAAATTAATTAATTGTAACATGAAATTAACCAATCACCTCTGTTTATTTATACAATAAGTATCTATTAGACTGTCGACTGACAAATATAGTGCAGCATTAGTCATCGCTTTTGATTAAAAAGAATCACAAAGACTTTATTTATAAATTAATTATCACAAACTTTTTTAAAGCAAATTGTGAAAGATTATGGGGAAAAACCGCGTATTTAATTTATTTTATATTTCTACAAAAAATGACATTAAAATGATAAAATACAAAAACAAAACGACGCGCAAAATTTTTCTAGGAAATGTACATCGCGCGCGTATATCAAAAGCAATACAAGTTTTTTGGCCAGTTGACGTAATTTTTTTTTCACTAAAAATTTTATTTTATATTTTTAGTGATTCCTCCGAACAGACATATATAAATATCGCACAAAAAAGAGGTGGCGCAAAAATAAACGTCATTGCAACGGGTCAAAAAATGACGTGTGACGACAAACATCGGTTTCTACTAGAAATTTATTGTGGTAGGATCGTAAAATAAATAATAATAAAATCAATATTGATGATAGTTGCTCGAAAAAAAATATTTTAATAATTTAATGCAATAACGTAAAAGGGTGAAAGTGAAACAAACAATTACTACTAAAACGATAACAGAATAATTAGAGTGACGTGAATGATGATTGTTCATGTCCTTGGATGGACATTAGAGAGTTGGGATGAGAAAAAAAATATTTATTTTGTTTTTGAAACTTGACGTTTTAATGGAATGACGTTTTTTAAGGCTTTTAGGTTTACAAATGAGGCTTTCATAATTTTTGTAGGAAATTTTTTCAAATTTTTATTTTTTTTTTTTTGAAAATTAAATTATTTTAAAAATAAATAAAATTAATAAATAAAATTCATAAAATAATTTTAATATAAAATTAATTATTAATTAAATTAATTCAAAAAAATTTTTTTTTTATTTTTTTAATTTTTAAAAAATTATTTTTTTATAAAAAAAAATTTTAAAATATTTATTTAATTGTTTAAATTTAATTTAATTAATTTAAATTAATTATTTAATAAAGAATTTTAAAAAATTATTTAAAAAATTACAAAAAAAAAAACTTTATACAAAAATTATTAAGTCCTTATTAATAACCCCCAGGACGTCAACGAAGCCCGAATTTAACATCAAATGAACGGAATTCAAAAATCATGTCCTTCGATTTCAATATTTTTAAGAAACCTTGTAAGTTTGAGGACCTTCAAAAAATAAAAACCTTTGTGTTTTGGGATTTTCAGATATTTTTTTTTTGAGCCAAGCTGGAAGAAATTTCAATTTATTTCATTTTTCCATCAAAAACTCGCAAAAATATCTAGAAAATAATATTTTCGCGAAATTATGGTGGAAAAACGAAAAAAATTAAAATTTCTCCCATTCTAAAAGTCCAGAAAAATCCAAAAACGCAAAAGTTTAAATTTTTTACTCCTCAATCCCCCAAAATTTCATTGAAATCGAAATAAATGATTTTTGAACTCCATTCATTCAATGTTGAAATCGCCAATGACAAAAAATGCCACAAGGGATCAACTTTGATTGAATATCAAGTGGACAATTTCAAGTGACAATATCAATATTTGACTAGTAATTGAATGAAACACAAGCCATCCGTCTTTGTTTCTGACATTTTTTTTTGTATCAATGAATTGTTCAAAGGCTTTTCCGACGCACAAGTTTCATTCAAACAAAAGTGAAAAAGGTCACCGAGACAAAATAATGACTTTTGTCGTACATTATTATTGTTTTCTGATATTTGTGACCAGCTGGCAGAAAAAAAAATGATGTACAAACACGACGAAAAACGTTCAGTAAATAAAATTTGGAAAATTGCCCATTAATTTTTTTCCTCATGTTTGTTTTTTTTTTCGTGTCTTTCACGAGAAACACACGCGAAGTGGGACGCCAAATTACTACGAATCTCGATTCATTTATGACTTTTTGGAATAATAATCAAAGAAAGCGCGTTGCCATTCTGTCTGGCAGTGCGAAAAATCACAAAGACGCGCGAAATTGGAGCAACTAATGAACTCCGCAAACGTGTGAAATGCGAAAAAATCAAGTCAAGCTTGCATTTCCGATGAATGTTTCTTTATCTGTCGTTACTAGACGATCCGCACACTTGACAAAGCCCTAGATTCCGCGTAAAATATGGATTGCGACACGTTCCGTTTATTTGTTATCGTCGATAATTCGCAATTAGGTAAGGTACTCGCGCAAAGAAAAATTTTCTAAATCGGTCCCATCACTCAAGCAGCATTGACAGCGCGCGCGTTACAAATATTTGAAATACTTTTGAGTGATCCAGAAAGATAAGAAAAAACCACCTCGAAAAGTAGGTTTTTTATTGCGTCTGATGAGGTCAATACGATTTAGATCATTTTTTTTCAAACATGCGATTTAATTTTTTATTTTTAAAAATGCGTAATTTTTCTTCATACTTTGTTCCGTTGTGTGTAAATAAAACAAAGTTGTCCGCTTTAATCAACTGTGAGGCGCGATATGAACAAATTTTTATCGTCTTGATAAGAAGTGGCAATAATTCGAGTCTGTCGAGAGGTGTGTGAGAAACGTCTTTCGTATTTGTGTCATGAATTATGTTGCTCTCGCGAAAGATTGCATCAGCCTGATATTTACCCTCAACCTTGTTTATTTATTATTTTTCGTTGGCGATAGGGATAATGAGAGTCGATGTACATCAGAATAAAGAGGTTATCTGACTTAAACTCAGAGACGGACTAGTCTAGAAATTGAGAAAGCTGGGAATTTTCCTTAAGATTTTTTTTTATTTTTTTGAAAATTATTTTAAGCAAACTTTTTTAAGTCTTAAAGTTGTCTGAGGCTGGAAATCTTTTTTTTTAAATGAAAACTGATAAAATTAAAATTTGAAAAATTAAAAATTTATCAAAAAAGATTTAATTCTGTTTCTAAATTTAATTAATTATTTTTTGAATAATTATTAAATTTTTTTTTTTAAATATTTCTCATATTTCGACTTAAAGATCTTAAGTTTTTTTTTAATTGTATTTTATTTATTTTTTCTAACGTTTTTTCGTTACTTTATTTTTTGCCATTCTAGTGACACAAAGTCGTTGAAGGAATTGACAAAGACGAAATAATGAAAATTTAATTTAAAAAAGAAGATAATATATATTAAATTAATTTCAGAATCTATTCACTGAAGGCAAGCATTTCCCCATTACTACATATTTACATTGAAAACGTCGAGCTATCACGAATTTTCCTATAATCAACATATTTCGAATGCTCAAAGACAGCAAACCACAGACATGATGCACTTAGATACCTCGAAGAGCAAAGGACTTTAGGCTCACTAGCAAGGGATTTTATGCTGGCGAAGATTTAAAAAAAATGGAAAACAAAATCAATAAGTTTTTGATTTTTTTACCAATTTTAATTTTTTTTTTAAATTTAGAAAATTTTTCGATTTTAAATTAAAAAAAAAACAAAAATGAAAATGCAAAAAAAGAACAATTAACTTAAGTTTGACTTGAGTCAAATTGATTGACTTGATTTACAAATTATTTTAAAAATTAAAAAAAAAAATTTTTAAATCAGGTTTAAAATACAAAAAATATTTGACTTAATTTAATTTATTCTTAACTTTAAGTTTAAACTTTAAACTTTACTTTAAAGTTTAAGTCAAAATGTTGTTAATTCACATAAGTTTTGTAAGCTTAAATTATAAGTTTTTGCAGCCTTGAAATGAACAAAATTTTATAGGGCTGAAAAAACTTATGACTTAAACTTAAGCTTCCAAACTTATGTGACTTAAACTTCAATTTAAGTTTTAAGCTCAAGTTTAAAAAAAAGTTAAATTAAGTCAAAAGTCGAATTCTTTTTAAAATTTCAACCAAATTTTGGAATAAAACTATATTTTTGGAAATTTAAAAAGAAATTGGTAAATATGTATAATCAATCAATTTGATTTAAGTCAAAATTAAGTGATATTTACTCAAGCTGAAATTAAATTGTTTCAACTTAAGAAGTTTTGCAGGCTTAAAGTCCTCAAAACGTCTCTGCTTGACGCGTCAAGCCATTCCCATAAATTGAACCCCTCACTTTTTCCCATGAATCGCTCTGGCAACTAATCAAGAATCATCTAGTTTTATGTAATCCATTGCCTCGGCCTTCATTTTTTACGTAGGTACCTCGCTACAAAAAGTGTCTATTTGCCGCACTATTAATACACAGTTTTTTTTTTGTGTAATTACCTACAATTACAACTGTTCTGCACTAGTGTTTAATTTAGAATGTTAAACAAACTGAGCAACCTAGAACGACTCTTGGTAACGCTCGGTAACTCATTGTCAAGTTCAAATTGTGGTCATTGGAAAATCCATTCGTGGCTTTGAGAAATTTTTATCGCTTTTCCGGCAGATTTCATGTCTGTCCATGATTTAAAGGCGGTTTTCAATTAATTGGAGACTTTTTGATGTTCAGTGATTTGTATTCAAATTAATGAGGTTAAAATGGCAAAAAAAAACCCTCTGATTAAATATATGGGGAATATTAATATTTATTTAAATTTGCTGACTGTAGCGGTATTTTGGATGTATGAATTGTGTAGACAAGTTTTTTTTTTGTAGAACACTGAGAAGAGAATTTGCCGGGTTTCGAGAATCGCTTGAAAAATTTAATGTCACTTGGAGCGCTTTTAGAATTTTTTAAAGAAAATTAAAAAATTCGTTCAAAATTAGCAATTTCATGTTTTTTTAAATATTTCTTATTGGACTTGGAAGTTAAAAAAAATAAACTTAAGCTTGACTTAAGAGTCCAACTAATTGACTCAATTTAAAATTTTAACCGTACAGGTATTTCGAATTAATTTTTCTTTTGTTTTCAAAAGAATTTTATTTTTTCCCGAAATCAAAAAACTATTTGACTTAAGCTAAAGTCACTTAAGTACGACTTAAACCCGACTTAAGCCAAAATAAATTCATTTTTTTAAAAATTTACAAAAAAAAATATAAATTTTCCCGATATTGTGAGGGAAACCCAAAAAATATTTGACTTTTATCTTTCGCAAACTTATTCTTAAACTTAAGCTTAAGTCAAAAGTCAAATTTTTCTTTTGACTTAAACTTTAAGAAAACGAAGTTTAATAAGCTGAACTTAAAATCAATTCATGCCCTGATAAATTTTTCAGTAGAAATTGGGTAAAATTTAGTTAATTTTTAATTTTTTTTTTTTGAGAAAATAAAAATGTGAAAAATTTCCATAATGAAATTTTAAACGCTTTATTTTTAAAATTCCAGGGCCTTAAAATAAGACAATATTGTCCCATAAGGCAAAATTAGCTTTCAAATTTTGATCAATGACTCTTTTTGCAAAAACTACGCAACTCAGGTAATAAAAAAGCGCCCTGTGCAAAAAAAGAAACAAAAACCCGCAACCCACAAAACTCGTTCTTAATCTTTTTCAGTTTTCTTTTCGTAGTGTTTTAGGTTGACAACGACTACTAGGTAGGTAGGTAGGCAAGTCATCGTCACTAGTACGAGGTCTGAGCATACACAAATAGAGATTAAAAAAAAGAACAGAAAAAAAGAGATATACCTGGAATTAGATGCTGATGCCTTGCGATACGCACTTGACGACAATGGACCAGTTTGATAAAAGCTGTTATATTCGTGAATTGTATTCATAAAGAGATGAAACAAATAAACCTCTTCCATCGTTGATTCTGTTTGTCTACTACGACGACGAAATGAATGGCGAGACAACGAATTTTTTAAAACGTTTTAAAAATAAACCGAAGAAAATGCAAGTTATTTCGAGAGAAAAGGGTGTCCCTTGTTGATATTTTTTTTATAAATTTTCACTAAGGTGACACCAACTAAATTATATTTTCATGGCAAGAACACTTTTTTTTGTCATGTCACAAAATCATCTGGAGACGTGGTTGGATTGCATCACTAATCAACAAATTTCTCTTTTTTTGCACTGCCAAGAGTTGAGCCACTTTTTTTTCACTATCACACTTTCAATTCTCCTGCTTTATTCGTATCCATATCATTTTATGTGACTTTTTTGAATTTTTTTTTTTGCGAGATTTTTCGATCGATTGACTTGCTTCAACTTAAACCCACTGTTTTCATAGTTGTTTTGTTTCCTACTAAAGTCGCGTAGACAAATCTACAGTTAGCAGAGCTATAAAACTCGCAATTCAGACTAGTATATCCTCCAAATATTCATTGAAACATTTTTATTTTGTTTCGTGCATGCACTTTTGGCATTCAACTGCTTTTTTGTGTGCGACAGCGACGCGTGCTGGTATGCTGTAACGCGAACAGACAGACGACGACGCGTTTATAAATAAATTTAAAAAATTTTAAAAGTCACAATTTTTTACGAATTTTTTAGTTTAAAGGAAGAAAACTTGGATTTTTGATTGGGAAACGGAGAAAAAAGTCATGATCGACTTCTTTGTTTGCAGCAGATCGATGGACAAGCTGCTGCTTAGATCACGGAGACGACAAACTATGACACACTACCAAGATTTACACTATGAGGTAAGTGGTCGATGTGTATAGTGTATAAATAAATCATCGTTCGCACTCATTTGTTACTCGCATATGTGGGGACGATGTTCATAGATGATGTCTCTGGTTTTTTTATAAGCATAAAAATTTCCAAAAATTTATTGAATTTAAAATTTATTTAATTTTACATTTTGTCTCACGAAAAAAAAATAAAAATATTTTTAAAAAATAATAAATTTCAAAAAGAATTTAACCTTTTATGCTATTTTTGAAGGTTTTGAATATAAAAGTTAAAATTTTTCACAAAAAAAAAACAATTGAACTTTTTTTTTAAATTAATATTTTTTTAAAAACCAAAATCTTTTAAAATTTTATAAATTAATTAAAATCTTTTTTAATCTAATTCAATATATTTTATTGAATTATTTTTTAGAGAAAAATTCAGAGTTTCAAATATTTTTTTTTTAGTAAAATCAAAAGTATATTTTTTTCTTAAATTTTAACGAAATTCTATTTTTTTATTTTGATCAAATTTTACTTTAAATTTTTATGAGGAATGTTAAATTAATGTTTAAATTAAATGTTTTTTTTTTAAATTTCAATTTGACATTTTCTAATTTTCTATTTTTTTTTTAATTAAATCCCCTTTAAAATTTAGAGTAAAATTGATTCAAAAAAAAAAAAGAATTTCTTTAAAATTTAAGAAAAAAAAATATACTTTTGATTTTACTAAAAAAAATCTTTGAAACTCTGGATTTTTCTCCAAAAAATAATTCAAAAAAATAAATTGAATTAGATTAAAAAAATATTTTAATTAATTTATATAAAATTTTAAAAGATTTTGGTTCTAATTAAATTATTTATTAAAAAAAACTTAAATTATTTTTTTTGTGAAAAAATTTTTCTCTTATATTCAAAAACTTCAAAAATTAAATTCTTTTTGAAATTTATTATTTTTTAAAATATTATTCTCTGAAATTCTAGATTTTTTTCTAATTTATTAAGGAAAAGTCCAGTATCACAAATGAACAACGCCATCCGTTGTCTACGATCAAATGAGTATCAGACTAGTTTTATTTCTGCAAAACAGGCATGTCACCATTGGGATTAAAAACCGGACTTGAACTTTTTTTTTCAAGTCCTTTCTAAGTCTTAAAATGTCACTTTTTTCCATTTTAACGATGACTCATTGAAGGATAATTACAAACCCAAAGTGTCATGCCTAAATTCTTTTTGTTGAAATAAACCAGTCACGCGTCAAAATTACCAAACTCAAGTTTAAATAAAATAAAATAAAAAAAAATCTGCTGAGTGGTTTTCGCTTTATACAAACGACGTGATGTGCGAAATACGTATACAGCGTAATGTCAAGGGTTTTCTCATCGCGTAAGCAAAGTACTTAGTAGGTTGGATAACAAGTACACCGAATTACGGTTTTCTCACATTTTATTTAATGAGGTGTGAAATTGTGACTCACACATTTTTATTTTCCATGACAACTAAAATTAATTTTGCGATTAAATTTCAGATAAAAACTTTCTAAACCGCCACTTTGCCACGCAAGTTGATGAGTGGTTAACAGTTAACTATCAATTTGTAATCGCAATTGCACATTAAATAATTCTAAAAATATGCCGCGCGCTGCTGTTCTCATTAAACAACATAAAAAGTGAGTTCTTTATCAAGAAAGCGCAATAAAACAAGTTTATCTGCATTTCCAATTTTGCAGAGAATGACGTTCGAGTATAGCCTTCGAGTAAATAAATGAAATGATGCACAAAATGGACATTTTTCTATTGAGGATTGCAAATTTTATTCCGGAAGAGCCACCAAATACTTCCGATTCCGTTTTTTTTTTAATATTTTAAAAACAAACGAAGAGAATATAAACAGAACAAAGTTCCAGTTCAACGTTGAAATTATGCATGCATAACGCGAATTTTTAGTGTTGACTCAAACACCTCAACTAGGTACTTGAATTTGAGCGAAAATAACCTTCAAGGCATAACATGAGCTTTGGTATCACGTTTTCAAATAAAAATTATAAATAAGTCATAATTCAATCATTTCCTCGTAGGCATGTAGAAATATTAATTTTTTTTGTCACCTTTTCTGTAACAGCGAGCTCTACGGATTAAAAGGAAGTGATATTAATCTTTTAAAGGGTTAATCTAACCTCCTTTGGAATTGATCATCTTCAGCCATTTAAACAATATTTCTTCAGGAGGTGAAGGGGTTAATTATGGATTTAACCCCTTAACCTCCTGAACATTTTTTTCCATGTTAACCCTTTGAGAGCTTAATTTAATCCCTTGATATTTAATTTTAATCCCTTTTGATTTTTTTAGCTGCAAAAGGGATTAAAATGGTTCATCAAGGGATTAAATAAGCTCTTAAGGGGTTAACATAACCTAAAAAAGTTCTTAGAGCTGTAGATGATCAACTCCAAAGTGGTTAAAATAGTCCCTTAGGTGGTCAATAGAACCTCTTGTGGAGTTGATCATCTTCAGTTCTAACAAAATAATCTCTTTAGGAGGTTAAGGGGTTAAATCTCTTATAAATCTACTAAGGAATTAACCCCTTAACCTCCTGAACCCTTTTGAGAGGTTGATTTAATCCCTTGTGATGTTATTTTAATCCCTTTTGATTTTTTCAGTCTCATAAAGGGATTAAAATAAATCCTCAAGGGATTAAAAACCTTCCAAAGGATAAGCTTTCAAACTTCTTAGGGCTGTAGATGATCAACTCCGAAGAAGGTTACATAATTTCCTTTTTCCAAAATAAGTCAATATCACCCCATTTCAATCCGTAGAGCGATGACGTATTTCTCCCTTGCTTTTCCCGCGAACGATTCCGTAGTAGTTCGTTGATGCAGCGAATGAATGAACCGCATAAGATGAATGGGGAAAAAAGTTTCACGTTTCAAAGTCTTACAAACGAAAACGTGGTAAATTGCACAAAAATGTGAGTTACGTTTTCTTCTGACGTGGATAAATTTTTCACGAAACTCAAAAGTGATGTAAGGCAAGTTAAGAAAGAGTTGCTCATTAACGGTAGATAAAAACCGGTCCAACAAAGTTGACATTTTTTTTCTTAATCTTGTTCTCGAAAAATGAAAAAAAGATTAAAAAGTCGTAAAACTTTGAAAGATTCCATTATCAACGGTTCATTTTTTATCTGTCACAAGACTCTGCGACAAAATGATTAGATAAGAAATTCATGATTTGCAAAAAGAGTTATAAAATATCATCATGCAGATGAGACTCTAATTGCTGCAAACGGCGAAACGAAAGTTTTTATCATTACTGCTTATAAAACTTTTATGGCCCAGGCAAAATTAAAAAAAAAGTGTTACAAGGTTTTCAATTTCATTCGACTTTGACGCGAATTGACGTTAAATATGAGGACAAATATCATATGTGGACGAGTAAGCGTCTGTTTAAAACGCAAGTAATTAAAATATTTTGTTTGAATATATTTCTCAAATAACAGTAAAATGTGCAAATTTTCACCTGAATCGAAACTCTGAAGTAATAATTGAGCAACATGCAATTGTGTCGTGCGTGACAATGCAGTTTTTGTTTTGCACAGAGATTTTATTACATAAGTTTCCGCACAAAAGTTGCGATGGTCAGTGAAAAAATTTGTAACGGTCATTTTCTGATATCGCTAAAAATAAAGAAACGTGTCTCTCGGTTCTCACATCGTTTCGAATTTCATTTTACACACGACTGGCATGTCTAGTCGGTTAAGTTTAGCGCTTCTTGATGGAGTTCAGACAGAAATGAGTTGTTTTCTGTAACGCGTTTTTGTTCTTGTTACCATATCGACAATCCAGCCAGACGCTCAAGTTTCAATTATGATGCACGCTATTCATTCGATAATGGTTTCGAATGACATGCAGCGGTATTGTTACCTGACTTTCATTTTTGTTTGCTTTTATTTGAGGGAGTGAGAAATGAATCAATTTTTCATCATGAAGAGAATTTTGATGAATTTTTCAGTTTTTTCTAATACATTTTCTATGCCTTCTAAAATTCATTACAATTTTAAGAAATTTAGAAACGAAAAACTCCTGACTTCACAATTTCGTACTCCTCATTTCACAATTTCGTACTCCTCATTTCTAAATTTCGTACTCCTCATTTTACATTTTCGTACTCCTCATTTCACAATTTCGTACTCCTCATTTCACAATTTCGTACTCCTCATTTCACAATTTCGTACTCCTCATTTTACATTTTCGTACTCCTCATTTCACAATTTCGTACTCCTCATTTCACAATTTCGTATTCCTCATTTCACAATTTCGTATTCCTCATTTCACAATTTCGTACTCCTCATTTCCAAATTTCGTACTCCTAATTTTAAATTTTCGTACTCCACATTTTACATTTTTGTGCTCCTCATTTTACATTTTCCTCCCCATTTTGGTTTCAGATCAAAATGCACTAAAAATTACAAAAAAAACCCGAAAATTAACAAAAATAACAGATTTGCCTCCCCCCTTCATAGGCTTCTGAGAGCCCTCTGGATCCGCCCTTGCTTCAGGGTCCACAAATACCGAATTTTTTCTTCGAAATGCGGTAAAACTACCAAAATTTGGACCAAAATTAAAATTTTAACCCTCAAGTGAACAGAAGAAATTTCTCGATTACTTCATACATGAAACAACTTATCTAGATGATTCTAAATGAACTTTTATCTCATCTTCGTCAACTGCACTAAGAACGAAGATTATATCAGACATGTCATAAATTGCAAAAGCTTATCCACGTTTATTGTCAAATCTGGATTCTGAAAGATCTGCACCGGTTCACACCGGCGATGCATCAAAATATTTACAAAATCGGTAACTTTTTTGTAAAAAATTCAATTCCATACAAACAAAAACCTGTTGCCAATGTTTTGAAAAAAAACCAGCGTCCTTCCTTGTTATTCAAAATCTTTCTTTGTTGACATTCCGTGACGTTCAGTAAACTACTAGAACGTACGAAAACAAACTTTAGAGAGAATCTCTTTGTAAATAATAATCTCAAACATGCGTATGAAATAAAAGTGAGTTATCGTATTTATTATTTACTACTACAACTTTTTTTTTTGTCACAAAAACACAAATATTTTGTAAACAACTTGCGACGACATTTAGATAATCAGTTATTGTCTAATCTCACTTTTTTTATATTTTTTTTTCTTTCGTCAAATCATGAGACGTGCCTCCAGGGGAAGATGTTTATTTACTTGATTATGTTATCAACTGCTAAAGAAATTCTACAGGCAGGCAAGGCAAGGCACAGACGTCACAATTCACGTTGCCTCTGATTTCTCTATAAAATTTTATTTTTGTTGTTCTGTTAATCAGTGTTTTTAATTGATTGACTGGTTTCCGCTGATTTTCTTTATTCTCAATAAGACATTGGATCATTAACAGGTTTCTCATGAAAAAAAAATCTAAAGCAGATGTCGATTTTTCATCACAATTGAGAAAACTTGCTAATAATAAATTTCGGTTGAACACTCGTCCGACTTTTTGATGGACTATAATCATGTGTTTATTGACCTTTGTAATCGACATCATCTATAACGTGCGAGATCTCCCGTATTTTATTCCACATTCATCGGTATTACGTAAACTACGAATTAAATTAATTTGTTGGTGGGTCAATCTCATTCTGATTGGTCTACGTGATTTTTTTTTTTGTTTTATTTTTTTTTCAAAAAAATAAACAAAAAAAAAATATTATTTCTTTCTGAAAATGTTTCAATGAAACTCTTTTAATAACGCGTATAATCTTTTTCTTGTTCACTGACCAAGATTCTATAAAATCACGTCATATTTCATGCGTTTCATTTCAACATCCAAAGTTCAATTTGTTTGTGATGATAAATGAATTGACGTTTTTTTTTATTGAAGTCCCGAGAAATTTCTCTCGATGTTTTGTGTGTTCTTCCCGTGTGTAGGCATGAAATGTGATCAAAGTCACATGACTCAGAATTTTATCAAAGGCGAATCACATGATGTCGTTAATGTTGTTTTGCATAAATACTTTAATGGACCTATATTGCCGTCGTGATTATCATATTTGCAGAAGAGTTCAAAATATTTGCTTGTAAGTTGTTTATTTGTTTTTTTTTATTATTTGCTAATGAATTTTTGTTGTCGAAGCGGCTTAGATTTATGGTCACATTTATGGCTTAAGAACGTTGATATTTTTTTTTGGGATTTCCAAAAAAGATTGAAAGTGTTTTAATTGGGAGATTCTTTTCTTCTGAGGACATTTGAAGTGCTGCGATGCCGATGACTATATTAAATTGTTCCAGGACGATACTCTGAACTTGGATTGTAACAACTAGTTGTGAGGAGAAAAGTCCATGATATCCTTTTTTGGAAAGATTGGACAACGAATATCTGAAGGATTTGTTTCAGTTAAGGACAAACAGAGAATCAGCATGCAGCTCGAAAAGTTTTGTCGTATCCTTCCGAAGGACAAATAAAAGGCAACATGAACCTATGACGTGGATGTGTCGGCTCCTGAACGAACTAATAAATCATTTTCCTCTGACAATTTCACAGGACTTGGATGGAAACTTTAGTTTCAGTGTTTCACGGACTAGATTTAAACAAACCTGACAACATAGAAGTCAGCTTAGTACAGTGGTTAGCGTATCTGACTGATGAGCGTAAGGTCGTCGGTTCGAGACTCGAAATCATGAAAAACTTTTCTGACTCCAATCGTGCTCAAAATTTACTGAGATCTTTTAGAAACCCTTTGGGACCTTCTGGGAGAGCTGAGTGAATTTTGAGGGCGCCTGCTAGGTAAAAAGCTAAGACCCATTCCTCGGCGTTTACTGAGAAAGCTTACGATTTCACAGTATGAAGTACAATAGGACTCTTTAGAGACCGCAGTGCGAGCCATTTAGCCTAGTCTAGCTAGGTCTAGTAAGCTCTACCCTACCCTACCTGGCCCAATCGCTCGTCAATTTTTGTTCTTTTTCGTATCCTTATATGTTTTATCTTATAACGACTGTAATAGAAAAACCTCACTAATCTGAGCCAAGAAGGATGACAGACGAGATGCCATAAAATTCATTATGTTTTTTAATTTCATTTGAAAAGACGGGTTTTTTTATGCCGAAGATCTTGCATCGATGATTTTTTCACCCCTAACAATTTGTATATGAGACTTGCTAAGGGCTTTCGTCTGTTGTGCGTTGAATGAAAAAATAGAGTTAACTTGCTATAGCCAGATCTCAATTGAGTAAGGATTGAAAGTGATTTCATTGGAAAAATCTTTTCTTCTGAAAATATTAAAAATGCTGCGATGCCGATGACTTTTTTAAAGCAAAGTCATATCTATCATTCAATCCAATATGAATGGAGACGACTGGTTATTAAAATATTTCAAGTGTAACGTCTCGCTTATCGTGAGACCTCAATAATATAAGTAATAAATAGTAATCCACTTTAATATTGGCATTTCCTCTGCCGTGCTGTGCCGCGCCGGAATGTTAATCGAATAAATTTTTAAAACAATCACTTGAGGGTTATTGCACTTTTTGTTTGTTTTGTTTACAGAAATCGCATTGACCTCTCATATGCATTTATTTGTTCACAATAACTTGTCAATTAAATTCTTTGAATTTCGCAAGAGAGGGGTTTTTTCAAAGAATTCAAAATGTGTAATTACTTGACTTGTCGATGCGTTACCATCGAAAAAGAGCTTATAAATCGAATGACAAAGTACAAAAATGACATAATTTTTTTGTAACTACTTTAGACATCACATAAAAAATGACTTTTTACTGGTTTTTAGTCGTAAATATTTTTTTAGTGATAATATCGCAAGAAATATCGGGACAAAGTAACGTCGCACTGCCGCCAGATGTGGAACTTTTCAACACTGGACTTGGTAACCGAAATGGTCCAGCGGTGAATGGACCGAATTTGAATAATCTTGGACAACGGGCTCCTTATAGGCAGTTTGATATTTTACCTCATGTGAGTTTCTTTTAGAATTTAAGAGATTTTTTTGTTAAAATTTTTTTTTCAGCCTGAAGCTGGATGGCGAGTCTCATCAGTACTTGTAGGATCAAATCCAGATGCAGCTGTAAATGGTCTGATAACGTTCAAACAATATGATCCGGTGCACGTGCTAGTTAATGTTACGGCAATGGGACTTCCGCCAGGACGACATGCAGTTCATATTCATGCCTTTGGCGATTTGACGAATGGATGTGCTTCGACGGGACCGCATTTTAGATCGAATTTGGTGAGTTTTTATCTTTTTCGCTATTTAATTTTAAAAAAAAACTTTAACTGAAGTTTTATTTTTTTGTTTGAAAAATTTAAATTAATATTTTAAAAATTTAAATTAATTTTTAAATTTAAAATTTATTTAAAATTTAAAATTTAAATTATTTAAAAAAAAAATTAAAATATATTTTTGAAAAATTAACAGAAATTTTTTTAAATTTAAAATTTTTTAAAAATTAATTTTTTAAAAATTAAATTTTTAAAAAATTAAATTATTTTTTAAAAAAATTTAAATTTATTTTTTTAAAAATTAAATTTATTTTTTTAAAAATTAAAAAATTATTTAAATTTTTTTTTTTAAAAATTAAAAATTAATTATTTTAAAATTTTTTGAAAATTAAAAATCAATTTTTTAAAAATTAAAAAAAAGAAAAAAAAATAATTAATTTAATTTTAATTATTTTTTTTACACTTCCACAGATCGGCAACATCGAAGCCAACCAAGAAGGCGCCGTTTCTCTACAATTCTACAGCCCGTACGTACGTCTGTTTGACCTCAATGGCATTGTTGGTCGCGCCATTGTCATCCATGAAAAAGAATCAAATTACGACAAATATCCCACAGTTTTTTCACCGCCAATCTTGAACGGGTACGATGATCCGGCGTCATATCAACGTGACGAAGACGCTGTCGGAGCCGTTCTCGCATGTGGGATCATAACAATAACAAACAATGTCGAGTAAAATAAACGAACGACAGCAAAAGAGTCATAAACAATGAAATCGAGTGTTATTTTTAGAGAAGAAGCGTGTTGAAGAACGTCACTCTTTTGCTGGATGATGAAAAAGGTTCACGTGACTTGCATGTGAAAAAGGCACATCTAAGGTTTCAATTCTTCGTGTTTTTTCGAAAGAAATTGAGATGAGCGACCTTCGTTCGTTTTTTTTAGTTACCAAGAGAGCAACATAAATTGGACCAATTGATTATGAACAATTGACGCGATTCAATTGAACGAAGAAAAAAACTTATTTTAACAAAAGAGCGAGACTTGTTGACATTTAGATATCAACCTGCTGGTAATTTTCCCCTTGTTTATCATGGAATTCACTCTTCATCGTCATGATAGAGAAAAAAATTAATCAAATGGCTTCTTTCCATGTGTTAGCATCACAAGTTGATCACGTCGTCGCCATTTAATTTGTTAGTTGTTGTTAGATGGGAGATTCCCGCCACTATTTTTAGATCGCAATTGCGATACAATTTAATTATTATTTGGAACGCGACCACAAATTAAAAGACAAACATGTGTCTTGATCCATAAACCTCTAAAAACATTTAATTAGCTTGCACATTTTTGCTGCGAGAAATTTTTTTGAAAAGGGTAAGATTTTAAAATATTTTGGATTTTTAGCAAAAAAAAAAATGAATTTGATCGGAAAATAACCCTACGTTCATGATGTAAAAAATTGCGGAATCCTTCATAAAGATTAATCTTTGAAAAATTTTTATTTTTTAAAAATAATTCAAAAATATTAAATTAAAATTTAAAAAATTATATTAAAATAAAAAAATAAATTTAATTTAATTAAATTAAAAATTTAAATATTTACATAATTAAATGCAATTAAAAGTTTAAAAAATAAAATTAAACTTAACTTAAATTTAATTATTTTAATTCATTTCAATAAAATAAAATTATTTTTTTCTTTTTTAATTTTTATTTTAAATTTATAAAAAATTAAAAAAAAAATTATTTAAATTTAAATTAATTTAAATTTTTATTTAAATTTAATTATTTTAATCCTGATTTAAATCAATTATAAAATTTAATATTAAATTTAATTTTTTATTTAATTTTTTAATTTAATTAATTTTTATTTAATAATTAATTTTATTAAATATTTTAAAGAAAATTAATAATTAATTATTTTATTAAATATATAAAAAAAAATTTAATAATTAATTTTATTAAATATTTATTTAGATTTTAAATCAATTTTAATTAATTTTTTATTTTATTTTTTTTAGTAAATTGAAACTATTTTTTTTTGCTAAAAATCCAAGTTTACAGATCAATTAAAAATAAAAAAAAAAATATTTCATGATCTCGCCCCAAAATGAATGCGGTTGTTACCAAACAAAAATAAATAAATGTCATCGGTACTGACAGATCGGTGTTTTGTCGCTGCCATTATGCAAGTGTGACGACGTTAAATTTAGTCGAAAGCCACAAATAAGGCATAAAACACACACAAAACACACGCGCACGACATGCCTAACCTCTCGCTAACGAAATATTGAACTGTGATATGTTTTGTTTGTCTTTTTTTATTATTATTTTTGTTTTGATTTGGTATCACGACAAATGCGTGAGAGAAAAAGCAATTTTACTCACCTGATAGTAACTGCTACTAAAACTATAATTAGGCCTACGAGAAGCATGGCAATGACAACTCCACATACCATGTAGATGACATCGTTGGGAGCATCTAGAAAACGAAAGAAAAAAACACACACGTGAACTTTTTGATATTTTAAAGCTAAATTTAGAATTTCTCTTTCCCCGTGATGATAATAAGTCGTCGTGATGCGGCGTGATTATAAAATTAGATCGACAAAAAATTTCAATATTGATTGTTCACAACAAACAGAGGACTAAAAATAACATTTTGTTTTGAATTTATTTGTAAAATTGTTATCACAAAAAGATCACAAAGGGCAACTTCTCGCATTTAGCTCACACTTTATTGCCACAAAGCATAGCAACAAGAAATATTTTTTTTCGTGATAAGAAGAAATTGCTAGATGGCATGGCAATGGAAAAGGAAGTATCACGTGTCGCTGGATTTTTTTTTCTCTTGTTGAAAAAGTCAAAAGGGGAGTGAAAGGTCGGGGTGATAAAAAATCGTCTCGTCAAGATTGTCTTCGAAAAATTGTCACCAAACGGTGTTTTTGTGTGTGAGAAAAGTAGGTCATAATTATATTCATTTTGCACGCGCGCAAATACCTTTCTTTGGATGATGAAACCTTTTTTGTAGCCCGAACGCGTGTGTCGGTACTTTTTTTTAAAAAGAATTTCCAATAAATTATCGAAGTGGGAAAATAATCAGTTGTCGTCATGCTGAGTTTAACTTTTTTATTTGACATTAAAAATTAATTTTCAAAGCTTTTAAAATGGTAAAGCCTTAAATTAAACCCAATAATTTTGAATCGAGTGGGACAAAAAAATATATAAAAAGAATTGGGGGTTGATCTTGAACTTGAGTAAAATAAATTTAAATATTTTAATTTAAAACCTGAGTTTTTAGAATAAATCAAAAATAAATTCAATAATTTTTGATGAATTTACTTGACTTTCCACTTTTTTAAATTGGTAATTGAATTAAATTTTTAAAAAATTAATTAAATAAAATAATTTAATAATTTTTTCATAATTAAAAAAATTAAATTTTAATAACTTTATCTTGAAGAATAAGTTAATTTATTTTTTTTTCTTATTATTTATCCGTAAAAATTCATTTAAATTAAGATTTTTATTCCATAGCCTTTTTTGGCTAAATATATATTTTGAGAATTCCTGGGAAATTAAACATTTGTTGTCGTTTATTGTGTACTTTTGATTAAACAGTTTTCTTTTTCATTAAAAATTATTTTTAAAAAATTATTTTTATATGAGGAAATAGAACCGATTCAAGGTTAGAAAATGAAATTTCATAAAAAAAAAAAGTTTAAGAAGGTCTCCGAAGTCTTTTTTTTTATAGGAAGTAAATTGAAATTTTCCATTAACTTTTTAAAACTTTATATTTTTTACCGCATTTCAATTTTTTTGAAAAAAATGCGGTATTGTGCTCGTGATGTCGTCCGTCCGTCCGTCCGTCTGTGTGGTGTGCCACTTTAACTTTGTTTGAATTAGCAGGTTTGGCGAATTCTTTTCAATTGACAGATTTGACAGCATATTTAAAAAAATTATCCGTTGGAAATTTAAATGAGTGTTCATCCGTTGGAAAATGTTGTCGATTAAAAGTTTAAACTTCGGGAAAACTCGGAAAATTCATGGAAAATCGGAAAATCTTGAAAATTTTCAAAATTTTTAAATGTTCAGGGGAGTCTCGCGAGTAACATGGAAAGTGAAAATTGATGAAAATTTTCGGGAAAACTCGGAAAATTCATGGAAAATCGGAAAATCTTGAAAAATTTCAAAATTTTAAAATGTTCAGGGGAGTCTCGCGAGTAACATGGAAAGTGAAAAATGATGAAAATTTTCGGGAAAACTCGGAAAATTCATGGAAAATCGGAAAATCTTGAAAAATTTCAAAATTTTAAAATGTTCAGGGGAGTCTCGTGAGTAACATGAAAAGTGAAAATTGATGAAAATTTTCGGGAAAACTCGGAAAATTCATGGAAAATCGGAAAATCTTGAAAAATTTCAAAATTTTAAAATGTTCAGGGGAGTCTCGTGAGTAACATGAAAAGTGAAAATTGATGAAAATTTTCGGGAAAACTCGGAAAATTCATGGAAAATCGGAAAATCTTGAAAAATTTCAAAATTTTAAAATGTTCAGGGGAGTTTAACATGGAAAGTGAAAATTGATGAAAATTTTCGGGAAAACTCGGAAAATTCATGGAAAATCGGAAAATCTTGAAAAATTTCAAAATTTTAAAATGTTCAGGGGAGTCTCGCGAGTAACATGAAAAGTGAAAATTGATAAATATCTTCGGGAAAACTCGAAAAATTTATGAAAAATCATGGAATTGAACACATTGAAATGCGGTCAAGTCATTCGTTTTATACACGAATGCAATTCATTCTCGTTTTTTATAAAAAATTATTATTTAATTTTTTTATAAAAAAAAAGATAAAAAAAGTTTAAAAAAAATAATTTACTAATTTAAATAAATTTATTAAAAAAATTAATTTTATAAAATTTACTTTAAAAATTCAAAAAATTTATTTATTTAATTTTTATTTTTTTAATAAATTTATGTAAATTAGTAAATTATTTTTTTTAAACATTTTTACCTTTTTTTTTTAATCATTTTTAAAAATTTATACAAAAAGGTCTCCGAAATTTTGAAAAAATGTACGAAAGATACACAAATTTTTATTAATTATTTTTTATAATTTAATATAATTTTTGTGATTTTCAACTTGTGCAGTTTTTCGACTTTTTAATCGACTTTTGGACCAAAAACTTTATTTTTTTAATAAATTTTCAAGCCAGAGATGGAAATTTCTTAAATTAGATTTTTAATTGTACAACCCCAAAAAATTTAAATTATGTCAAAGTTAAATTTTTTTATAAATTTTTCACATTTCAGAGCTCTCAATTTATTTTTATTCTTGGTTTTTTTTATATTTTTAAAAATTTCCCTAAAATATGAAGGTTAAAGCTACTTGTTTGCCCTGCAAATTACCGAAGTAATCCAAAGATGATGCAACAACGTGTTGATCAGCAATAATCTGAACAAAATTTACATAAATTACGGAAAATTTTCCCATGGCAAAGTGACATGACATTGGTTCGAGACACAAAAGAGAGAGGGTTGTGCTCATCCAATTGTCAATAATTTTCTTGAGTGAAATTTACGCGAATGACGTCATTTTTATATTTTATTTTAAAAAATTACCTCTTTGATCGATATACATGTCGTAGCCAACGCAACTTTTCGCCAACGGGACACAATCGACGTCATGATTGCTATTTTCCATGCCGCTTTTCAATTACTTTGAGGGTCAACAACACTTTTACTCTCACTACGAAACACCATTTTTTTTCGTTCTTTTCTAATCGAATACCTGCCAACAACTAACCAATTTCTTTCCGACTTATGTAGTAATCATCGTCGAAATTGGTGTTGATTGTACCTCAAGTCTGACTGTTAATTTGTTATGAATGGAGACACCAAAAAGGAAAAAAGAATAACAATAACAAAGGAAACCACACGGTATCGCGGGAATATCCGAAAACGTCAGTTTTTGTTTTTTATGCAAATTAGAAGAATTTTTTGAAAAAAACGCAGAATGCAAATTCTTAAAAAATTCTGAATCATCAATTTCGTGACTTTTTTTTGTTATCACCGTGTGTTAGAAGTACTTGACATGGCAATGAATCCATAAATTCGATCGATTTTTTCAGTGAATTGTTGACACGCGTTGGTCAAGGTATGCCTGTCGCGCAACAACAACAGCAAGGAAAGGTTATGGACTGTTCTAAAAGTACAAACTATTGATTAGTGGAATTGATCAAATATTGCTTTCATGCATATTTAACGAAAAAGGTTTGTTGTTATTATTTTTGTTAAATACTAGGAAGCAATTTATTCTAATTTTCGTAATTCTTTTTTTTTTTTGAATGGAAGTAAGTTTTCAATGAGACAAACAAATGTAACGCGACGACAACAAATGCCAAGGACGGAACTTGTGACGCGCTTCTTGTTGACATATTGTCACTTACGAAAAAAAATGTACTAGAATAATTAGGAAAAATTATTTTCACATTTTTTAGTTAATTATTGCGGCTTTGTGTCAAGCAAACTGTTGTGAGAAAATCCATATAAATCAAATTTCGAGCGTAGATTTTAATTGTCTTCATGGCTTAAAAATAGATATGAACGGTGATGTTCCTTTACTGTGGGAAATTGGTGTCTCGCAAGTTGAAATATTAAATATTAGAAATTATGGCTATGATTTATTTTTTAATATTTCTCGATTTTTCTTTATTTTTAATTTTTTTATAATTTAATTTAAAATAATTAATTGATTTGATTTTAATTTATTTTTATTAATTTAAAAAAAATATTTATAATTTTTTTCTTTTATTTTATTAATTTTTAAAAATATTAAATTTAAAAAATAATAAAAAAAAAATTAGTAAAATATAAAATTTTTTTAATTTAGTAATTTTTTATAAAATTTTTTAACTTTAATATTTTTAAAAATTAATAAAATAAAATAAAAAAGGTTTAATTCTCTAAAAGGTCTAATTAATTCATTTTTACTTGGAATTTTTTTTTTAGAAAAAAAATTTAAATATATGTCAATTTTTGTTTAAAAATTATGCAAACCTAAACAAAACTAAAAGATTTTAATCAGGTTTTTTGAAAAAATTACGAAAAATTTAAATTTTTTTAAGAATAAAATTCTAATTTTTTTCTAGAGTTTTCTACAGTTTTAATGACTTTCAAAAATTTATTTTTTTTAAATTAATTAATTTTAAAAAAATTTAAAAGAAATAGGTAACACTGAAAATTTTAATTTTTTAGTAAAACGGTAATTTTTTCGATTTGTTTTAAAAAATAATTTATTTTTTTAATTATTTTATATTTTTAAAATTTCAAACGAAGCCAAAAATATTCCCATTGAGATCGATTTTTGACAATTTTAAGAAGGTTTTTGGATAATTCTTCAAGAAAAATTCATTTTTAAAATCAAAATAAGCTCTCAAGTAACTTTTTTCTCAAAAATTTTCTGAATTTTAAAAATTTTCATGGTCCCTTCGGATTGCGAAACACAATTTTTTTATAATAAATTTGTGTTTCAAAAAGTATTTGCGACGTAATTGTGTAAAAACAGCAATTAAAGCGACGGTGATGGCCACAAAAGGGGTGTGATGAAAACAAAAAAAAACAGTTAAACGTCTCACCACATCTCACACCTCACATGATAAAGATAAAAACAAATAGTGAGAGATAAAACCAGATGTTACTATTTGCTGTCAAAAAACCAAATATTATGTTACGTTTGAGTGTTTTTAATGACATCAATAATGTTTTTTTTTTGTTGTTTTTGTTCACTTCCAACAAGTTCCGTACGTCTTGTTTATCGCCTTCAAAACGAACAAACGAACGACGCAAATCGACGCACAACTAAGCTTATTTCGGCGAATTTCGTACTTTTCCATGCATCATGGAAATAATTCGCCTCTCTCGCAGAGACAAAAAAGTCCCATTATCTGTTTTTAAATATTAAAAGAATAAATATAGTAAACAATAAATGCTGCGATAAATCAAATAAATAGCATTGTAAAGCTAGATTGTCGACAAAAAAGCGACGTGTTGTCAATTGATGCGCGAAAAACGAGGAGAGTGCCTTGGAGACGGAACGCGAAAAAAAAAATGAGAATTCTTTGCCAAATGATAGACAATAAAGATAGGTAGGAGCGTTGGCAGTTGATGCTCTACTTTGGTGACTTTTTTGTCCGTTAAATGATGTCATAAGTCACAACAATGTCAATGCATTGTCTGTCCAAGTCCAATAAAAATATATGGTTGTTAGACGTTATTATTTTCTTATCAGAAGTGAAAAATCAATCTCTCGTCATCATTAGAACGTTTTTTTTAGGCTGAAGCGATAAACAAT